>NC_138907.1:126800591-127240290 GCF_965231255.1 Vanellus vanellus
GGTTTAAACCTTTCTAGGTTTAAAATGCCCGAGGGGATTCGGTCTCAGATCACTTCTTGCCCGAGGGACCATACGGCAGGAAGAGGGGGGAAGGGAAGGGAAGGGAAGGGAAGGGAAGGGAAGGGAAGGGAAGGGAAGGGAAGGGAAGGGAAGGGAAGGGAAGGGAAGGGAAGGGAAGGGAAGGGAAGGGAAGGGAAGGAAGGGAAGGGAAGGGAAGGGAAGGGAAGGGAAGGGAAGGGAAGGGAAGGGAAGGGAAGGGAAGGGAAGGGAAGGGAAGGGAAGGGAAGGGAAGGGAAGGGAAGGAAGGGAAGGGAAGGGAAGGGAAGGGAAGGGAAGGGAAGGGAAGGGAAGGGAAGGGAAGGGAAGGGAAGGGAAGGGAAGGGAAGGGAAGGGAAGGGAAGGGAAGGGAAGGGAAGGGAAGGGAAGGGAAGGGAAGGGAAGGGAAGGGAAGGGAAGGGAAGGGAAGGGAAGGGAAGGGAAGGGAAGGGAAGGGAAGGGAAGGGAAGGGAAGGAAGGGAAGGGAAGGGAAGGGAAGGGAAGGGAAGGGAAGGGAAGGGAAGGGAAGGGAAGGGAAGGGAAGGGAAGGGAAGGGAAGGGAAGGGAAGGGAAGGGAAGGGAAGGGAAGGGAAGGGAAGGGAAGGGAAGGGAAGGGAAGGAAGGGAAGGGAAGGGAAGGGAAGGGAAGGGAAGGGAAGGGAAGGGAAGGGAAGGGAAGGGAAGGGAAGGGAAGGGAAGGGAAGGGAAGGGAAGGGAAGGGAAGGGAAGGGAAGGGAAGGGAAGGGAAGGGAAGGGAAGGGAAGGGAAGGGAAGGGAAGGGAAGGGAAGGGAAGGGAAGGGAAGGGAAGGGAAGGGAAGGGAAGGGAAGGGAAGGGAAGGGAAGGGAAGGGAAGGGAAGGGAAGGGAAGGGAAGGGAAGGGAAGGGAAGGGAAGGGAAGGGAAGGGAAGGGAAGGGAAGGGAAGGGAAGGGAAGGGAAGGGAAGGGAAGGGAAGGGAAGGGAAGGGAAGGGAAGGGAAGGAAGGGAAGGGAAGGGAAGGGAAGGGAAGGGAAGGGAAGGGAAGGGAAGGGAAGGGAAGGGAAGGGAAGGAAGGGAAGGGAAGGGAAGGGAAGGGAAGGGAAGGGAAGGGAAGGGAAGGGAAGGGAAGGGAAGGGAAGGGAAGGGAAGGGAAGGGAAGGGAAGGGAAGGGAAGGGAAGGGAAGGGAAGGGAAGGGAAGGGAAGGGAAGGGAAGGGAAGGGAAGGGAAGGGAAGGGAAGGGAAGGGAAGGGAAGGGAAGGGAAGGGAAGGGAAGGGAAGGGAAGGGAAGGGAAGGGAAGGGAAGGGAAGGGAAGGGAAGGGAAGGGAAGGGAAGGGAAGGGAAGGGAAGGGAAGGGAAGGGAAGGGAAGGGAAGGGAAGGGAAGGGAAGGGAAGGGAAGGGAAGGGAAGGGAAGGGAAGGGAAGGGAAGGGAAGGGAAGGGAAGGGAAGGGAAGGGAAGGGAAGGGAAGGGAAGGGAAGGGAAGGGAAGGGAAGGGAAGGGAAGGGAAGGGAAGGGAAGGGAAGGGAAGGGAAGGGAAGGGAAGGGAAGGGAAGGGAAGGGAAGGGAAGGGAAGGGAAGGGAAGGGAAGGGAAGGGAAGGGAAGGGAAGGGAAGGGAAGGGAAGGGAAGGGAAGGAAGGGAAGGGAAGGGAAGGGAAGGGAAGGGAAGGGAAGGGAAGGGAAGGGAAGGGAAGGGAAGGGAAGGGAAGGGAAGGGAAGGGAAGGGAAGGGAAGGGAAGGGAAGGGAAGGGAAGGGAAGGGAAGGGAAGGGAAGGGAAGGGAAGGGAAGGGAAGGGAAGGGAAGGGAAGGGAAGGGAAGGGAAGGGAAGGGAAGGGAAGGGAAGGGAAGGGAAGGGAAGGGAAGGGAAGGGAAGGGAAGGGAAGGGAAGGGAAGGGAAGGGAAGGGAAGGGAAGGGAAGGGAAGGGAAGGGAAGGGAAGGGAAGGGAAGGGAAGGGAAGGGAAGGGAAGGGAAGGGAAGGGAAGGGAAGGGAAGGGAAGGGAAGGGAAAACTCCTTGTGCACATTCCTTTCTACTTAAGCTCAGCTGACCCGCGGTGCTGCTGTCCCTGCTTGTGTCGCTGAGCAAAACTTCCAGAAGAAGACGGTGCTCAACCTCCAAGCATTCCCACATAAAAGTTTGGGCAGAAATACACTCAATAACTAGGTATGCAAATTCAGCTTGAAGTTAGATACATAAATTCAACTTGCCAGAGCTTGCTCCTGGTGGAGAAAGTAAGGACAGCCATTGCTCCAAGTGTGGCCCTTTGGGTTTTGCATGGCAGGGTGGGGATTTTTTCCTGTTGCTCTGCAAGCTTTATAGGCAATGCCCCATGAAAACCACCTCCCATGTGGGGAAGAAGGTGCCCACTCCCATGCAGGAGGCCACATCTTTGGAGATATTCAGTCGGTCATATTCCAAGAGGCAGTTGGGTTGAGGGCACTCATATGGGGCAGGGAGAGTGCTTCATAGCCTGAAGTTAGCCAAAACAGGCCATGTGGCCTCGTGAGATTGCCTCCTGGCTAACACCATCGTTATTTAGTGACAGAATGCACCCACAAGTGGTGCAGTGCAGGTCTGTGGTTCCTATAACCCTCTCTGGGGTCTGGTTCAGGTTGAACCAGCAGATGCCTTTGCTTCTCCTTCACTACTGCAGCTACCTTGGGATTTTTTAATTCCTTTGAAAATTATATCAGAAATATGTCAATCTCTTACCCTTTTATCCTTGCAAATAGTCATTTGTATGAAGCAGAACAGCTCCCACAGAGAATCCCACCACCAAACAGCCCACACACTAGTGCTCTGGATCATAACTGGGGTGGAAGGTGATGTTCCTCTCGCTAGAGTGTAGCAGGTGAAAAAAGGGGGTAGGAAGGCTTGAATCCTGCTTTGCAACATTGTGCCTGGTTAATTCAAGGTGGGTTTTTTTTTAATGTAAAAGCTTTAGTTTAAGCACAAAACACAATAGGAAAAATTCTCAGGCTTTCCAACATGCTCCCAAGATTGGACGCCCCTTTTCCACCCATTTCTAATTGGGATTTCTCCTGCTGAAATCATCAGAGGCTCATTATGCAGCAAAGCAGAAACCGATTTACCTTTATTAAAGAACAGTTCTGTGGTTCTCCGTGAGATCACAGTGGGACAGTACCATTCCCTTTTCTTTATTGTATAGTTAGCCTGTAATTGTGCAGCGATTGCTTTGAAATCCTGGCAGGCGAGCAGGAAGGTAGGTGGTATGGAAAAGTTTGTGATGCAACCTCTTCCCGTAACGGCAGGCAGCGGGTTGGTCAAAGCCCTTTTCAACAGTGACTCAGTGTGCCTCTAAACACAGTGGGGAAAAACAGAACACCAAACCGTACTTTTTAAGCCCATTTGAGGATTTGAATAATGGCTTCATGACTCGAGTGAGCCTGCCAGGCTGGTAGGAGGATGTTTGGTATGGCTGCAGAGCAGGGATCGTTGGCAGAAGGGCTGGGAAAGGAGGAGGGTTGGGAGGAGGGAGCGATGCACAAGCTACAGCGCCGCACTGGTAAATCAAAGAGGGTTGAGTGGTACAGGAACTTGCTCACCTACACAGTTCATCGATAGCCCTGGCCCTGCTTTAGCTTGAAATAACAAGCCTCATCCTAAACACATCCCAGCTTAGCACAGGCCAGGGACCATTGCCAGGAGGCAGTTTTGGATCAGCCACCATGATTTGGAGGCTGAGAGTTTACCCGTATGGATGAGACAGGATCCTGCCAGTTGGTTTGGGGGCTGGAGAAGAGGCCTTGGTGACATTTAGGTTTGTCGGAGATATGAAGCCACAAAATATGTACGCTCGTTGCAGGGGAAATATAACAGAGCCACCCGGACCTTACAAGAACCAAACTGCAGGAACAGTTTTTAATGCATCCTTGGTGGTGCACGAGTTTGGGGCGCTTTAACAATAGCAGCAAATGCAAGTGAAGGATCCAGTGTAAAGGCAAAAATCTCACAGGTTGAGATAAAAGTGAAGCAAAGCAGCACGCAGAAGCAAAGCAGAATAAGGAATGCATTCACTACTTCCCACCAGCAGGCATCCCCAGGAAAGCAGGGCTTCACCATGTTTAGTGACACTTGGGAAGGCAAATGCCATAACTCCAAAATTTCACAAGGGCATGTAGTGATAGGATGAGGGGGAATGGCTTCAAACTGGAAGAGGACAGGTTTAGATTGGATCTCAGGAAGAAATTTTTCACCATGAGGGTGGCGAGCCCCTGGCGCAGGTTGCCCAGAGAAGCTATGGCTGCCCCATCCCTGGAGGTGTTCGAAGTCAGGTTGGACGGGGCTTGGAGCAAGCTGGTCTGATGGGAGGTTTCCCTGCCCAGGGCAGGGGGATTGGAACTAGATGATCTTTTAAGGTCCCTTCCAACTCAAACCATTCTATGATTCCTCCTTCTTTCCCCAAGATTTTATGGCTGAGCATGGCATTCCATGGCATGGAATATCCCTGTGGTCCATTGGGGTCAGCTGTCCTGCCTGTGTCGCTTCCCAACTTCTTGTGCACCCCCAGCTGACTCACTGGTGGGACAGCATGAGAAACAGAGAAAACCTTGGTGCTCCACAAGCACTGCTCACTGGAGTCGATAAGACTGGTGTGTTATCAACACTGATTTGGTCACAAAAGTTAAGACATAGCACCATATGGGCCGGTACAAAGAAAGCTAGCTCCATCCCAGTCAGAGCCAGTACGCGGTGTATGAAGGACCTACCCAAGATCTGGCTCCTCCTGATACTGGAAGAACAGTAAAAGATTGTACCCTGAGACCTGGCAGTGTGCGGAGGATGTTGGAGAGAATTATATTCCCCTGAAGGACATGGTGTGCCAGGTTCCTCCGGGAAATGGGTTCAAACGTGGGACATCAGAGATATTTGCAAGTGGCAGCACACCCTGAGCCCATACCCCAGGCACCTCGGATGTGGTAACACGCATTTGCCGGGAGGCTCCCTTCTGCACGAATGGCTTCTTTCTGATATTACCAGTCGTGCAAACAGAGCGACAGCCGCTCACTCATCCGAAAAATAAACCTCTTGTCACAAGGCACCCATCAATCGGGCCCGCCTTGAATAAACACGCTGTGATTCTTCATGCTCCTCTACACATCCAGCTTCCCACTCCACCTCCTCGGCGCTTGCTATGAGTGGGGCTGGGGCAGTGACACTCAGACGGCTGGAGGTTTCTCCACACCTCCACAGTGCCCCTGAGTTGCTGCATCCCTCCTGGGTCCCCTCCCATCCAAACAAAGCCCCCTGCTCTGTCTAGCATCACTTTTAGGCTTATTCTCTGGCCAAAAAAGCTGCAGAGCAGGGCAAATTATTAGTGCATCTCAAAATAAAGGAATATGTAGACTACTGGACCAGCACACTGTGTTTTAGGGGTTGTTTGTAAACTCGCGCTCATAGTCGACAGACCATTTCCTATTGTTCCCTTGGGCCTTTCCCATGATTCTGCTCAGACCAAGGTTGCTCCCAAAATTTTTGCTTGGGGTGACCATCCTCAGGGAAAAACCTCTCTTCCTACCTTTTACCCAAATTCTCAAGCATCCCAGGCTGAAGCAATGCTTTTCACATTGGTGGTGAGAAAATTCCTTCCCACCTATGTCCAAGGCCATTCAAATTGTCTCCCATTATGATCAAAGAGGACAAAGAGAAAAGCTTTCTTCTCCCAATAGCTGTCCAAGGCCATTTCAGATGGCTCACAACTGATTGTCTCAATTTTCAAGTTACTCCTTTTCATACGCAATCCCACGGAGCCCCTCTAGGATCTCACAAGGTCGCTGCAGAGCTGAATTTATGCCCTTGTGTCTGCATTCAGTGCCTAATCCATCGTATCATCCTTTCCTCCCCATTTCCCTAATTTGGAGGCACATGGGTTAGCTCTGGAGTTGCTTACGTTGTGATTAACATCTGCAGAGTAACTCTTAAGACGTACAAATTCAAAAGGCTTGAGGAAGAGGAACTTTTGCTTTCCAGCGGTGTCTTGAAGACTACCCTTCCCAGCAGAGCAGCCAAGTGCAGTGCCCTCCTCTGCAGCCACTTGCTAAATCATTGAGGGATCTGGGCTGTGGGAACAAAGCGGAATTGCATATTAAAGAGCCCCTGAAGCAGTGGGTCATGATGAAACATGGAGAAAGCAACCAGTTGTGAATACAAGCAGTGTTAGCAAGCACAAGACACCTTGCAGAAAAGGACATGGTAGGCAGATACTTTGAAGACACTCGGAAACACCCAATAAGAGGATGTTTTGTGATGTTGCAGGGTGTTGTAAGCTCAGTTGCTGCCAGCTAGTTCATTCTGCAAGCCCTAATAACCACCAGGAGTGGTGCATACCAGTGTCAGACCAGGAAAGAAGTATGATCTGCCCAGAGGTGGCCAAGCTGGTGCTCTTGAAGTACATGGGCGTTTCAAGCATAGCTTAGAGAAGCCATCCATGATCAGCAGCGTGGGCTGCCACAGGACTGTCACAGGAGCCAAAGCCAGAGGGGTTTCCCTGGCAATGAGTAAAAATGGCAACTGAGCAAAATCCCTCGAGCAGAATAGGTGTTTCTTCAAGGTCAGCAAGCACAACCGCTGCACAAAGGATGGGCACTGCTCAGCACGGATCCGTCATGCTTGAGTGTTCCCACATTGCAGGGAAAGGTGTGGTTGTATTTCTGGGGTGCGTTTAGGGGTGTCAATGGCTTAGTTAGGCATGTCAAGGACTGCCAACTTGTATTCATTCCAAAGCCAGGCTCTCCTCCAGACCATAATCCACCTACTTCAAGCAGCTCTCCAACCTAACAACAGAAGCGTTCAGCAGCTGTTGAACAAATCAAGTGGTTCAATACTGTCAGTAGTGTTTTCTGTCCCAGAGCTATCTTCGCTTTAGTTAACAACAGTGATTAATCACTATTGCAACTGGTGTATCCCAAGAGATGTCCCTGGCTTTTAATTATTCTCATGCTTATGGAACTGAGTCCTTAGCCTGAAAAATGGCTTGTCCAGAAAGCCACTTGGGATGTCGCTGGAAACTGTGGGAATGGGTGCTGATCCTCTGCAGCTTCCAGTCTCCAGCTTTAATCTACTTTATTATCAACAAAAGACACCATTAAAAAGCTGACCAGTGATTTTTACCATATCCACACGTGCTTTTTCACTCATCGCCTGGTGGGCACACAAAAATATGACATTTTGCTTGCATTGAAGTCAGACAGCTAAAGACACGTACACAAAGTCAGAAGACTCCATGCAGTACATATGAAATGACAAATGGATGCCAACGGCCATGGTCAAAGCCATGTGTGCCCTCTGCCTTCTCACAGGGACAGAGAGGTGCCCCAGATGCTGAAGGGAGCCAGAGAAGACAAGCTTATGCTTTTCATTCTCTTACCCCTGTGAGGAAGTACAGGCTGGAAAAGGAGAAAATGGGAAATCTCAGTCCCTCTAAAAGGATCATGCTGGGAACTGCTTTGTCTTCAGATCACCCACGTCACATCTACTGAGGACAAGCTGAGGGAGAGGTCTGGGATTATCACTTTTAATAAAGGTTGGGTTTCTACAGAAGTAGTTATCTATAGACAGATGGGAGCAGCCTCACATTCACAAACCCTGGTCCTCATAGGGGACTTCAACCACCCCAATATCTGTTGGAGGGACAACACAGCAGGGTATAGGCAATCCAGGAGGATCACCTACTGTAGGAGAAGATCAGGTTCAAGACCATCTAAGGCACCTGAAGGTGCGCAAGTCCATAGGACCTAATGAGATTGATCTGCAAGTCCTGAGGGAACTGGAGAAGGAAGTTGCTAAGACACTATCCATCATATTTCAGAAGTTGTGTCAGTTTGGTGAAGTTCCCACTGACTGGAAAAGGGAAAATATAACCCCCATTTTTAAAAAGGGAAAAAAGGGAGACCTGGGAACTACAGGCTGGTCAGTCTCACCTCTGTGCCCAGCAAGATCATGGAGCAGATCCTCCCTGAATCTATACAAAGGCACATAGAAAAAAAGAAGGTGATTGGTGACAACAAACATGGCTTCAATAAGGGCAAATCATGACTGACAAATTTGATGACCTTCTACCACAGGATTACAGCATTGGTGGATAAGGAAAGAGCAACTGACGTCACCTACCTGGACTTGTGCAATACATTTGATGTTGTCCTGCACGATATCCTTGTGTCTAAATTGGAGAGACAAGGATCTGATGGACCACTCAGTAGATAAGGAACTGGCTGGATGACCGTGCTGAAAGAGTTGCAGTCAACGGCTCAATGTCCAAGTGGAGACCAGTAATGAGTTTTGTTCCTCAAGGGTCAGTACTGGGACCAGTGCTGTTTAACATCTTTGTCAGCGACATGGATGATGAGACTGAGTGCAAATTTGTTGATGACACCATGCTGTGTGGAACAGTCAAAATGCTGGAGGGAAGGGATGCCACCCAGAAGGACCTGGGCAGGCTTGAGAGGTGGGCCTGTGCAAACCTCATGAAGTTTAACAAGACCAACTGCAAGGTCCTGCTCCTGGGTCAAGACAATCCCAAGCACAAATCCAAGCTGGGCGGAGAATGGATGGAGAGCAGCCCTGAGGAGAAGGACTTGGGGGTGTTGGTGGATGAGAAGGTCAACATGAGCAAGTAAAGTGCACTGGCAGCCCAGAAAGCCACTGGCAACCTGGGCTGCATCCCCAGCAGTGTGGCCAGCAGGGTGAGGGGGTGATTGTGCCCCTCTGCTGCGCTCTGCTCTGGGGAGACCCCACCTGAAAGATTGTGTCCAGCTCTGGAGCCCTCAACATAAGAAAGGCATAGACCAATTGGGGTGGCTCCAGAGGAGGCCACGAAAATGCTGGGAGGGCTGGAGCCCCTCTGCTGGGAGGACAGTCTGGGAGAGTTGGGGGGGGTCAGCCTGGAGAAGAGAAGGCTCCGCGGAGACCTCCGAGCCCCTTCCAGTGCCTAAAGGGGCTCCAGGAGAGCTGGGGAGGGACTCTGGGTCAGGGAGGGGAGCCAAGGATGAGGGGGAATGGTTTTAAACTGAAAAGGGAGATTTAGAATAGAAATCAGGAAGAAATTCTTTCCTGTGTGGGCGGTGAGCCCCTGGCACAGGTTGCCCTGAGAAGCTGTGGCTGCCCCATCCCTGGAGGTGTTCAAGGCCAGGTTGGACGGGGTTTTGAGCAAGCTGGTCTGGTGGGAGATGTCCCTGCCCATGGCAGGGGGGTTGGAACTAGATGATCTTTAAGGTCCATTCCAGCCGAAACCATTCTGTGATTCTATGTTCTGTGACCATGGACTGATGCTCTTCCAACCTTTCTTCTCTGAGGTGGAGCCACACAATTGTCCTATTTACTTGGAGCCCTCCCCACTTCTCTGCAACCAGCTCTTGCTGCCAAAGTTGCATGAACACCATCATCCTCAAATCTTCTGTCTCTGCTCAAACTTGTGTGAAAACAGCCAGCTGGGATGGGGCAGGGAGGGAAACACACATATATACACACAGGGCCCTTAGTTTCTGCAGAACCAAGCCAAAATTTCTTTGGTATAGAGGATTTTAAATTTCTGCCTTCAGTACTCACGGGAGGTGCTTTTGTTCTTATCTTCTTAGCAAAAGGTGCAAGAGCGGCCACACTACCTCTTCCCTGTCTCCTTGAGTACCCATATCCTCATATTTTCATCCCTTGAATCCTCGTATGGATGTTCTCTTGGGTCTCTAAGCGTTTCCATAGCCACCTTCTCTTCTAGTATTTGCTGCTAAAGGTGTAGTGCTGAGAACAAAACCTGCATTTTGGTGCCCTGCTTTGCATCATCGTGCTCCGTGCGGTAGCCTTTTGTTTTCTGTTGGCCAGCTTTGCTCATTGAGCAAAGGGTATCAAAAGAGACATGTTTCTTTTGCCCAGACTGCTCGATGCCCTCCGTTGGGCTGACTGGACATGAGGAAGAGGCATCTGGAAAGAGGGAAGGGGCAATAAGAAATGAGCTGCAAATTAAGACAAAAAGTGAACGTCCCAAAGTACCGCCTGAAGTATAAAAAGTTGAGGTAGTTCAGTTTGGAAAGTTTTCACTTAGATGATCTAAACCTACAGAATACAATAACATAAGAAACGTAGTACACCAATGTTATAAAGTTTAAAACATTAACGGGTCACACTGAGATGTTAATGACAAAGCTGATATATTGCATTTTGATTTTGTGTGACTCCAACACATTCCCATCAAATCTATAGTCAAAAGCGATGTGCTTTCTCAAAACACAAATACCTTTCAAGCAAGACACAGCATCAACGTGCTTTCATCAGACCTACTTACAGCAGAGAAATATTAAAAAAACATTTCCTTTCTCGCCCTAATTATTGAACGGTGTATGTAGTAGCAAAGATGCATTCATTTTAATGAATTTTATGATGTTTTAAATAAGGACAAAAAAGTCTCTTTCCTGTTTATTCCTTGGCAGCTACATAGCTGGTCTTAATTCGCAAAGCTAATGCTTCCATGTAGCAAAATGAACCAGTTTCACTACCTCGATTTACAAGTAGGGAAACTGAGGTATGAGGCACAAACTTTCATTCCCCAAAGCCATTGAGTAAATGAGCAGCTGGATTGATCAAACCCGTAGCAGCAGTGCCCTGCTGTCACCACCAAGTTGCATCGCCCACATTTAACACCGACCGTTATCAGTTTGCAAATGCTACCGATGGAAAAGACCCACCGGGTCCTTTCGCCGTTCCCTGTAAGGGCAGGTTTTTTCCATGCCTTGTGCTGCACAAGAAAGTGCTTCCTACAATCCCTATGTTAAAATAATTCAAGCAGGAGGACATCTCTCATTTCCGTTGGGGGAAACAATTCTGCAGCTGAATAGGTTGCAGCATTAGGAAACATTTCCTGATGTCCAGCGCCTGCCACAGCTTCTAGAATCTGTTGATATATTATTAATAGAAAGGAAAATAAATATAGGTATTAATGCCAGCAGACACTGTCTACTACTAATAGCTGCTAAAGTAATATATTCCCCTTGTTTTTGGCTTTTATTAGTCTTTTTGCAAAGGGTTACAGGACCCTTATGCATCCATTAGCCAGTCAGCCATGTGAAATTAATGTGGAGCAATTTTCATAAGCATTACTCAGAACTAATAATAATTAAGCATTATTTTCTGCTCAGATAACACAGAAAATAAAGTCTGACTTTTATGCCAAGATGGGTTTGCATTAGCTTAAGGTAGATGAATTAATTCTCATTTACAAGGCTTCTCCACCAGCTAGCCAGAAAATATCAAGGTAATTAAAACCAATTTGTGAGGTTCTGTCCCATTGCACATTCACTGAGTTTTATCATTGCTGCAAATTACAGGTGCTTTTATGCTGTTGCATAGGTGGGACATGAAGGAGACCTTGCTGCTTGCCTCCTTCCCCATCACTTCCAAGAGAAGCAACCTCCTTGCAAGGACCAGAACGCATCTTGCAATGCACATGGTTGCTGGAGAAGCAACGAAGGTCCACGCGTTGCGTGAAGGATCAGCTCATCCCCCAGGCTGGCACGTGGACCCCTCAGCAACGCGTGTAAAAGGCCTCTAAAAGAGGAAAAAAAAAAAAAATGCTGTTTCCTTTTGATTTACCATTTATTTGCGAGGGATTAATTTTGGCTAATTATGAAGTCAAGGGGGTTCTGTAGACAGCATTTTATGGGTAGCTCAGAAACAGTTCTCTTCAGCCAGCCAGATTTTTCTCTATTGCCTTTAACAACCAAAAACCCATCATTTGCAAGTCAGGTAAATAAGACTGATTAGTTATATGATGCTACACTTCCCAACGCTGCCCCAAAAATTTCTTGTCCTTTTTTCTAGCTTAAGGAGACACTGAATTTGACATGTAGTCATGTCCCAGGAGCTTGGAATATCACCTGAGCAGCTGCTGTGGTCTCTGAAGATTCTCCTAGCTCGGCCCAGCTGCAAGACAGAAGATACATTAGTTCAGCTCATAATGAGCTGTAAGATGCATTAACCCAGAACTATCCCACCAAGAACTGAGCTACTGAATAAGCTAAGACCTTTTCTAGGGTTTCAGCTTTCCGAGACGCGCAGCTCCTTCAGGAGCCACATCTTGACTTTGCATGTGAGCTTAGCAAATAACTGGGACTGATGTGACCCACCAGTGTGGAAAACCTGTGTTTTTCAGAAGAGTATGGCTTCTCTTGTCTGTGTCCCGGCTCTCTCATTTCATCTCTCCGGCCTCTCCATCGCTTCCCTGTCTCACTGTGGCGTCTCATTTTGGTGTCCGTGTCCACATCAGTGAGGTGGAGCAGTTTGACCTGAGACACAACTATATGGGTCAGCAGCAAAAGAAGAACGAGATGGTAGTTCTGACTTTTATTACGTTTAGAAAAATCTTGTCTAGAGTAATCTAAGTGCTATTAAAGAGATAAATAAAAGGAAAGAATACTCAAGAAACACCAGATGTGTCTCAGCCCTGGAAGGAACCACCCTGGCATTTGCATTGTTATCCATGCCTTCAATGAAGAAAGGTTTCCCCCTTATGGCTGTCTCAGTCTCGATCCATTCTCGGTAGCTGTAAACAGATGTTAAGATCTCATGGTTTGGCTTTTCTGCACAATCTTCTCCCCAGCTGACGATGCCGACCTGAAACCACTTCATGGTGTTCCAGTAGCTACAAACCAGAGGTCCCCCGCTGTCCACCTACGGCATAAGGAAGATGTTCTAGCAGGATCAAACCTCAGGTCCCTCATAGCAACTGCACCCCACAGGCAGATTGGGAAAATCAGACTCTGTCCCAAGTTCATAAGGATTTGAGGGAACAAGGAAATTTTGGGCCCAAAATTTCACAGCTCAGCCCTGAGAACCCTGGAGAATAAACGGACACTGAAGATAAGAGGAGGACATCAACCACAAGCTCTGGCTCAGTGCAGTGCCCTGTCCTCAGCCTTTTCCACAGCTCTTGTGGCCCCAGAAGGATACCTGAATCCTGTCACCAAGCAGCAACATCCAGCAGTGAAAAGGGACATTTGCTGTGACTGCTCATTCAGTCCTTGACTTCTCTGCAAAACTGGTGCATGTAGGTGCTGGCTACCTGCCACTGTTCATTTTGGGGGCTAGCACGCAGAAATTGGACAGGAGATGAGCACTAATCCTGACAAATCCTTCTTGCGACCACATCAATTTCACTGCAAGCTTGCCTGCTACTGGAAGGGCAACCTTCACTCACCCAGTGCCTGCAAGTCTTCCAACACACGTTGCCCCCACCCTGCAAAGAGGAATGTCCTCCTGGTGGCCACTGTAGCTTGAACACTGAGAGCACGTCCAGTTGCCCGTATGACCTCTGCGTGTGCCATCTCCAAATACAACCCAAAGGAGAAACCAGCACAAAATCCACCCAGCCAGGTAAACTGCTTTTTTGACACTTGTGTACGTAAGTGCTGTGCAGCCCCTACTCTAAATAAGTTTCCTTCCATGGGGGGTTTGTATCTTTTTTCTACTCTATCCCAATACACGTGGCAAATAAATTCAACACAGACCCATTTCCCGAGACAGCCACCTTTCCTGGGAATTGTTATCCTTCCGTCTTTGCACACTACTTTGAGATATGTCTTTGTCATTAATGTATGAACCCCCTTCTGCCAGCAGCTACCCTGAGCTAACACATTGATTAATTAATGAGTAAGGAAGTGGCTGTAGTCCCCTGTGCAACTCATGCACCCGCTAAAGTTTGTGGCTGAATTTCACTAGATGGGGGGCCCAGATCATCATTTTATCTTTTTTTTTTTTTTTTCTATTATTCTTTTTGCTTCAACATGCATGCAGGAGGGGAAAATGCAGATAAACACAGAGCAAGTGTTGCTCCAGCATCCATAGAATCATTTAGGTTGGAGAAGACCTTTAACATCATAGAGTCCAACCCGTAAATTCAATACCGTTTGCACTGAAATGGTGTCACTGTAGCTACGTGTCTGCATCTCAGCCGGTGCTTCTGGACACTCTTCAGACTCAGGATCTAAAGACGTTTCCCCGACCCCGTTTCAGCCCAGAATTAGTGTGAATCGCACCAGTGACCTTGCAGTGACCTTGGATCCATGCGTTATGGGTGTCCTTGGCAATGGCATCCTGTTTGAACGAATGAACATCTCCTCGGCTGTGCGCACAATTAAATTACTGGGAATTTTACTGCTAATTCCCTCAGGGCAGGAACAGGCCAAACATATTATCCTGGTAGCAAAAGGAAGATGCTTCGAGCCTCCTACACAAAGGTAATAAATGAAGTCGAGAGAGTGGGAGCCGTCTGCAAGGCAGTGACGCAGCGACGGCTGGCGATCCCTCGTCAGTGACATGTCGGGACGCGTCGTGCCGTTTTTTTCCCCAGCACAGAAGATTTTTAGCCCTGGCAGAGCCCCCGCATACCATCGGGGCAGGCCGGTTTCAGAGTGTCCAATTTGGAGGCTGTTCACACTTGCAAAGGACCTTTCTCCCAGGGCACTTAAATACCAGTTAATTCCTGATACCTTGTGACTCTCCTTGGGGGGAGGAAAAGTCTTATCGTATTTCACAGCTGAGAAAACCACAGCAGAAAAGGGATGTGATTTGCACGAGGCGATGGCAGAGCCAGGAATCCCTATTTAAACTATATATCACACCATTTTCCTCTCAAATCAGATCTGCTTTTCCCTCTTTGCCCCTTTAATCGCGTTCGTTTTGTGCTCTGCCCAGTCGGCGAGGAAAGGGAGAGCTGTCTGCAGGGCTTGGGGGAAACTGTCAGCTGCGGAAAGCGATTTAAAACCCGGGCAGAGAGGGAGTTAGGCAATGCTGTGAAAACCCAGGCAGCAGCTGCAAATCCATTTCTCTAATCCACCAGCCCCGATCCAACCAAATGCGGCTTCACGTCCCTTTCCACGTGGGCTGAGCCGGTCTGCTTCATGGGTGCAACATCCAAAATGCCATTTCTCTTAACTTCAGCTGTTTAACTCGATGATTTTAATCGCAAAGCAGGGTAAGTCATCCTCTCCGTGTGATAATCTTGCTCACATAGTTATAGCGGTAGCCCAGATGAATCAGTAGCCTGGTTTTTATGGGGCTAAAAACAGAGAAAATAAACTCAGTTCTTGGACACTTCTGAATATCCCCATATCCACCTTAAGCTCTCAAAAACATTGGCCCAAGGTTTTCCATCCTCGTGTAGGAGAGGGTGTGGGAGGAGCGAGTTCGGAGCACTGGTACAATTATCTCAGCCCTGTGATGTTTCCAGTAGCACTAATTTAATGAATGCTCAGGTTAACGACTCTGAAGATCGAAGAACTTATTAAATGCTGCTTTCAGCCTCCTGTATCCTGGTGGTGAAATACTGGTCAGCAACACACACCAGATACCTGCTCCCGCTCTTCAGTCTGAGCGCCAAGTTTCTGGACAGCCAAAAGACTAAAAATAGCATCTTTGCTTCTGTTGCATGTTTCTTCTCAACGAGAAGATGAGTGAAAAGCAACGACATCACATCAGAGCTGGTGCTGAACTCGTGCCTTCCACAACGGCATGTTAATCCTCCCATTAGGAGAGGTGAGAGCAATGATATATTCGCTGATAAATAGTTCTGGCTTGTATAAAAGCTGTCACTGACTAACAAGGCGCTTTGTTCACTGGCGCTGATCAAAAGTTTCATCCTTTCCGCCACAGCCAAAGCCTTTTTGTGAACATCAGGAGCCTTTCTGTGACTTCAGTGGGCTTTGGATGAAGAGTGTAATCTTCTTCCTTTCGTATTTGTATTCGTGTCTGCAACATGGCAATTGATCAGAACAAACACGTTCGGCCACATAAATCTTCTTAGGTGGGAGAAGCTCTGGGGGAGGGAGAACAACCCATCCGATACTCATTAGGTGGATACGCAAGTCATTGCTGGTTTCAATTTCACGTTGGTAAGCTCTGTGTAAATTGGAGAGAATCGGCCTGTGAATAACAACACTTGCCATCAGAGCTGCCCTGGCTGCAGGAAGTGAAGGCTTTTGCAAACAGATGATTTCTTCAGTTATTTCAGCCTGAACAAGCCCTCTTTAGAGAAAGGTGGAAGGAAGGAGGCTATGGACATTTTTAGCACGCCGGTATTGAAAAAGAACAAGGTAACACATGGCACCCGGACTCCTTTCATGGGATCCCTTTGAGATCCCAAGCGAGAGCCTTCAGCTTCTCTGTCTCTCCATCCCCTTGCTGGAAAATGGGAGAATGAGACCACCCAACTCCATCCACGCAGGTGTCAGCAGGGTCCATCAGTGACTATGGTGGCACAGACTTAAAGGCGGTTATGGTGGCTCTGGGCAAAGACCCATGTGGCCCAGATTCCTGTCTCTGACAGTCGTCTGTAGCCAGTGTGCAGGGAAGGAGAATGAGAAGCAGGGCAAGTATTTACAGAGTTGTATTTACATCACAGTGGTTAATAGCCTTCGAGACATCTTCATCCAGGAAGTTATCTAATCGCTTTTTGAATCCATTTATCCCTTAGGATAAATACCCACAACATCCTGGTCAGTGACTCCCATGGTTTAATTATCCGTTGGATGAAAAACCACTTCCTTCTCTTTGTTTTAAATCTGCTGCCTGATACGGCCATCTGACACCCCCTCCTCTGTGTGTTTTGAACAGTAGCGACAAGAGGACAGCTCTTGACTGTCTTCTCCTTGCTGCTCATGACTTCAGAAATCTCTGTCATATCCCTATCAGACATCTCTCTTACAAGCCTCAGAGCTCTGCTCTGTTATTCCTCTTTCTGCCAGAAGCCATTCCACGCCCCTGTTCATCCTTCCTACTCTATTCTTCTCCTTTTCTAAAACTACTCCTCCTTTCTCCGGTGGGGTGGATAGGAGTCGCACACAGGACACAGGCTCCCACGATTACTGCCCTGGCATGACACGCTTTTTGCTTTGCTACCTATTCCTTTCCTAATAATTCTTAATGCTCTCGTTGCCTTTTTGACCTCCGCAGACCCTCGTGCTGATGTTTTTGAAGGACTATCCAGTTACTCCAAGACCTTCCTACATGGTAATAGCTAATTTAGAGCCTATTATTGCACACGTACAGCTGGAGTTGCTTCCCCCTATATTCATTACTCTGCCTTTATCAACAGTGAACTGCATCTGCTGTTTTAACCTCCAGTCGCTCAGAATAATGAGGTCCCGCTGCGCCTCTGCATGGTCAGTTTTAATTTCAGCCACTCCGAACAATGATGTGGTGTTGGCCGACTTGGTTGTCTCAGCATTTGCCCTCCTTGGACATCACAATTCCTCGCATAGATGCCAACAGAACTCCCTTTGTGAGCCCTTTCTCCCACCAAATCCTTCTCCGTGTTGCATCCCTTTCAAACCGAAAGCCCTTCTACATCATGACATTACAGCTTCTCCACAAGCCTTTGGTGAGAAATCTCATTAAAAGAGTTTTGGAAATCTGAGCGTGTTATATCAGCTGGATCACCCTCTGCCACATGCTTGTTGACTCCTTCAAAGAATTTAAGTCTGTCTGTGAGTCATGACGTTCCCTTAAAGTCCTGTTGACTCACTGGAACTGAATGAGAAGTGTCTCCTCTGAGTCATCTCACCCATTCCCCCACTCCCGGGGCAAGCACAAAGTAGGTTTCAGTGTTCAGCTGGATCCAGAGATGTTCTGCTCCCCACAGCTTCACTCACCAGGCACACAAAGTGACGCTGGACCCCCTTGCTGCAAACCAAACAGCATCGGTTTGAGGGACCAAAAGCTACAACCCAGATGATGAAAAGCAGAAGAGACGGGAGACATCATCAACATCCCGGACCCTTGCAATAGGAAAGGATGTTTTTGACAGATCAAAGAATTAAGCCACCACAGCCTGAATGTGTTCCCTTGTCTGCCCCTATCATAAAATGATCAAATGATGAAAGCCCTATAAAACCACGGGACATGGGGAAAGCGATGTAATTCTTGTGAGCTGCACATCAAAGCACCCTTCAGGAGCAAATTTAAGAGAGTTCAAATGCAGAAACACCTTTCTACTGCTTCGTTCTGGGGCTTCACGGGATACCTTCCTACTTAAAGCGATCTGCCCCTTAGGGAAGAGAACTTCTCACCACGTTAGTGACAGTTCAGTGATGGAGAATCCACCACAAGAATGGAGAATGGATCACTCTCTTCAATATTAAGGTGAGGTAAAATAGTAAAGTAATTTTGTGTAGTTAGTAATAACTTTGAACTGAAATGTTGTTAGCTTTGACTCCTGACCCCCAGGAGACCTTTGTCTGATAGGCAGAAGAGCCTAAACCTTGGACTTCATACAGATACTCTCCATCCCTACAGCCTGAAATCACACCATCATCTATCCACCTCCCTTCCGATATTTTGAAGGGCCTGCGGGACTGACCAGACGACTTCCCTGGATTGTGACCTTTTCCATGCATCTGTGATAATTTACTTGTATGGACCCACTTCTCACTTGCAGACTTTTTTTTTCTTTAAAAAATTCTATTTCACAAGTCTTCCTCTGCAGTTTTGGAGCCGCATTAGCACCAGTAAAAGGAACGCAAGAGCTTGGAAAAGGATGCAAGAGCTTTTGGCACTTCTGCACAGGTTTAGCACTCTCATGCACAGATGAAGTGCGAGTGTGAAGGGTGAGTTCCACTGATCGCCTCCTCTTGTTGTTCCCAGTGCAAGTGTCAAGCTCCCAGTGCAGCCACATTACTGGCACTGGTGCATGGTTTGAGACAGGAGGAAGTGGGATGCCAGCGAGATATGATGGGATATCTAAAATGACACAGGAGACTTACATGTAGGTAACTGTCCCACCTCAGAGCTATGTGTCTCCCTGTGAGCTAGGCACCTTGGACTTATTAGTTGATGGGGAGCAATAAGCACTTGTACAGGGACTTATTTTAAAATAGATGGTTAAAACAGTCTTAGTGACTCACGTCAGAAGTGTTTTTGTCTTCCCCATTGATAGAAAGAAGATTTGGTAGATGCAGATGCCTATAGGAAAGATATTCCTATCTGGCCAAATAGATCCCACCCAGGGTTGTACAACATCTCCTGCTATTGCTATAGCTGTGTAGGGTGAGAGCCCTGAGCATCCCAGATGCTAGAAAGGCATTTGCCCTTCCCAAACCGCTGACAGTATATATGGGCAGGACATATCACAGGTGAAGAGGTCCTTCTCTACCTTTTTCACAGACCTAAATTAAAACCCCGAGCCCCAGGAGCATCCTAGCTTCTTTTCGGATATTTATCAGGCATGGCCAAGATCACCTCTGGCTACCATCAGTGGAAGGGTGTAGATATTTTCAGCTCGCGGCTCAGATCAGCCCTACGCCAGAGGACAGTGTAGAGCCCGGTGATGCTGAGCTGGAACCATCCCACTGCTTGTTTGTGGCCACGCAGTGATTCTTTCCCCTGAAAGTCAGGCCAGGGACTGGGCCCCCCTTCATCTGCTGCTGACCTGAACTGTACGTGAACTGTGACTTCCAGCTGAACACGCTCCGTCCTAATCACCACAGCGCTGAGCTACCCCCACAGACCTCCTGTGCAGAAATTCTCTGGAATATAATTGGGCCATTTACTGAGTTTTGTCTGGATAGGCAAGACACTGAAGAGGCATTTGCTTTGTGAGTCCCTTATACTCTAATTATTGTTCAAGTTACCACTGCATCAGAGCCTAACAAAGGTGCTTAAGAAAGCAAGGAATTAGACAACAACTGCGGTTCATAGGGTCATGGAAGAAATGCAGCGCACAAAAAAATAACACATAGGCCATCTCTAGTGCCTGTTCTTTAGCACTTGTACCCCATGAACATCCATTAATGCTAATGTTTATGGCTAAATAGAACTATAAGTCAATTACAGATCCTGTTAGTGTTAATTCACAGTTAATCTATATATTTGTCTGCAGAACCACTAGGGAATTGGTATACAATAGATTTTTCTTTTAAGTGAATGGATTTTTCTTTTTTTTTTAAAGTACAAATACTCACGAGCTCTGCTATTGCATCTCCTTGAGTTATTACAGGAATATGGTCAGTAATCCACAAATTAGTCTTGTCTGGTACTAATATGATGGCAGCTGGTGAAACATCTCAGCCTTTCTATTCATGTCGTGTTGCCACGTGGGAGTATTAAGGCAGTGGTCAGAAGAATAAAACTTTTACAAGATGCCTTGGTGAAGACTTGCTGCATGTAAACCAGTTGGCTGCAACGGGGAAATCCAGCAGACATATGGCACACAGCGTGAAGACCTGGGATGGTAATCCTTTGGATCCGGACCAGGATCATGTGGATTTACAACCTTGGGTCTAGATGCAACTCGCCCAAGGTAGCCTGGCTTTGGACATGAACACATGTATCCTGATTCTCAGCAAAACCCAGAAAAGGTTAACATAAGGCTTTTATCTATCTACCTGATGTCCAGACAGATTACGCATCTGTACAGTGCATGGCTTCCATGTTTACTGGGACCACATCTACACCAGCAAGCTCAGTGTCTCCAGGGCTTGTTCCCTGACCTGATGTCTCTGCCTTGCCCATGCTGCTGCTCCTTCCTGGCCTCTAAACTAGGTTGCCAGGATCCAAAGTGATCCTGCCCCATCCCTGGAAACATTCCAGGTCAGGTTGGATGGGGCTCTGAGCAACCCGGTCTAGTTGAAGATGTCCCTGCTCATGGCAGGGGGGTTGGACTAGAAGACCTTTAAAAGTCCCTTCCCACCCAAACTGTTCTATGATTGATTCTATGTTTCTATGATTCTATTGTGGGTGGCTCCTGACCCATGCAAAAGCTCGAGCTGTGTCTGGAAATCATCCAGGAGACAGCTGGTTGGCACAGATGAAAACTGTGCCCAGGGCTGCTCTACCTCTTTGACAGTGCTGACTTTGTAAAGGATTTGGGTATTTTGAAATCTCACTCTCATTTGACACAAACCCCATAATCTCTATAGACAAGCGTAGCTCAATAGATTGCACTACCTACAGTGTGCTGCACTATCTGCCCAGGGCAGATGAATTAGGTGTCCAGTGGTCCATGCTGCAGAGCAAGCATCAGGTTCAGACCTGGTCTCCCAAGTTCATTACCAGGCAGTCTACTACGGGCAAGCCACCAGATTTCTAGCAAGAAATTTGGACCTAGCAAGGCCGAAATGTGCCCTACCTGACTTCAATCAGCGCTTCTTCCCAGAAAACCCTCCATTGGCAAAATTCTTCCCCTCCAGCAAATTGGCAAATTCTGATGAAAATTTGTGTCACCCCTTTCAGCCCAGAAGAGCTCCACCAGCCACGGGTATGGTTCTGTCTTGCTCTCATTATTTCAGTTTGCAGGAGTCTTCTGCCTGGTCAAGCTTCCCCTAAAAGTGGGCAGTTGTTGGGTTATGAGCATTATCACACATGCAGTCTTCGCGTACTTCCACTGCTCGGAAAGCTCACATTTCGAGTTCATTTCTCAGATGACACTAACATCATTGTAGATCAAAATAGCACCCTCATCCGCTTTCTGAATACAGGAGATTCATTTTGCTGGGTACAAGTGCTCTTGCTGTTTCACCAGCATAATTCAGCCGCAGAACTTAAGGCTGGGCTGGGAAGTGCATTCTTTAATCATGTTAATGTTATCCTGTGGCAGTTTTCTTTTTAAAATTTTTGATTGAATTTAATGGAGGTGAAAGTCACTAGATGAATGGTTTCAGAGACAGATGCTCTCTGGTTAATTAAAAAAATGATTTCGTAAAGCAAAGCTTCCCCTCTGCTGCCCAGCCACAGGCTCCGGATCGCAATGGCTCTGCGGTCCATGGTCCCTGTCCCTGCTGCCTTTGCCTAAAGGGCGGGGGATGTCTCTCTGTCCTGGGTGGTGGTTTAGTGCCCTCAACAAAGGATTCCTGCAGGATGAAGCTGTGTATACATGTGTCTGCCCACCTGTCCTTCTATAGAATCATAGAATTGTTGAGGTTAGAAGGGACCTTTGAGATCATCAAGTCCAACCATTACCCTACCCTGACAAAACCACTTCTAAACCATGTCCCCAAGTACCACATCTACCCTTTTTTTAAACACCTCCAGGGATAGCGACTCCACCCCCTCCCTGGGCAGCCTATTCCAATGTTTAATAACCCTTTCAGTGAAAAAGTGTTTCCTAATATCCAATCTAAACCTGCCCTGACGTAACTTGAACCCATTTCCTCTCGTCCTATCACTTGTCACCAGGGAGAAGAGGTCAGCCCCCACCTCTCTGCAACCTCCTTTCAGGCAGTTGTAGAGGGTGATAAGGTCTCCCCTCAGCCTCCTCTTCTCCAGGCTGAACACCCCCATTTCCCTCAGTCGTTCCTCATAAGAATTGTCCTCCAGACCGCTCACCAGCTGCAACACTCTGCAAATGCACGCACATGTCTAAGAAAACCCTTGCCCAGTGGAGGACGGAGACCTTAGTCCTGAAGTGGAGGCTGCAGGGAGCGCACAGTCCTTACCAGGCACCCAGAGGAAGGGTTGGAGGTTGGATGCTATGAAAGCAAAGGTGGTTTTTGTCTTTAAGACTTTGTTTGACATCAGGGCAGTGGTCCTGCAGGTGGAGTATGTTCTGAGAGCACAAATTCTCAGTGAGGTCTTCCCACATATGGGTATTTGTCTCAGCTTTCTCCCCTTAGCAGTCCTTGAGATCAAATACTGCTTGAACTCCACTATTTAGCTTCAAAAGTCATCACCCGACATCACTAACTCATTGCAATAAGACGCAACTAGTTCTGACACCCACAGACAAACCTGCCATCAAAGGACATTTGTACCAGAGCCAAGACCTCACCTGAGACAGGTTTATAATATTCAAATTAAAAACTCCTGGACTCAATTTCCCATCCCGTTCTTTTGCTTTGACCATCCTGGACAAACTCTCCTGTCTCCTTTCAGTATTTAACCTGGCGATAGAGCAGCACTGCCTGGCCCAGTGCTGAGGGGACACCAGGCAGGAGGAGGATACAGCCCATGCTGTGCGAGCCCTCTCTGCAGCAGCATGACACCTCTCCTCCCATTGCTCCCACCACTGCACACCTTGGCCACAGCAGATAGTGATTTTTTAAATTGCTATGAGATAACAGTCCAAATTCCTGTGCCCAGAGCCATCCAAAACTGTCTCTCATCCTAGGGGACTTGTGGGCAAGACAAGAGGGTGGCTTCCCACCTTGCTCGCGGTGTCCCTTGCAGAGCTCCTGTCTCTCTCACTGCAGGGAGGGAATCAGGGCAGGGGGGAGAGCGGGAGAAGAGGTTCATCTGCTCAACAAGACATTGTGTTTCCAGCACCATCACTACTTTCTGACCCCAAGAATCCCGTACCCCCACTGCCCAGGTCAATATGCCCTTGTAGACAGTTCCTTGGCCCCTGGGCATCCTGCCCTGACCGCCTGCAGAGAAGTTTTAGCAACCCCAGGAAGCCGTGCGAAGGATTGATGCTCATTCCTGAAGCGAAGGCGCTTCTCCTCCAAAGTCTCTGTGACCCTGTAGGCAGCGTGGCCATCTAGCAGCCCATTTACATTACCTGGCAGGTGTCTCTTTCTCCTTTCTCCATCTCAGCACACAGCACATTGTCCACCAGCTCGGGGATGCGCTCCAAGCACTGCTCCCTGCTGATGAGCTTCATCCGTGCTTTCTGCAGCACGTGGGACAATGGCACTGCCACCACTGACCAGGAAGTGAAAAGAGAATGATTAACAAACCCTGTAGAGCACCGTAGACTTCTAAGGTTGAAACCAGAGCCAGAAACTACCCCTTGGGACCACTCTCAGCTGAATTTGTAAGGCACCTCAGGGCAAGAGGGTTTCAAGGCACAACCATATGGTCTTGGGGCCATGGGGGTTTACAGAGGTTCTTGACCTTATACCAGAGTAGGAGGTGGGTGGGTAGGTAGAGAGGGAGGAGGTGTTAATGGGCAAAGCTGAAATCCTGGGGAGTGGAGGCTTGCTAAATGGGATTCTTAAAAATCACTTATTTTTGTAGATGAGCTCTGGGATGTGGTACAGCTGGAAGACCCCTCAGAGGGATGGCTTATCCTGCTGGTCTTGGTAATGACCTGAGATGATGAGGTGATGAGCTACACTGCACACCTGGCGTTTCTCGGTCACGTTTCTGGGGAACTCAGTTTGAGGGACTCTTCATTGGGTCCTCTGCAAGCCCTGTGGAGGAAAGTCCACTGAGCTTTCCCCAGAGCAGATGATCTTGTTATCCCCATGCTTTTGGGGGGGGGGGCTGTGAGGCCATGCCTCACACAGGGGATCAGCTGTACTTTTCACAAAGTGGCTCTCAGTATGCAATGGAAATAGCTACTTTATTCTTCCCTTGAGATGGGAAAACAGAAATTGCAGTGGGCACCAGCAAGTGACAAAAAATATGCAGGGCTACTTGGAAAACCCACTCATCTAACCCACGTTTCTTATTAAAGTGAACCTGAGTCTGAAGGATAAAACTGACTTTTGGAGGATGTTGCTGCTGGGCAGGAGGAGACCTACAGGTTTTCAAAAACTCACTTCTTCTTCCATATTTCACTGAGCTAAATCCTCCCAGCACCTGCAGGAAGGTGGGACTCAAAGGTAAGATCTAAAAGATAGAAGCTGTCAGGTCCCTTTCCCAGCCAAGATGGGGCCGCTCCATGGAAGTGCCCACAGATTAAAATGCTTTGATGTAGGCATCTCCAGGGAGGTGGCTCTGCCTGTTGAGGTCTAATTGACTGCAGCTGAAGAGGAGTCAGGCTAGTGCTGCTTGAGGTGCCAGTTGAGAGATGTCCACCTACAAAAGTCTGGTAGAGATGAGAAACGACCCATGTTTTCCCCTGCCAAGGAACAATGCCTCGTACTTTTTGGTATGGCCCATATCACACCATTGCACATCCTTCTCACCAAACTCAGCTTCTGCTGGTTTTCTTCTGAAACATCTCCCAGACAGAAGGGGTCTGTGCCAGGGGTGAGAGCACTGACCTCGCACAGGGTGCAAATTGGTGGTGAATGGAGCTAAATCCAGTTAGCGGCTGGTTGGTGTCCCCCAAGGCTCAATACTGGGGCCAGTTCTCTTTAATATCTTTATCAATGACCTGGACAAGGGGATGGAGTGCACCTTCAGTAAGTTTGCAGATGTCAGCAAGTTAGGCAGGAGTGTTGATCTGCTGGAGGGTAGGATGGCTCTACAGAGAGATCTGGACAGGCTGGACTGATGGGCCGAGGCCAATGGTGTGAGGTTCAACAAGGCCAAGTGCCGGGTCCTGCACTTGGGTCACAACAACCCCATGGGCGCTACAGGATTGGGGCGGAGTGGCTGGAAAGCTGCCTGGCAGAAAAGGACCTGGGGGTGTTGGTGGACACCCACCTGAATACGAGCCAGCAGTGTGCCCAGGTGGCCAAGAAGGTCAGTGACATCCTGGCCTGTATCAGGAATGGTGTGGTGAGCAGGACTGAGGCAGTGATCATCCCCCTGTACTCGGCACTGGTGAGGCCCCACCTCAAGTGCTGTGTCCAGTTTTGGGCCCCTCACTGGAAGAAAGACACTGAGGTGTTGGAGCGTGTCCAGAGAAGGGCAACAGAGCTGGTGAGGGGTCTGGAGCATATGTCTGGTGAGAAGCAGCTGAGGGAATTGGGGTTCAGCCTGGAGAAGAGGAGCCTGAGGGGAGACCCTCTCGCTCTCTACAGCGCCCTGAAAGGAGGTTGTAGAGAGGTGGGAGTTGACCTCTTCTCATTAGTGACAAGTGATAGAACAAGAGGAAATGGCCTCAAGTTGTGTCAGGGGAGGTTTAGGATGGGTATTAGGAAAAATTTCTTCACCGAAAGGGTTGTCAAGCACTGGCACAGGCTGCCCAGGGACGTGGTGGAGTCACCATCCCCAGAGGTATTTAAGAGATGGGTAGACGTGGTGCTGAGGGACATGGGTTAGTGGTGGATTTGGCGGTGTTAGGTTGATGGTTGGACTTGATGATCTTCAAGGTTCCTTCCAACCTGGACGATTCTATGATTCTATGATTCTAAGTGATGTCAATTGAGCCCACACAGCAGCACGAGACCGATCTCTGTAGCCACACCATGGATTTTGCAAAGAGACTAGCTGAAGAGAAACCCTGCCAAGCTGCAGAGTGTCTCTGCAGCAGCCCCCTGCTTTCCTGTTTCTAAGAGGACGTTACCTTGGTGAAAAGGGAGAGGTTCACAATTATAACACAGTGTTGTGTTATGTATTACCATTATGTGAGGCAAATGAAGCCTAAGAAGGAAAATGCAGGGGTTCAGAGAGAAGACAGTAACCCTTTGGAGCAGAATAGCAAGGTTTAAATGGGGCATTCACTTGCTACATCCCAGGAGGGACTGTTGAAACCCCAAGGCACCAAACTGCCCACTCCGACCCAATTACCTCTTTCCAGTAATGAAATCGCTCATTAGCCATTTAGTGACATTTGTTCAGGATAGACATTTTGGGTCACAATCAGTGCTGGAGCTACTTTCATTAGGGCTTACATGAGAGCAATTAGCAATAGCAATCTGCTGTCCTGCATGCGTGAGGAAGAAGGGTAACCAGTACCATTAAATCAATCTGGTTCATGGAGGCATTAAGCCAAAGACAACCCTAAACCTTAATTTCCCTTATTCCAGACCATTTTAGACCCAGCCTGACTTGCCCACCAGGGTGGAGCTTGTCTTACTTTGGATGCCAAAAAATGCATCCACAGTCAAGCTGAGTTCCTGCAGAGCAAAGGTGGCTCTAAGGTTTCAGCTTGAACATACGTGCTCAGAGTACCGGGGACATTGTTCTGGAGGTCAGTACATGAGTGGTTCTTGCACTGAACAGAGAACTGGTGGATGTGCAGAGGCTGCGAAGGTCTGGATGTGTTTACCGGGGAGGTAGGGAGTGGATGTCAGTGTGGGTAACCCCTCCTGGGAGAGAACATCTACTTTAAATGGATAAAAACCAACCTCCGTTAGCGAATACACCTCCAGACAGCATCTCACTTGTGGTTCCCCACCCAGCAACCCAGCAGTGTTGCCACGTATCGGTGTCGTACATGAAGGGCAAGCAGACGGGGATTTTCTCATCGCTGAACTCCATGGGAGCGCCGAGCAGGATCAGAGCGATATCATTTTCCATGCTCATTCTGTCAAAGTTTTCGTGGAGGATCAAGCTGTCCGGTTTATGTTCCTCCAGCGGGAGGCTGAGGTCAGTTCCCCCCACGACAACAGTGAGATCTGGTGGCCTTATAAACGAAACAGAAGCAATGCAGACATAAGCAAACACGAAGGCTTTGCGTTATAAAGGTTGGTGCCTCCTCCCGCTGAGCGGGGTAGGGACGGCGCTCGGCAAATTGCAGAGGCGGGTTAGCTATAAATCTCGTAGAAATATACCCTCCCTTTTAGGCGGAGCTAATTTTCAGGGGGCAGAGGTGCAGAGGTAGAATATGAATGCAACCACGTTATAAATAGCCCAGTCGCTAACGAACAGATGGAGTGGGCTGGATCTTCGGGAGCGTTGTGCCCTGGGCTGGCCGCTCCGGACCCCGCTGCCCCCAGCCAGCTGCTCCAGGTTGTGATGCCACAGGTCATTTGTCACCCAGCAGCCCCCGGCCCTCCGACCTGCTGCGTTTCGGAGGGGGCTCACAGAGGGCTGGACTCTGCCCCTGGGCATTGCCTGGGGTTGCTTTATCCGGAAACCGCTGGTTTAAAATTAGACTCTCCATGAGGTAAAGGTGTTTGCTACATGCAAGCAAAGGTAATTTGGGGGTTAGAATAAGCTGGAATGGAATACACCTCTTTTTAGATGTACAGAAAATGCTTGGGGCCGTCAGAACGGCATCATGGACATCTATACAAGGCTGCTCAGACCATCCTTCAAAATGTTCTCCTTCTGCACCTCCTGGTTTTGCAGATTTCTACACATTTCTGTTGTAACAGTACTTTCGATCAAAAATAGGCCCTTTTCCCCCCAAGGAAACAATTCCTGTGTTCAGGGCTCTGTTTCTGGCTCAGTCACACATACGTTGCGCTTGACCCCAAGGACATACGTATCCTCCACCCACGAGGAGCGACGTTACGAACCCGTTGCGCCTGGGCTGTCCTCGCTTCCCCCGAGTACTCACACCTCTTTGGCAAAGCAATGGGCCGCAGTTAAAATCCACAACGCGCTGATGATGGTGCCGCTGCAGATATGTTTCCCGTTGCTCTGGATGCTCACATGCCACGGGAACTCCCCAGCCTTGGCGTACCTCCCCGCTGTGATCCTCTTGCCAGTCTCCAGGAAGGACTCGTAAGATGGTCGGAGGCCACACTCTGGGTACAAAATGAGACACATCGCTCACGTACAGCAGCGCCGCCGCCAGTGCTACTGAACTAGAGGGGCAGGACATCAGCTAAAGCACTGGTCTGTAATCATCCACGCTACTTGATCTCTTCCAAAGCCCCTGCAATTGCTGTAGCCTCCCCAAACCTACGTTCTGTCGAGCGATGCCCAGGCAGTTTGGGGGCTAGCAGGGCCATAGACCATTTCCCATGGGCAGGTTGGGTAAAATCCTTGTTCAGGGTGTAGGAGTGGAAGAGTTCAGCACCAGGCTGGAGTACAAGCCGGACCTACACGCCACAGAATCACGGAATCACGGAATCACGGAGTTTTCAGAGTTGGAAGGCACCTCTAGAGATCATCTAACCCAACTCCCCTGCCAAAGCAGGACTGCCCAGAGCACATCCTCAGGACTGCATCCAGGCGGGTCTGGAAACTCTCCAGAGAAGGGCACTCCCCCCCTCCCTGGGCAGCTGTGCCCCTGCTCTGCCACCCGAACCGGAAAGAAGTGTTTCCGTGTATTTGAACGGGACTTCCCGTGTTCCAACTTGTGCCCATTGCCCCTCGTCCTGTCACTGGGAACCATTGAAAAGAGGCTCCATCCTCCTTCAACCCACCCTTTAGATACTTGTACGCCATAATAAGGTCTCCCCTCAGCCTTCTCTTCTCCAGGCTAAAGAGTCCCAGCGCTCTCAGCCTTTCCTCATATGGGAGATGCTCCAAGCCTTTAATCATCTGAGTTGCCAGCAGGTACAAGGAATAAGCCCAGGCCTATTTTATTTACCAATACGTGTATATCCTGTCGGGCTACTAGCAGTTCTGCTCCGCTGGTCACTTCTGAATGTAAAAAGCTGAGAAGAAAAGCCTGCATGGATTCCGCTGATCAGAGAGGTTAAACAAAAGAGGGTAAGGAGCAGCATTTCAGTCCCAGTCTTGGACCAACACTCTTCGACAATATTCAGAGCCGTGATGCTTCTGCAGACACCTCAGGACATCTTCCTCGTTCCATGTTCTCGCCAAAGGTAACGCGTTTCTCTGCCAGGGGCAACCAGGATGTGACATCACATGATGTACTATTTGTTTCTGCTGACATCACAGTTGGATGCTGTCCTTCCTAAGGTGATGAGGGAAAGCCCGGTGATTTCCAAGGGGCTTGGAATTTCCGTTAGCTATGACAGGAGTAGGGCAGCAATGAAATTCCTCTCTGTATCCCAGACTGACTTTCACAGGGCATTGCAACAGTGGACTTCATGCCTTGGGTGTTGAAGCCCTTTTTGGATCTTGAACCATGTTCTTCTCTCCGAAGACCATAGCTGTTGCTCCTACGCTAGTTTTTGTCTTTGACTCTGAGAAGTGCTGAAGCCTATCAAACTCTGAATTAATTTTCTCTTCTTCGTTTAGCCCATGTCTATGTTCTCAGAAGAAAGAGGCAGCTCTGTGGGAGGGTAAATTTCAAACAATGCCAAATCAATAGTACAGTATCAGAGATGTTAAGGCAGCCGCTCCCTTCTTCCCTGGGGGCAAAGGTGGCTTACAAGACCAAATTCAGCTTAAAAAATTAATCCATGAGGCCGAATCATCAGCATTTCACCTTTACTGATTATATCCCCCATACGTCTTTGTACCTTCAGCAGCAACCGCAAGGGGTCAAGGCCAAAACTCCACCCTACAGTAGCTCCACAATTAATTCTGTGGTGGCATAATATTTTGGTGTGGACCGATTTTAGCATCAATGGACCCATCTATGCTGATTTCTAAACCGACATGTTATTTCCATTAGGACAGGACGTAAAAATCTCAGCCAGGTTCAGACTTGAGCCCGGCTACGTTAAGGCCAGAAAGGTGCTTTCTCCAAAGACTTTCCAGCTTGTTTCGAAACATTAACTATAGCGTGGAGTAGGAGGGGAAAGAACAGAAGCAACATTTTATGAGCACTCGAGTGATTCAGCACATGAAATGTTTCATTTTCCTCTCTTCTTTGCTTTTATGTCGCCCCATGCCTAGGAAATTAGACAAAAGTGCTGGTTTCCTTGACAGAAACAATTCAGTGGCACAACACGTGGAGTACAGGTGATCAGTTACCACAGCAACTGGAAATCCTGGGTGCGATGTAGGCACATTTGGGGGCATCTCCAGAAAGAGCCTAACATGGCAATCCTGCCAGAGGTAGCTCCTCTCAAGCTTGTCCCACGAACAAATCTGCTAAAAGAACAGGTTTCCTCTTGAGGCTGGAATGAACTAAGCGTCAGCTGAGGAGCAAGGGAAGATGGGGAGCAAATTTCTCTGACATGGACTTTTTGCCTGTCTGATTAAAGGAGGCAGGACTTCAGCAGTGGATTTACAAGCTCGAAGACTGACATGGATTTACAAGTTCAAAGACTGACTATCTGATGCAGATCTTCAGTAGCTCCAGGTTCAGACCAGAACAGGTTCTGGTCTGATGGGGAGTTACAGGAGATGTTCAGGGAGTTGTTTCGGGCCTTTCTGAGCCTAAAACCTGAGCTGGGGAGCCAGAAACGTCAAACTGAAACATGGAGAGTGCCATGGAGAGCTATCCAAAAGGAAATGCCGCAGATGTGTGTCTCTGGGTCCCCACCATCTTGGTCTCAAAGTGGCTTTATGAGCTCTGCTGCACAGAATCACCACAGCAAGGCAGGCTCCTGCAAGCTTTCCCTGAAGAAAAGCAAAGTTGCTGCTTTACACATCTGCAAGAGGACATGCCAATGACACGTGTTCTTCAAACCTAGCAATTAAGACAGCCTCCAAAGTAGGAAATATATGAGAGGTTCAAGCCCACACCTCCCACTGCGCTGGGAAGCATTGCAAGCAGCAAGTTGGATGGGTGGGACAAACCCACCCCCATCTTTCCTGCTGAAGCTGTTTGTCCTACTCAAATACCCCATAGCATACATATAACCCATAGGATCCCGCATCAATAAAGGATAACACCTGCATCCGCTATGTCATTCGCTGTAGCTTTTAGTCTTCACTCTGACAATCCCATCAATAAAAAGAAAATTTATTTTCACAGGATCATAAAATCATAGAATAGTTTGGGTTGGAAGGGACCTTAATGATCACCTAGATCCAATCTCCTCTGCCCTCGGCAGGGACACCTCCCACGAGCCCAGGTTGCTCCAAGCCCCGTCCAACCTGGCCTTGAACACCTCCAGGGATGGGGCAGCCACAGCTTCTCAGGGCAACCTGCGCCAGGGGCTCACCACCCTCACAGGAAAGAATTTCTTCCTAATATCTCATCTAAATCTCCACTCTTCCAGTTGAAAACTGTTACCCCTCATCCTATGGCTCCCTTCCCTGATCCAGAGTCCCTCCCCGGCTCTCCTGGAGCCCCTTTAGGCACTGGAAGGGGATCGGAGGTCTCCACGGAGCCTTCTCTTCTCCAGGCTGACCCCCCCCAACTCTCCCAGCCTGTCCTCCCAGCAGAGGGGCTCCAGCCCTCCCAGCATCTCCGGGGCCTCCTCTGGCCCCGCTCCACCAGGTCCGTCTCCTTCTGCTGTTGGGACGCCCCAAGCTGGAGGCAGCACTGCAGGGGGGTCTCCCCAGAGCAGAGCGCAGCAGAGGGGCACAAACCCCCCCTCACCCTGCTGGCCACGCTGCTGGGGACGCAGCCCGGGATGCCGGGGGCTCGCTGGGCTGCCAGCGCACGGTGCCAGCTCATGTTGACCTTCTTATCCGCCAACACCCCCAAGTCCCTCTCCTCAGGGCTGCTCTCCATCCATTCCCCGCCCAGCCTGGAGTTGTGCTTGGGGTTGCCCTGACCCACGTGAAGGACCCTGCACTTGGCCTTGTTGGACCTCATGAGGTTCTGGCTGTCCTGCTGTTTTTACTGTACACACACTGGGGCACAGACTGCCTGATGTCACGTTCACAAAGCACCCGCCGTAATGCACTCTGATCTTGGTGTTGAGGGCTCCGCAAGCTATTGAAGTAGAAATAATTAATCATAGGAATAATTACGTTACAGTGAGGCCAATACGAATTCTACTCCTCTGTACTGTCATGCACGATAATACAGACTTAAAAGTCCTGGTGTTTAATTAGCAGGCTGCAGCCTTTTATAATATTTGATACTTTTTTTAGATTTACCCAGATATACACATAGAGCTACGGGACACATCACAGACAACATTTTTCTTTTCTTTTTTGGTAATTTATTGTAGTGCAGGAAGCAAAATTGATTTCTTTTTGTGTTTATACACTTTTTGGAACTGTCAGAAAGAAGTATCACGTTACAATTTCACTTTTTCTTCCTAAAATTGTTTCAGAAAATAGGCACTATAGGTGATATTACATTTTGCTGTGAAAGTGGAATTGCGAGAGAATTACTGATCTAATACATTCACCATTATCAAAGACATTAAATTACAGGGTTGTGAGAGTTAAGATGAGCCCAACCATGTCTCCAGAAGTCAACGCACCCATAACACGCGCCAATTCATTAACCCAAGAAAATAAATACGTCTGTAGGCATTAGCTATGCAAAGCAGTTAGCAGGAGCAACCACCCCCCAATTCATCCCTTTTAACAACATTTCAAGCCAAACTTTTCAAAGTTTCTTTTCTCTCCAGATTACAAGACTGCAAGGAAACCCCCTGAGCTGCACAGAGCAAGAAGCTTCATTTGCCAACAGGCGCAATTTCTGCTCCTACTTTGGCTTTTACTGTCGGTGAACGGGAAGCTGTTGGGATTACGGAAAGCCGCCCCAGTGTTCCCAAAATCTGATGCTGCGGGTGTACGGTAACACCTATCAGGGTTGTTTTCAAACAACTCCCTAAAACAAAGTGGGGGCGGCAGGGTAAGCACAGGCTATTTCTTGATCCCAATAGGGCAGGAAAGCCCCGTTCCCCCGAGGCCGCAGTATCCGCCGGGGTTCTTACTGAGGTACTGCTGATGGTAATCTTCGGCGTAATAAAACTCCGGAGCCTCCCGGATTTCTGTTGTGATGGTACCAAAGCCGCCCTCCGTCAATACCTGTCAAGAAACACGATGGAAAGCCATTAGTGGTTTGTTGGCTTCTCTGCTGATGAATGATGTTAGGTTTTCTCTCAGCAGGCGCCACAGGCATCTCTCAGCTCTTGGACCACAGCTCCAGCACATCCCTGAAAGCCCTTTATCCTCACTCTCACGTTATTTTGCTAGGGGACATTGCAAGCACCAAAGGAGGCGTTGGCGAGAAAAGGTATTGCACCCTCCCATTTTAATGGCACATTTGTTTAATTTGCTACGGCCACACATTCGTTCTCTCCTCTTTATTAACCACACCAGGCAGGGATGAGGTGCCATCAACACAAGCGGAAAACAAAGGCGAAAGGCAGCAGAGCACCATTTGATCAAGCCTGGCCGGCTGCCTTGCAGTGTCCAATAACTTCACCTGGCATCTTTGAGATGTGCTAACCACCCCAAACGCCCTTCTGCTAAGGAGAATTTCTGAGTGAAATTTTAGCCCCATTGATGTCATCGAGAAATGAGAGCATCTGGGCTCTTTTCAGAGTCGCTGCAAACCCGTTCTTCAAAAAGAACAGTTCCATCATGACCAGAAAGGTATTTTTAAGGCAAATTACGGCTCATTTCTGAAACATTTGCCAATACACGGACCGGGAGCAATAATCACTTTGCAGGAAAAGAAGAAGGAACGTGGGTGAGGATTTTAAATTAGACTTTAATTTCTTTCTGATACCCCCTAACTGAATTTGAAACCCCTCAACAATTTCTGACAGAGGAAATTTCTTTTTAACGTGAATCGCCATGACATTTTTTCCTACTGATTTTTCCTTTTCTAAGGAAACTGGCAAGCAGCAACATTTGGGGGTCAATTCTTGTCTCAGCGGGGACATAACTTGTGGTCACTGAAGTCCACGATAACCTAATAAGCATTTTAATTGGTGTCAGACTACAGTTCCAAAGTATACTTGTGAAGTACCGGACGTAGATAGAATTGCATTGCCATCAGCCAGACTTGACGTAAGATCGACCGCAAGATCGACGCATTAGCATTTGAGATTATCAGATAAATGTGTTCTCTCATCGTACTAATAAATTAAACCAATAAAAGGAAATCATCACACAGAATCACAAAAACCGAGCTGGTAGACCTGTTGTACGTCATCAAGTCCAACTTCTTTCATCATGATACCAGGAATGATAGCCGCCTTACTCCCACCAAACTTTTGTTCAGCTGTTTTGGAAAGATCTTTGGAGACGGAAATCTTCGTTTCCTCAAGGAGCGCATTCTGATATTTACCATCCTCTTAGAGAGTTTCTCCTAAAGCCTAGCCCAGTTAAGCCCACTATTGTCATTTAACCCCACTATTGTGGTTGCGCTTATCGTGGATGCGGAAAGGAAATCATTCCCTTCCTCTTTACAACAGTCTTCTACACGCTTGGTGCCTGGGCAGAGAGAAAGATGACACGCAGTGGCAACAATGCTTCCACACAGCATTAGCTAACACTTAAATAATAGGTGATTATTTGGGACCGAAAAGTCTTTGAATTTTCTAGAAGAGGGTTTCCTAGATCCTGCCTCAGCAAAGCAAAGTACCGACCACAGTCAGAGATCACTTACTGGACACTGTAGAGCAGTAGTCTGAGTTATTCTGGTAATTTCATTGTCTGGAGGATTCATTTTGCTGTACTCAGTTTTCAACCAGTAATGAAGCAATAAGATTGATACAAAATCTGTGGCTGACCTGTCTGGAGAATCCCTGTGTTCCCAACCCTATGTCTAAATTCTCAGTGCAAGTTAGGAATCATAGAATCATAAAATCATAAATGTTTTGGGTTGGAAGGGACCTTGAAGACCATCCAGTTCCCACCCCCTGCCCTGGGAAGGGACACCTCCCACCAGCCCAGGTTGCTCCAAGCCCCGTCAAACCTGGCCTTGAACACCTCCAGGGATGGGGCAGCCACAGATTCTCGGGGCAACCTGCGCCAGTGCCTCACCACCCTCAGAGTGAAAATTTTCTTCCTAATGTTTATTCTAAATCTCCCCTCTTCCAGTTTGAAGTCATTCCCCCTCATCCTATCACTCCATGCCCTTGTAAAAAGTCCCTCCCCAGTTCTCCTGGAGCCCCTTTAGGCACTGGAAGGGGCTCGGAGGTCTCCGCGGAGCCTTCTCTTCCCCAGGCTGAGCCCCCCCAACTCTCCCAGCCTGTCCTCCCAGCAGAGGGGCTCCAGCCCTCCCAGCATCTCCGGGGCCTCCTCTGGCCCCACTCCACCAGCTCCATGTTCTTCTTATGTTGAAGGCTCCAGAGGAAGATGTTGACTAGTTGATTCATTGTATTTGAACACAGTGGGGTAACAGGCCCAATTTCACAGAAATCTGGCCTTATTTCCCCATGCAAAACCACCAAACAGTGTTTTTCATCTTTGGGACCGGCTTTATCCCAAGGGAATCAGATTATTTACCCATCAGATATGTGAGCGAAGAAGATAAAAATGTGACGGTATGTATCACAACACGTCGGCAACAACTGACACAAAGAGGTGTCAACACAGCTGCTTTTAGAAAGCGGTATTTCACTTACTTTCTAACCTTCCTAGCAAAGAAAAGCACTTTTTAAATTATCTTCACTCCAGAAAGATGGCACAAACTCTGTCATCATGGGCATTAGTCATTTACTTGCTGCTGTAAATGGATGTAAAATTGGCTTCCCCCCCTTAACTGAGTCATGAGGATGCTGCCGGAGGGATGGATATTTTTCTACTGTGCAAAACAGTGTTCGTTACAGATTTTTACCTGGGAGTTTTCCATCATTGGCCTAATTTTGTCAGTTAGAAAATCCATTCTGTTCAATAAAATACCACAAGAGGGCATAAACATCATTTATCCCTTTCAGAATTACTAACAGTCTATTAAAACACCGCACGCTGAATAAAGCAGAAGCCCAAGACAACTCATTATACTGCGCTTTGGTCATTAGCAAAAGATACCAGCGCTGTTGTCAGAAGCAGCGGGGACCCCAAGCTCCGACACTCTGCCAAACGCTACCTTGAATGTTTTGATTTTCAACGGGAAAATATTTTCCTCGCACTGACTGTGTCGATGCAAGGATAAAAACATCACTGGGAAAAGATGATGGAGTTCACGACGTGCTGACTCCGGCAGGTGTAAATCAGCCCGCTCTTGATTGATTTCCTGCCGCCGCGGAAGATATAATTTGATGATAATCCTGTTCTAGCAGACTTTTTAGTCCTCGCTGTCTCAAAATTCCTCAGCCATCCGACGTGACCTCCTGTTACCACGCTGCAGCCAAAAGGGCTACTGCAGCCTTCGCATGCAGAAATGGGAAGGACCAAATTAGGGAGAGTGTAATTAACCCTTGGGACTTTCTACTCAGTGCAGGAAAGTTTTAAAGTACTATTAGATTTTTTTTTTTTTTTCTCCCAAATACTCCACTGTAATTCAAAGAGAATTACTTCGTTAATTCTTCCAAGGCACTTCTGTGGCTTTGTCATGGGAGAGGTCACACTGGAAGATCATAGAATCATAGAACGGTTTAGGTTGGAAAGGACCTTGAGGATCATCGAGTTCCGATCACAATGATTCTTTAACTGATTATAATCGAGTCTGAAAGAGAGGCCAAACCAAACCAGAACCCAAACCTCAGCCAGCTGTAGATGACAGAGGGGACACGGCCAACTTGGTACATCGGGATAAGCGCTGGAGGAACACGTTGGAGCCGGTGCCAGGAACCTCAGCGCTATTACTTTTGTAAACCACCTGTACTTCCAGCACTGAAAAGATTTTGTTTGATGAGTTTCCTAGTTTATTATAGTCTGTGAAAGTTTCCTCCTGTTGTTCGCTTTAAAATTCTTGCCTGACCATGTCATTACATCCAATAATTCCTTATTCACTCTCACCGTAGCGAGCTTGATTTTACACCTCTGCCTTAATCCTGCTCATTCATTTCTTCAGCAAGCTTCACGGGCTTCGGCTCCCCACTTCACAGGTCAGCTTTCTCGCCCTTCTCTGCATCTCTTCTAGTTCTATTTTACTGCTGCCTTGAGACGGGGTGACTGGAATTGCACTCTATTCAAGATCACCGCGGATTTATTCAGTGGTGTACTTACATTTTCTCTTTCATTCTCCATCTCTTTCCAGGCAATTCTTAGCATTCCACTTGCCTTTCTGACCTCTGCTGAGCACTGAGCAGACGGTTTCAAAGAACCATCTGCAATGACGCCAGGACCTCTTTCGCGGGCTAATTTAAACCCTATCATTGTGTCGGCACTTGACTTTTATCCACATGGAATTTCAGCAGCTATTTTATTGCCCACACATTTGATACCATCAGATTCTTCTGCAACTTTTTTGTAGTCATGTCTACTTTTGCTTACCTGGAATAACTCTATACCATCAGCAGATTTGGGCATGTCACTATTGTCTGTCTGCCTTTTACAGCTCTTTCGTGAGTCTATAGAACAGCACAGGTTCCCAAGATGGGTAATTGGTAATGTCCCTTCACTGTGAAAACTGCCCGCTTATTTGTATCTTTTATTTCCTATCTATAGCCAGTTATTCATTCAGAAGAGGAACTTTCCTCTTAATCCACAGCGCCTGGCTCCCTTTTATGCACCTGCTCTCTTCAAAAAACCGTATTACGTGTGCAAGACATGAGTTTCCTCAGTCACATCAGCTCTTCTCTGAAGCGCGGTATCCTATGTGTGTCTACTAACTTCTGATAACTCAAGCAATCTGCAGCATAAAGCATCAGATGGAACTTATCTATAATCCTGGATCATCTTGGAGATACCCCAGGCATAGAGGCAGCCCACTTTTCGTTCCTTGATCAGCAGGACCAATTTAAACCACAGCTTACCCGTGATGCTACTGTGCAAGCAATTTCCAATTTAGGTTCTTTTCATACCTGAAGCTGACCACCACCTGGCTGCACTGACCTGCCACTGTTCATATCTGAACCTCTTTGGCTGTAGCTTGAACTTGAGACAGTTCCTCAAAACTGTAACCACAATTTGGTGTGGGAAACCCCCAAGTTCCTCAGCTGCGACCACAGACACGAGAAATTATGTAGTTTTATTCTACAGTATTACCTGTGTCAAGTCCTTCATGGACAGCTCAAGCCTTGCAGATGCTTTGTCTCCAGAACTGATTCCTAAAATGCTCAGCTATGCTAAGGAAAACACTTTAGTGAATTAGTGAACTGGAGCAATTATTTTGGATACATATTTGCATCTATATTTGGACTTGTGCAGCACATATTGGCAAGCAGCAATTTTCCTCCTGGTGGCACCAAGAGTGGAGGTGTGCACCAAGGCACTGTCTAGAGCACTTGCACGGCAGATACTGGACCATTAAATAGCCATATGAACACTGCCTGCACAATCAGCACAAATGTTGCTGTCAGTGAAGACGTGATTTTGAACACACAGGCTTGGAACCACAATGGATTGCATCAAACCAAAACCTATTTATGTATCGAGAACAGCCCTGAGGAGAAGGACCTAGGGGTGCTGATTGATGAGAAGCTCAACATGAGCCAGCAGTATCCCGGGCTGCATCAGAAGTGTGGCCAGCAGGTCAAAGGAGGGGATTCTGCCCCTCTACTCCACTCTGGTGAGACCCCACCTGGAGTACTGCGTCCAGCTCTGGAGCCCCCAACATAGGAAAGACATGGACCTGTTGGAGCAGGTGCAGAGGAGGCCACAAAGATGATGAGATGGCTGGAGGACCCCTGCTGTGAGGACAGGCTGAGAGAGTTGAGGCTGTTCAACCTGGAGAAGAGAAGGCTCCAGGGAGACATTATTGTGGCTTCCCAGTAAAGGGCGCCTACAGGAGAGCTGGGGAAGGATGTTTTACAAGGGCATGTAGTGATAGGACAAGGGGGAATGTCTTCAAAGTGGAAGAGGGGAGATTTAGATTAGAGATCAGGAAGAAATTTTTCCCTGTGAGGGTGGTGAGCCCGTGGAACAGGTTGCCCAGAGGAGCTGTGGCTGCCCCATCCCTGGAGGTGTTCAAGGCCGGGTTGGATGGGGCTTGGAGCAACCTGGGCTGGTGGGAGGTGTCCCTGCCCATGGCAGGGGGGTTGGAACTCAATGATCTTTAAGGTCCCTTCCAACCTAAACCATTCTGTGATTCTATTTTTTATTCCCATTTGAACCACATCAGTTGGTTATCCAACCGTCTGCCACTTAACCCAGTGCTACCAGTCCCATCTCCGCAGTAGTGAGGGGATCCCCTGGGATGAAGATGCAGCTAGAAAGACTTTAAGGAATGTCCTAGTCACTTAGAGAGATGGTATAATCTTATAGATGTTTTCACTTTTTACCATGGAAGGCCATGCTCGGGGTCGCTGGGACACAGCAGAGTCTGCACGTTAGTGAAACTGGTTTGTTCCGCTGGCACCAATTCAGTTCAGTTCCGCTCGGTGATATGAAATATTGTCCTCAACAGGGGAGATGATATGGTAGACTGCCAAGGAATAAACCGAACCAGTGCAACCACAGAAGGTTGCTCTTCACTTACTCCCAAGCAACTGCATTTCGCACGCGATACTTCTGCACTTCGATTTGCTACTGCCCTCTGCACTGCCTTTAACTGCTGCTTCAGCTTTTTGTAGCCAGCCGATTATATTGCGCCAAAGTATGTCAAAATATTTAATCATTTGACATTACAGCATGGCAACAACACATTCAAGGTGTTTGGCTCCTTGTTTATGTTCAGATGGAAGTAGCTAATACTTGTAAAGTGCCTTAAGAATTTGGAATGAACTGTGCCAGAGAAGCGCGATTCCCTCGTACCTCCAAACACTTGAAGGAACAGACTGGAAGCCACTGACACTTCGATGTGTTGTGCTGAAAAATCATGGTTCATGGAAGCTTAGAGAAGGGGTTGAACCCACTTATAAATTTGACAAAAAAAAAAGCTTTAAAATTGGTTTTGTTAAATTGAAACCATTTAATTTTCTGAGCAGAAGCATTAGTAAAGCAGCAGAGCATTAATTGGTTTCCAGCTTTTTGTGGCTTTTAATAAAAATAGCATCATCCTGTGTTTGATTCAATAGGCACTTTAAAAGCAAGCTCACAGCCTGCACTCGGGCCGCCACAATATCCAGTTTGTCTCACGTCCCAGCAAGTTACGTGAAGCTGCTGTATTTCTAATGGCCCCTCTAAAATCACAGAATCACAGAGTGGTCAGGGCTGGAAGGGAACCTCTGGAGCTCCCCCAGTCCCACCCCCCACCAGAGCAGGGGCACCTCCAGCAGTGGCACAGGACACGTCCAGGCAGGTTTGGAATGGCTCCAGAGGGGGAGACTCTCTGGGCAGCCTGTGACAGTGCTCTGCCGCCCGCACAGGAGAGAAGTCCTTCCTCATGTTCAGATGGAACTTCCTATGGTCAAGTTTGTGCCCGTTCCCTCTTGTCCTGTCACTGGGCACCACTGAAAAAAGACTGTTCCCATCCCCCCGGCACCCGCCCTTGAAGGATTGATAAGCGTTGATAAGATCCCCCCTCAGTCTTCTCTTCTCCAGACTAAAAAGCCCCGAGTCCCTCAGCCTTTCCTCATAAGAAAGATGTTCTAATCCTCTCATCACCTCTGTAGCCCTTTGCTGGACCCTCTCCAGCAGTTCCCTGTCCTTCTTGAACCACGGAGCCCAGAACTGGACACAGTGCTCCAGATGTTGAGGCCCCATCCCTGGAGGTGTTCAAGGCCAGGCTGGATGTGGCCTTGGGCAACCTGGTCTAGTGAGAGGTGTCCCTGCCTATGGCAGGGGGGTTAGAACTCGATGATCTTCAAGGTCCTTTCCAACCTAAACCATTCTATGATTCTATGTGGCCTCCCCAGGGCAGAGCAGAGCAGAGGGGGAGGATGACCTCCCTCGCCCTGCTGGCCAAACTCTTCTTGATGCCCCCCAGGATACCATTGGCCTTCTTGGCCACCAGGGCACATTGCTTGCTCATGGGCATCCTGTTGGCCACCAGGACTCCCAGGTCCCTTTCCACAGAGCTGCTCTCCAGCAGGTCAGCCCCCAACCTGTACTGGTGCATGGGGTTATCCCTCCCCAGATGCAGTACCCTACACTTGCCCTTGTTGAATTCCATTAGGTTTCTCTCTGCCCAACTCTCCGGCCTGTCCAGGTCACACTGGAAGGCAGCACAGCCTTCCGGCGTGTCAGCCACCCCTCCCAGTTTTGTGGCATCAGCAAACTTGCTGATGGTACACTCTATCCCTTCATCCAGGTCATTGATGAATCTATTGAACAGGACTGGACCCAGTACTGACCCCTGGTGAACCACTGATGTTGAAACTACTGCAGAGTACCTTGACACCTACGACGGCTTGTGCTTCTGTATCATCGTTCATCCTCGATGTGCAACTGTAAGGCAAGTAATCTCACAATGCTGAGTGCTCCAGCAGCCCGTGCCCATTTAAAACCTCTAGGGCTACCCCTTTATTATACTGGCTACTCAAAATTTCATATCATCATCATCAATACTGAAATTCAGCCCTATTTCCGAAAGCGCTAAGAGTCAAAGGAGGTGCAGTATTTCAGGAGAAGGCCTGCAAGAATTCGTTGCACAGACTCAATCCTCTGTAGGATGGGAGTATGTGTATATCCTAGATACATGATTACTGTGGTATTTTTAACTGGAAAGCAAATTAACTGACTTTGCCAAGTTTGTGGATTAGTTGCTGGCGGGCTTGGGAGCAGAAATGCAGCACTACACACTCACTTGTATTGAGGAGCAGCTATCCCCTACTTTGGTCCAGAGGAGCTAACGTGATGAGTAGTGGGAGGCCTCAATAATGCGCAATTAAGCAAGAATGTTTTATTTTCTCCTCCATTTGCTAAGTGCCATGTAGGTATACCTCTCCTTTTCTGCAGGACAGCCTGCTCTGCAGTATAACATCCCAATGCTATATTATTTTCAGTTGTTTCCTTTGTGCTGCCATCACTTGGCTGGAGCACCTCACCGGTGAACATTCAGTGTTATTCTAGAGAATACTAAACTTCAGTTCGCTTTGGTGGGTCCAGTCTTCCCTATGTCACTTACCGATGTTGGCTTTCCCAATCTAATTGATGCCAATGACCTCCTACGGAGCCCTGGAATGGGCTGAAGTCACATCTAGTTGATAAAATCTGCATTCACATCCTTGTAGGTGACCTACTTTTGGAAACCATGTGTTTATCCACAGCGAGCCAGATGGGAAGAAGGATCCTGCCATGGAAAAACGTGGGAGCAGTGGCTGGCAAGTGCTGAAGTCTAATCCCAGCCACCACACAGGGCAGCGGCATGGACTGGGAACAGATATCCGCATTCTTTTCTTTCCATTTACCCTCCTGTACAATGGACTAAATGATATTGATATATTTGATAGGTGCTGCAAGAATTGATTAGCTAATGTTTTGCACAGGGCTTCGGAGTACTACATAATTAGCTAATGCTTGCACAGGGGTTTGGAGTGCTATATAATTTCTAAGTATTATTAATATCCTTGCAGGGAAGCTATCTAGTCTCAGAAGTCACTTTGCAGCGTGCCTCTAGCAAATCGGGCAAGATCGAAACTGGGAATGATCATGTGCATCCTTCATAGCGCGGGTATATGGATCTATGAGCAGAAACGGTGAAACCCATTGACTTTACAGCTTTCTTTGGTCTTTGCTGTGATAGAAAGCAAGCTGCTACGCGACTACGTTATAAATCTGAAGACATAAACATCCTATAGGGAGTACACATAAGCTGGTCAAAGGGGAGAAACGCTGGTACGTGGGCCTGCTGGAATTGTTCATACGAGCGCGTTCTTCCAGTGGAGCATAGGAAAGATGCAGATAAGAAGGAAATACAATAGAAACTTAAAAGGTGGTGGTGCAAAGAGCTAAGCTGAAGAATCCCGATTCTCATCTATAAAACTGGAAAACTGACTTTGTCAGAGCTTTTGCCTATTGACAAACCACCACACATACACACCCCCAACCGAGCACATCACCTGAATCGAGTGAACTGAACATAGCTAGAGACACGGCTTCACCGGCCTCAGGGGAAAGCTGCAGGTGTATATACAGTCTGCTCCGTTGGTTTGAAGATCTGCTTTCTCTGAAATGCTTTTCTCTTAAATACTTAGCTTGAAGGAGGCTGTTTGGTCAGTCATTCCTGCCAGAGGGGAAAGAATTGCTGGGCTTGGATATAAATCAGACCTGCCAAGGTAAATCACCGTTGGCCGATAGCCTGGCTATTAACATATCTGAGGTCCCGAGTGGTTATGCTCAGAGGGTCTACGAAGGATCAGCAGTGCAGTTAGTCTGATGTTTCCTACTATTTTACATCCGAGTGTACTTCCTCGTTGCCCACAACAATCAGCTATGCCAGCTGAAACGGCAGATTTATACAGGCAGGCTTCTTTGTACCTTCTAGCAATGGGGAAAGATGAACATTGAATTTGTCCTGAATTGTATTAAACTGAACCGACAGCGAAATAAAATCTGCAATTCTATTTTTTCCTGTTGGATACTGATCCTCTGAACATGCATAGAAAGGAAGTTGTATCCCGCTCTCCATCATATCAATCTAATTCTGGATTCAAAGCTTTTGCTCCAGATAACTGACTGGTATAACAGGATCAACTTGACCCACAGTCTTTACGAGCTTGACCTTCAGAATAGAGCTTCTTCAACACCCATCTTGCCTTCTCTTGAGGGGAGAGAGATGAAAGTGAAGAATGGCACCAGGGGGCATTTAGGAGGTATAGGAAGATAACATTAGCAAAGATAAAAGACATCTTGCTCAACTAGCATCTGGGAACTAATTAGGTGTTGAAGGAGCCATTGAGAGAGACGGAAATTCTGTTTGTCTAGCCAATTTTAACGCAGCCAAGCAGCCTTTTACTGTACATCCTGCATGGATAATTTATGATGGCTAAGAAAAGATATGCCCTGTTCTGACTTTCAGTGATCTAAAGCTAAAATCTATTCCGCGGTTTGAGACAGCAGACTGTTCTTCACTAATCACTCATCCATTACTCTCATATTCCTGAAATGAAAAATGGCCGGGTCCAAACTGAGAGGGGGCCGCCGATAAGAACCCACATACAGAGCAGTGAAGCTGAGTGCAGAATCTTCCAAGGCATTGCAGACCAGAACTGGTATCTCCACATGGTGCAGTCCTGAACAACTCTGAGAAGGTAACTCGGGTCCAAAAGCAGCGGACTGGTAAGATCAGGCAAATCCATGAGCAGAAGAAAATGCTCCACATCTAAATACTGTGTTGACAAGACTTTACCACTTCCATTAGCTCAGTTACCTCCAAGACATGCTTCGCTGCGAAGTGCAGACCAGCCTGAGCGATGCAAGGTACTCCCTTGTGCACGTATCCTTTGCAGTAAACGAAATTGACTCCAATTATTTTACATGCAGGAGAGCTGCAACGTAGAAGAAAAAATGCTCATTTCACATTATTTAACGTAGAGGGCTCAGTTCAGCTCTACTGTTACATTGCCATCGTTTTATTTTTCTCACTGGAGTCAATACTGAATTTACATTAAATATTTCTTCCTTTCTCAGGAAAACATATGAATTTTTAAGAGGAATAAACAACTTATCTTTTCCTAAACTCATCCTGAAAAATCCAGATATTACTTCTGTTGTGATTGGAGGGAAAAACTTTCAGAGAGAGACCAAGCACAAACAGTTACTTCTGAAATCATAAAAAAACGGTAAACCGCAATATCTGAAAAAAGACCCTTATAATGGAAATTGTCATCTCTGCCTCTTATTTTGCCTCTAATAACAAGCTCTGTTTTTCTATTCAGCCGCTTACGACCATTAGTGTGTAATGCTAAACCATCTCATCCCCCAAAACCTGGGAGACGATTTGCATTGTGGTATCCACCCTCTTCAGAAGACACAGTTGTTTGTGATCAAAGCCCTGAGCCTACTTTGTAGAGCAGCAGGACTATCACCCGCCTCGCCTCCAACTGTCCCGGTGACTTTCAGCAAAACACGCACTCCCATTCTCTCTTTCTGCTTCTTTTTCTCATTCTTTAAAATGGCACTAATGCCACTCATCCTTTTTTTATTCCAGCTCTGCAGGGCACGCACTGATTCTTACAAGGGCCATATGTGCACCACTTGGCACAACGAGGAGCCTGACCGACGCTGCAGGCTCACTGCCACGGTTTGACACACACAAATTTGACGGAAGTATCACACAGTACACCTCACAGCTCCTAGGTCAGGTGAGACCGCGAGGGAAACTCTGGCCATACTGAGATCAAGGGGATTTTGTCAATACTGTTTGTTCAACCAAGCTTTCACACAACCACAAGAGGACGTTCTAGAGTGGAGAACGACTCACCTTGAATGCCTACCACTAGACTCACCGACTAAACTAGCTGCCGTCACCATTAAAGTATTTTCAGTCTATATTGCTGGTTTCTTATATAAGGAAAGATCTCCGAGGGATCTAACATGGACCTAACACTCCAAGCATTTTACAGCAAAATTGTTTGTTATGCTATACATTAAACGTTCTACCCAAACAGAATCATAGAATCATAGAATCGTTTTGGTTGGAAAAGACCTTTAAGACCATCGAGTCCACCGTTGACCCAGCACCGCCAAGCCCACCACTAACCCATGTCCCTCAGCACCATGTCTACCCATCTTTTAAATGCCTCCAGGGATGGTGACTCCACCACATCCCTGGGCAGCCTATGCCAGTGCTTGACAACCCTTTCGGTGAAGAAATTTTCCTAATATCCCTCCTAAACTTCCCCTGGCACAATTTGAGGCCATTTCCTATTGTCCCATCACCTGTTCCTTGGGAGCAGAGACCGACCCCCCATCGCTACCCCTTCCTTTCAGGGAGCTATAGAGAGCAAGAAGGTCTCCCCTCAGCCTCCTCTTCTCCAGGCTGAACAACCCCAGTTCCCTCAGCTGCTCCTCATCAGACGTCTGGTCCAGACCCCTCACCAGCTCCATTGCCCTTCTCTGGACACGTTCCAGCACCTCAATGTCCTTCTTGTGGTGAGGGGCCCAAAACTGAACACAGTACTCAATGGATAGGCTCATCAGATATCTTGAGTGGTCAAATACAACTTAAGGGGATGGGATGATAAAGGATGCTACTTGTCCCTGGGAAAGGAAAAAATCAACGCCATGTTGATTGGTGTCTGGAGTCCCCAACACAAGAAGGACGTGGACCTGCTGGAGCATGTTCAGAGGAGAGCCACGAGGATGATCCGAGGGCTGGAGCACCTCTCCTATGAGGAGAGGCTGAAAGAGTTGGGGCTGTTCAGCCTGGAGAAGAGAAGGCTCCAAGGAGATCTTATTGCGGCCTTCCAGTCCCTAAAGGGGGCCTACAGGAGAGCTGGGGAAGGACTTTTTACTGGGGCATGTAGCAGTAGGACAAGGGGGAATGGCTCTAAACTAGAAGAGGGCAGGTTCAGATTGAACATTAGGAAGAAGTTTTTCCCTGTGAGGGTGGTGAGGCACTGGGACAGGTTGCCCAGAGAGGCTGTTGAGGCCCCATCCCTGGAGGTGTTCAAGGCCAGGCTGGACGTGGCCTTGGGCAACCTGGTCTAGTGGGAGGTGTCCCTGCCTATGGCAGGGGGGTTGGAACTCGATGATCTTCAAGGTCCTTTCCAACCTAAACCATTCTATGGTTTTCTTGAAAAGAAGGATTTCACTTATACTACAGCTATAGGACAGGACTGTACGCAACCCAGCACAGCAAAGTGTCTAAAACTGCCTGGGTAGGTCTGTTCTTGTCCTTCCCATGGAGATCAGCACAGGATGGGAGAAGAGGAGCAAAGAGCCTTGGCTACCTCCCGCAGGCATCAGCAACCAGAGAGGAGACGGAGCCAGGACGAGATTGACACAGACACCGTGTGCAGTCTGACCCATCGCGTGTCAAATGAAACATAAAATGAGGTCCTTCCCCACGGTGAGAAAGGCAGGGAGGACTTCTCAGCGGCAGAGCTCAAGCATCGGTACAGCTAAAGATTAATGAAATTTCCAATAAAATTCCTGCCCCGGTTTGAAACGGAAACCGTACTCTTCTGCCCTGAAACACGTGTTGTCAGAGAGCTGCTGCATTTCCAGCCTGGGTCTTTCTGACCTTTCTGTCTGACCAGCTGAGTTCGGTGAAATATTTTCCTGATTTTTCATCTGTGTAACAGCTCCCAGACGGGTCGACCACTTTCAAGCGGTTTGGATCCTCCAGGATGACAAATTGTTTCTGTTATTGAATATATGCATAATTACTACGAAAACTATATTTGAAATGGTTACCAGGGAATACAATTTCACCCCATACCAAGGACCGAAAAGTCAAGAGAAAATGAACAGCGCACATTTTAATCCGCAGATAAGTAGTTTTCCGACTGCTATAAATAGAAAAGGCTGGAAGAACGCATCCGACAAGCAGAAGAAAGCGTGAGGAGGGTAAAATTCCACAGTGTTTTGGCTTTGGACTTCAGAAGGTAGTGAGTATGAGATAGTGTGAAATACAAAGAAGCCTTTGTTGTTTACATCTGAAGTTTAAAAGTGGCACAGTGTGAATAAACAAAGGATGTTCCATGAAACACTGCAGCAGCGATGTACTCGCTCCGTTTGAGTTCCAGAAACGGCGTGTAAATAGAGGCATCGTCTTCTTGTTTAAAAAGCGAAGGAGGTAAACTTTAAAGCTTGCCTTCCAGAAAATCTCATTTACCCAGCTCTTTCGGTTTTTGATAGGCTTTTAAGTGGTAGAAAACACACAAGCTTAATAAGATGAAGATCTGGATCGTTTAGCATTTGCTTTCAGGATGGTTAAGCTTCTTACTAACGATAATAGTACACGTGCCTTTGGAAACCTGAATTAGCTATTTGTTATCTTTTCTGGAAAAAAAAGTTTTGCACTCAAGTACTGGGATAATATCAAGCAATTTCTTTTTTTGTGGAGACATGAACAAACCATACTGCCGTGATAGTTCCACTGATTATTTTACATTATGATCATAGCTAAGGACAGAATCTAGAGATATATAGATTCAGTTTGATATTCAGAATGATATTTCACGTCGAGCAGTTACGTAGCATCAAAAGTGATTCAAGTTAGTTATGGCTTCTGTACGTATCTTTCCATGCAAAGACCTTTGACAAATCTTTGACTGAATTTAATTTTAATTCAAAATATTCTAAGCTATTCTTATAGCACAGATAGAGGGTAACGTCTGATGAATTTGCTGTATGTGAGACCTACACCGGAGCCAGCAGATGAAATCACCTTTCGAACAAGCGTGTACAATCCTGAGATTTTTCCATACGGATCCGTTTGGTTGTGCTTACTTGATGCTGAAACCAGCTGATCTCAGAAGAGAAGGCAGGGAAAAGCTGTCAGCTCCACACACTATTTGTGTCGCAGTGAACTCTGTGCACGCGAGGCAGCTCAGGGCAGCAGAGAGACGGTCAGGAGGTCGGCAGGTCTCATAAAAGACTGGTGGGAACCTCAAACCCACTGGAGTGGCATCTAAAGGCCAGAAGATGCCTCTCTTGGTCTAGTGGGAAGTGTCCCTGCCTGAGAAGAGAAACTGGACTCCACACGATTCAATGTAAATCATACAGAAGCCGCTTTATTGGTATTTTGCTGTCCCTTAAATACAATTTCTCTTTCCCTACACACAATCAGCATTAGCTGATTGGTTAATAGTCCTCTGCACGAGGTGTCCACGCGAAGCTTCTGCATCTTTGGTTGGTTCTTCAAGATCTTGTTTATCTGACTCAGTGTCCGGCTCTTCTTGGCATTGCTTCCTCATTGTTCTGTGAAGCAACTGTCGTTGTTCCCATTTTTCTCTCCTCAAGGTGACTTCAAGGACGAGGTCTACAGTCAGTCCACCTCCTCGTATGGCTGGTTCAATATATGTCCATTTTTTGCTAAATACGTTCCCACACCTGCCCATGGCAGGGGTTGTGGAACTAGATGATCTTTAAGGTCCCTTCCAACCTAAACCATTCTATGATTCCAGGACATCTTGAATGTCACTGTGACACTTGTGCATCAGGCAACAGAATTCAACTCCAAGGAGTCAGCCCACCTCCCAAAACAAGCAAAACTGATAAAGTACTAAAGGGAAACGGGCACAGCTGGGGTCAAACAGAAGCTGGTGATCTACTAAATCCGGTGTCACTCACTGCATCACCCTGCTAGGGCCGTATCTAAACATCCGTTCCTCTGAAATTAGCTCCACAAAAGCCACCTAGGAAGATTAAACTGCTGGTGAGTTGCACATGACAAAATAAGACACAATTGATCCAATTTCTCTAAGCCTTGCCCATCTACAGACTCGTTGGTGAAGGTTTTGATATGGACTGTGGAAATCAGACTTCGTTTCAGAGCATGCTGGTTCACTGCGGACAACCTAAAAAGACCAGAGTTATTCTTCAACCATTAATATCCACTTCTTTTGTGAGTGAGTGCCCTCGAAAGCAGATGGCTTCTGCTCCCGAGCCCCCAGACTGAAAGCACAATGATACTCCTGAAATCTGCAAATACCTGGCAAAGAAGTCAAACTTTGGATGCTAACTAGAAAAACAGAAACAAGACCGGCACTCTTTGCAAAGCAAGTTCACTCCACCAGCCCAAGATCTGCACATATTTATCTAACACAATTACTGTCCTTCTAGAGTTTTGAGAACTGGTTACTTGTACCTGCAGCAAAACTATTTTCCCAGAAGAGGGGGAAAAGCGCACTTGGCCAGAACTGCACAACCAGCAGTTATTTCTTCCATGCCCTCTGGCAGCTGCCAAAAATGCCGAGACTGCGGCAGCGGGTGGGAAAGGCTGAAAACAAAAGCCCTTCATAAGGAAACAGGGCAAATCCTACCGCTTCAACTCCTTCACATACCATCTCTGACTGAGCTTCGGGCTCAAACTGCTTCTGAGCACACCAGAGAGCAAAGCATTCCAGGGGACCTGGCGAGCTATCTTTTAGAACAAGAGGTAACGGGCACAAACTTGACCATAGGAAGTTCCATCTCAACCTGAGGAGGGACTTCTCTCCTGTGCGGGTGGCAGAACACTGGCACAGCTGCCCAGAGAGGGGGGGAGTCTCCCACTCCGGAGCCATTCCAAACCCGCCTGGACGTGTCCTGTGCCACTGCTGGAGGTGCCCCTGCTCTGGCGGGGGGTGGGACTGGGGGAGCTCCAGAGGGCCCTTCCAGCCCCCACCAGTCTGGGATGCTGGGATTCTGTAACTCCACGTACCTTTGATTAGCACCAGATTTCTTGCATGAGCTACAATGCTTTGTTTTTCACAAGCTATAGTGATTTCTTACTGAAGACGTGCACCTTAGACTTCCAAAAAATAGTGGTGAAGGAGACTTCCAGACCTTCTTTATATATCCACCTGCCCCAAGCTCTACCCACTCCTTCCTGCAAGTTTAGATACAAACTGCTCCCATCCGTGAGCAGCGATCCTCACCACAAACATCCCCCCCAGGAGGGGTTTGAGTGTTCGAAAGAGATCATAGAATGGTTTAGGTTGGAAAGGACCTTGAAGATCATCGAGTTCCAACCCCCCTGCCATGGGCAGGGACACCTCCCACTAGACCAGGTTGCCCAAGGCCACCTCCAGCCTGGCCACGGTCAGCAAGTTAATTTGTCAGTAAGCTTGGGAAATACGAGGCCATCTCGGATTCAGGGTCGAATTCCACTGGTCGCATAAGCCTCCCAGCATCGACGAGGATGGATTTATGCGGCTGGAAAGCAGATTTGAATTTGGCCATCAGTAAAACAAAATACCGAACTGATTGGGGCTGGAGAGGAAGCAAAGAAAATGCAGGGAATGCACTTTACATTTCAGCGCGAGCCTGGCATTCGCGGCGCATCATCTCCCTGCCAGCTACAGAGCAGCAGCGACTTGGCAGCGGTTCGATGGCCAGATGTCATCCTCATCTGGTTGTCTTGGCTCGGGCTGTCTGTTTGAAATGAACAGCAAAACAGAGCGAGTATGGGGTCTTCCCGCCGCTACTCGCACCGCAAGAAGTCGAGGTAGGAAAGGTCTTTGGGGCGCCGCCGCCGTTGTCGTCCTCTGAATCTGGCGTTGCTTTGCGCCATTTTGTCGAATTTACAGCCCTCCCCAGGGAAAACCTGGGAGGGGGAATCGGAGTTAACAGGCCAAGAACAAAATGGGATATAAGGATTTGTTTGACAGCTGTCTCTCTTCGGGTGATGAACACAGAGCGAATGATCTCCCCGCGTACTTCCCCGAGGCAGCTTTGAACACATTTCGGTACTCTGAGTCCTGGGTGCCTTTCCCGGTGAATAAAAGGCTGCGGTTATATTTCTTTGTTCAAATGCATCGCTTGTGTCCCTCCTCCACCGCAAATTTCCAGTCGGCTGTTTTATTTAAGGAGAGAGATCATTTGCTTTCTCCATTTCTATTCTATTACCCTAAACAACAGCTAGGAGGAAAGCAGGAGGGCAGTGCCCGCGTAAACGCTGTCGGCTTCCTAGTTCAGTGTTACTGAAGCTAGTACAAGCTCTTAAAGATGCACTGATACATATGGAGGTGCGCGGTCTAACATTACGTATTCCTCCTGCCGCATGGTCCTTTCCGTACAGAAGAGTCGAACTCACAGGCAAACGTTTGCCAGGGTTCCGATGCGGCAGCTAAGCCACAAATGCCTTCAGAGCCAGGACACAAAAGAGAGAAGAACGCGCCGTTCTCGCGACGACCCCACGTGACTGACCCGATATCAGAAGGAGAATTACTTTTTCAACTGAGAGCCTGATAAGCGCGCGTGTATGTTTGTATACACATCAATATGTGCGATAAGAAGGCTGCTTTGTGGCAAAAACCTGCCAACAAACCCATTTTTTTGTCGCCATCTGCTAGGAAGAGAGCGAGCACCTGTTAGGAGCAGCTGCTTGAATGCAGAATGTAGGTAAGAGGAAAAATCAGCTTCATTTTGGAGTTGGCCTGCCGCAGGTAGCACATGGCTCTCACCCACAAGGATGCCAAGCGGTCCTTTTTTAAGCTTGTCCTAATTAGGAAGCGGCTAGCGTTAGGAAAGCTCCGAACTGTTCCTTTAGGTTATTGCAGCAAGTCGAGAGCCTCCGCCAGGGTCTCTGCCCTCTTCCCTGTCTTCTCCTTCCTGGTTTGGTTTTTTTTTTTTTTTTTTTGGAAGCAGCATCTAACGGACCATTTGGAGACGCGGCGCGTGGCTCTGTGCCTCCCTTGGCATGGCAGGCTGCGGCAGGACATGTTGCTCCGAGGAATGACAGCGTTAGCGACACCCCTTCTACTGCTTCCTTCGGAGAACAACTGCTTCCCTTTTGCTGCCTCTTCCCATCCAGCTCAGTGTGGCTCCTTTGAGGGTTTTACCAGAAGGAAAGGAAGGGGATGGGTCCAAGTGCTTGCTGTGATCAAGGCTAGAGGCACCGGCAGATGCCAACCCTGCCCGGCTGGCGTTTCTCCGGGGGAAGTGACGGGGGTCCCATCATTTAGGCAACTCGGAGTGGGCAGGAGGGACACATTGAAGGATTTCCCATACTCTTCCAAGCCACGTACCCAAGAGCACAAGTCAGCGCAGCCTCTCCCACCGTGCCTGACACCACGGACGCTCTCAAATCTGCCGCCCTCCACCCGTGCTTATGGCATCTGTGTTCCCGTTGAAGGAATGAGGTCATTCAGTTCGTTCTCTCCCAACCTCCCAAGCACAGACTGCCTCTGTCTCATTTTCTTCACCTGGTGAATATGGCCTTTGTGCCCCACAGCCGCGTTTGCTGCGCACAGCCCGCGCGACGCAGCCACTCACCTTACGAAAGCGGCCGGTATCTGCCCATCCCAGCCGGCCAAAGGGCTTTTGGTCTTAAAAATCAGCAAGCCTGCAGGGGATTCTCCCTCTCCTCTTTACCACACAGCACCGTGTCTGATAACCATTGAGGGGGGAGAATAATAGCACCACAAACATCGAGGTAACGGCAACGGGTCAATGGATGGCTTTCCCTTGCATGGGGAAAATTTGCAATAGGCTTTGATATTTAGGAGCTCCTTCAGGCCCAGACATCTTCCCTTTTTCTTTTTTCCCCACTTCCTCCTGTTCGTCTATAGCCTCCATTTCTTGCCTTCCCAACTCCCTCTTCCTACCTTCCCATCTTTTGATTTGCCCCGTGCCACCACCCGGTGCTATGAGGATGATAAATATTTGGCTCCCATAACCTTTTTATAAACGGCATGGCCAACTCCTTCAATCCGAGAGACTGATAATGTCTTAAATGGAAGCAAAGCACTGGTCTGAGTGTCGCAGCGTGCTCAAAGGTGAAAATACAGAGGCCAACGCACAACCACGGACACTGTATTGAGAAACAAGGGATAATCCCAAAGCGTTTTTGAGGCTCCAACCTCTGCGGTCTGTGTTACAGTTCAGCTGGATCAAAGGCTGATCAAAAAACACCCCCCCCCGATTTCTGGATGGGAGAATACCCGTCCAGCCTGGGCTACGGAAACAAGAGCGAGTGTGCGAGGCTGACAGAGAAATAACATTTCTTCTGCTTGTAAAGGAGTAAATTTGATCTTGATGCAATGAAACACACATAAAATCACACAAAGCCATCCCACAGAGTCACTTCTCTCTATAAAGCCGCACTTTCAATCGTGTGGTTTAGAACAAATACCTTCGGTCAAGCAGGATTTTTTTCCTTAATGCAGATTTATATCTGTAAGCACATCTGTAAGCATATAGATTCATGCCTCCTGGGACATGCCTAATGGGCTCTGAATTCACTCTGGCTCGTTCCTTTGTAAAGCGTTGGCTATACAGTGGGAAAATTGAATAGGGTCTTTCACTGATGGATGTTTTTTTCATTTCGAATTTAAATGTACAAACTGAGATCGCGGGTTATTATTGCCATGAGAAACAACAAGAGAAAATGCAGGAGCCATAGATTAGGGAGTCAGTGACACAGAAACATTCAAGGACAGGATGAGCTAATTAATGTTACCCTCTGCCCTCTAAATTAGTCATATATTTACTGAAGTGCTTCTGCTCATCGCTAGCCGAGGGGCAGTGATGCAGGAGCGTGCAGAGAGGGTAACTCGGGCTGTCCGAGCTCCTTTTAGCCAACAAAGCCCGTGTGCTGGGGAGATACACCTCCTCCTGTTTCATCCGCTGCGATTCACTGCTGGGTTTGGGCTCTCAGAGAGGAGACTGGGATGTTGAACGGCTCAGTGCCGGCTTAGCGCGTAGAGGAGAACGGGAAGAAGCCGTTAGAAAGAGGGGTGCTGAGCTCAGCATTACGGTTCGCGAGAGCAGAAATCCAAGGTGTCTATGCCCAGGCATGAGAGCAACCCGCCAGGAAAGCTTTCTCCTGGGTACACCTAAAGAAACACAGGCTAAATCCATCCTCAAGAGCCACTCAGGAGCTCTGCTACCAAGCAAACCCGCTTGGTGCACCCCGAAATATTACAACATTAATATTCTCCACATTTTTACCACTCGCACGCACTCAGATGAAGAACAAGTGGAAAAAGAGCTCAGTCTGGGAAACAATCCGGTGAAAAGTCCTAACTCTCCTGCCTTTTCAAAAAACATTCCAGCGACTGAAAGGGAAAAAAGAAAACGAAAAAAAGGAAAGAAAAAAAAAAAAAAAAAGGCCTTGTTCATGCTGTTACAGTTTAGGAACTGCTGGCATCCCTGTCTCCGAAAGGAAGGGGAGCAGAGAGCTGACTGCTCAGCAGCTGAGAACGTGTGTTCTGGAAGCAGCACGCCTGAGCAGATGGTGAAATGATTACTGCCAGTAAATGTTAGAGTCCTCTTTTTTTTTTAAAAAAAAAAAAAAAACAACTTGAATTCTGAACAACAGGGGAAAAATAATTACAAAGAACACATGAAAGCAGCTTGATTTCCTTTCTTTTTCTTCTCTGAGAGCGTGTGCGTCTTGTTCCTTTCTAATACCTACCGCTGCAAAAAAAAGTGGACGTTCACTGGGCTGGCTGGATTAAAATCCAGCGACAAGCACTTGCTTCTGGCGAGTTTAACACGGCTCTTGTATTTAAGGCTGTGTGTTCACCGGGAAATGAGGAGGTGCGGGATCATGCGCGGTGTATAGGACCTTAAAAATGAGATACAGGGAAAAGGAGGAATGTTGTAGCTGTATATATGGCAGCCCCACGCATCAGCCTTTAAATAGGCTCTGTGCTGACTTGTGGTGTTACCAATAGCAGTGGGGCTAAGCAGTGGGAATGATGGTTGGGAGATGCCTCTCCCTCACATCATCAGGTGGTTTTGATTTCCCTCTGATCCCTTCCTCATCCTCGTTCCCTCCGCCAGCCCCTCTCCAAGCTCCGCAGGCTGCAGAGCCGGGGGGCTTCCTCCCGCCAGGCTCCCGGTCCCGGCTCCCACCTCCGATGTGGCCGAGAAGCCCTCAGCAATTTCTCATCCCATCATCTCTCTTGTTCCCCTCCCTCTGTCCCAACTCGCTCCTTTCTTTCCCCTTTTAAAATCGAATTTCTTTCATTTTTGCCTTCGAGCCAAGCAGCTTGTCCCTCCTCAGAGCACTGGGTGCCATTGCTTAAGAAGCCCAGGAGAACCCCAGCTCCCAAATTTGCGAAGAGAAAACGTGAGCCGCGCCGGTGAGGAGCATCCCTGTCTCTTAGGTAGGGGTGGAAAGCAATCTGTGGCACGCGCAGGCAGAGCGGCACGACACTTACCCCCGCAGCGTCTTTTGAAGGCTTCAGCTGTTAAACGCTGTGACATCTCTCCCAAACGTGTGGGATTTAAAAAAAAAAAAAAAAAAAAAAAAAAGCCGGTAAACTAAGGAAAGCTAGGGAAATTTCCACTGGGAGATCAAAAAACAAAAAAACAAAAAACCAGAACATGCGCAAATGACGCCCTCTTACCGAATTTCAGCGCTCTGCTCTGCAGCAGGGAGGTACCGGGGCTCCTCGTAGACAGGCTGGGAGAAATATTTTAGTATTGAAAACAACATGTTTTTCTCCAGCTTCCTTCCCCGAAGAATTTTGGCTGGATCTTTAAAAATATCAGTCTGAGGAGGCAGAAAACTGGCATGGAAGATTTCACCACCACCACCACCCCCCTCCAATTAATGTTGGCTAAAGTATCAATCAAAGTATTGTATTCTCAACGAGAAGAACTGTCAGACATCCCTACAATGGGGAGCATCCAGCTCCACCTGCAAGACTGAGATTGAAAGTAACTTCTTCTCTTCCACCCGTTCACTAGTTTAGCAGTCAACTTCTGTTAACACAGAAACATTTATTTTTTTTTATGTAGCAGTACATTTTTTTTTTATTTATTTAATTGGTAAAAGGTGACTGGCAGGGGGATGGCTCCATCTAACTCCTCCACAGGAGACGTAGCAGCAGGTACGTGCTCAGCGCCTCCCGCATAACCTGAACTTAGGAGAACGGTCCACTCCATAATCAACATCAACAGATATCCACCTCCAAAGAACAGTTCAGTCCTCTTAAAATTTGCTTTGCCGCCCAGAGGTGCCCACACTGCTCCACTGACTAGAGAAGACCCCATCGCTTCTTTACTCCTGTCTAAGGTGCCTCAGTTAGATGCCAAAATTTCTGATGGTGAGTCCGGGTCAAAGCAAAACAAATTTGCAACTAGAAGACTGAGACTTCCCTGGGTATTTCTTTGTGACCGTATAGGAAAATGAATGGTCAAAATCTGCTAAATTCTCAAAGGTTATTATTATTAGCCATGAAACTCTCTTCTTTGAAAGTCAGGCATGATTTTTCAAGGTGAAAACTAATAGTAGTTAAAGAATAAGATTTTAATTCCTGTTATAATAATTTTGAGGCTTCGTAGGGATATGTTCAATTACAATCACAGCTCTTATCCCTCGACAGTTTCCAGGAAAGAAAAGAGAGGAGTAATTGAAATGTTGCATCTTCATTCAAAGGCTCCGCCACTTACCAAACAAAACCGAAACGAAGGGTGCCAAGAAAGTCAGCAGTGGACGATTGCATGAATACTGCTCTCCTTGAGATACAGCACTTGTATCAAGGACGTACACCATCAATAACGACAACAGCAGCATTTGTCTTTGCAATTTAACTGTATTCAGAGCCCGCCACTCAAACGCTTGCTTAAATAGTAATCGCATAAATGGAGTCAGACACTGGTCCTCATAGTCAGGCGATACTGCCTTCTGAGTTCAAAGGCTGAGCATTTTAGCTGTGTAATAATGGATAATATTACAGAGTATTGTGTTGAAAAACAAATATCCCTCCAGGCGAAGATACCCCCTTCCCACAGAGTGTCAGCCTGGCTTTCTCTTTCTTCTGCACCGTGATTTGAAGAGAAACACTTGGGACGCTCGTGGGACGGCACTTCACACTAAGTTACCAGGGAACGGGGCGGATTTGGGGGGCGCTTCTTTTAGTTTGTCACCGGAGCTAACTGAGCACGTTTCGATTTAAGAGCGACAGCACAAAACCAGGTAACGCGGGAACACTTTAAACACATACCTGATATAACCGAGCGTTTCTTGGCTGATCAATAAACCCAAAATCAGCAGCAACTGAGTGAGGGTGCGAGGGATTTAATTCGATTTGAGAACACCCCATTTTCAAGGCGATTTTCACGTTCACCAGGAGCGGCAAAGAACTCGCGGGGCTCAGAAGCGGCTCTGAATATCTGTTTTGTTCCCCTATCTTAAAGCGCATTGGCTGAAAGCCCCCTCCGCCTGCCGATGGAAAGCATTCGCCTTCAGCTACCGAAGGTTTCTTAGTACCTTCTCTGAGCCTGGCCTTGTGAAAGGCAAATCCCCCACGGTTCTTTCTTTACAGGGTTTGCGAAGTGATCTCGTCTTCCTCAAGAACAAGGCCAAACTGTACTCCAAGACCTCTGTGCAACCCCCGAGGTGTGTGATGTTGTTTTCACCATTCCCCCGCGTGCGTTCAGGAGCCGCGTGAAGTAAACGTGCCCTCTACGGCTGTCTTTACACGCACACGCTGCCCGACGCCTATTTCACAGGGTTACAAAGCGAGGCTGATAGACCTTATTAAAAATAGTGCCAAAAAACCCCCAAACCCAACCAAGTTGCTGTCAAATCCTTTGTGGTAAAAATTAATGCGCGAATCCCACAAAGTCAACACAAGATTTATGAGTCTGCGGATGAGAGGTTGGGGCAGGCTCCTTCCCTGCCCGCCCCTCTGTTTGCCCACTTGTAAAACACACGTTACACCACCTCTACCACCGGAAGAGATGTTTCACAGCTAAACTGGGTAATATGAGGATGCTGCTCGACCTCAGCGTTGCCTGACCCGGTGAGGAATCTCAGGAGATGCAACCACCAAGACCGTACACCTTTTTGCTGGAAAAAGCGATGATTCCCATGCCAACCTTCCTCTTCCCTTCCCTCTAGGTAGGACGCATCCCATCCCTTATCGTGACAGAAAACCCAGAAAGGCTGAAGCTGAGTGAGCTGAGCATTATAGAAAGGATAATCCTGTTACCTCCGCAGCCACTACTCCTAAGCAGCAGCTTCTGGGAACTTAAGGAGGTATTTTAACTTTCAGCAGAGATTTGCTCTTCACCTTTATCTAGTTAATGCTTCTGAAGTGCTTTGAGAACCTGGGGCAAAAAATACAATATGAAGCTCAGGCTAATTCCACGTCGGCCTATCGTATCTGGCCTCTTAATGAGTATAATTTATAGAATTCCACTAACATAAATGCACTCCAACCATCCCCGCCCCCCAAAAAGGAATCAATTGAGGGAAAATGGTCCATGACAGGAAAGAATGAGAGATCAATTAAATATTTAAAGTGTTACTGTAAATGAACAAGACGCACAAGCCAGGTCAGTAATGAGCTTCCCTCTAAGCCACTGGGAACTCACATTAATGCTGCACTCGACTCCTGCAGGTCTCTCCCACGCGCCAGCACAACTCTCACAAGTTGCCAAGCAGACACGCCGTGTAAAGTGGTGCGTTGCCTGCCTGCGCGCGCACGTACGAGATGGACAGAGAGAGATTTAACCACTTCTGCTCTTCCAGCGCAGTAAAACAGGAGAAGACAGGAATCAGAAATAAGTTTTTCTTTGGATCCGGGACTGACTTCGAGCAACAATCAAGTTCCCACAGAAGATTCTGATTCTGCTAAAGAAACTTCACAAAGCACAAAATAAGCGGACTGTGTAGGTTGAACCTCTTTACTATTTGGAAAGAAGAGATGTTGGAAATAACACTCGTCTCACCGTATTTTTCCAAAGGAATTCTTTATACTACGTGTGTAAACTGTGTCCTGCACTCGGCGTAGTGCAGCTACAGAGGAAAGACCACAATAAATACAACCCCCTCCTCACCTTAATACAGGTGAGTAACGTGATGGCCTTGGCAACCGTGACGTTTAAGCTCAATTCAGACCACCAAATATAGGACAGGCCGACCTTGAGGCCCCAAATATTCAGCATACATAAGCAGACTTAATGTACCTGACAGATTGGTAAAATACATCACTTTAAAGCAATATTAGCAGCCGCGGGAGTTTCCAAGAATGGACAGAGTTAATAGTCCTTCTTAATTTGCTGGAAAATTTTGACTGAACAGCTCTGTTGTGACTCCTAATACTAGAAATACTTAAAGTATTTGATTTAGTGCCAGATGGGAAACTATTTGTGATAAAAGTAAAGATGCTAATTAGTACAAGGACTCTGGCTAAAAGAAAGATGACAGTGGAGCACCCTAAATTAGAGTAAGATTAGACTGGAGGAAGATTAAAACTGGAGTTCCTCAAGGAACATCCTTAGGACTGATCCTGTTTCATATGTTCATTCACTACTTCAACACAGAACAATACAAATGAGTTGACAAAATATACTCATGTAAAAAGCCACCGTAGAATCATAGAATCCTTATGGCTGGAAAAGACCTATAAGATTATCAAGTCCAACCGTTATCTAACTCGACCTATAAGATCATCAAGTCCAACCGTTATCTAGCTCTACCAGGTCCACCACTAAACCATGTCCCTGAGCACCATATCTAGATGGCTTTTAAATTCACCCAAGGATGGCGTTTCAACCACTTCCCCGGGCAGCCTGTGCCAGTCTATGATAACCCTTTCAGCGTAGAAGTTTTTCCTAATGTCTAACCTAAACATCCCCTGGTGCCACTCAACGCCATTTCCTCTTGTCCTATCGGTTGTAACTCATGAGAAGGAACCAATGCCCACCTCTCTGAACAGTATACACCTCTCACCATGGTATCACACAGTTTTCAGTTCATCCTACCATCCCACAACAGAAGCAGCTACAGTTCCAGCTTTCCTGATGGAGATTTGCCCAATCTTTTCTCATCTCTGACCATTCTTTTTGCTCTACTCTACAGCCCCACCAGCTGATCTGTGGTTTTATTGAAGGACATCACTCAGAACCATGCATAGCAAAACAGCTACAGCCTTCTGAGAGCTGAATAAAGCAGGTTTAATGCATATGGCTTGTAGGCCAGTTTCATAAATATACATCCCAAGATGTGCTTTTATGTTTTTCCAAGAACACAGCATTGTTGGGTCCCATTCACCGTCCTCATGCTAAATGCCCCTAAATAGCCTCCTGGCCTTGCTGTTTTCCACTCCAAATACACACAGTTCACTACGCTTGCCTAGACCAGACCCCGTGCAACTCCATTCAACGCATCTTTCTACTTTGATGCAGAAAAAATGTCAAAACTATTGTTAAATTCTCCAGCTACAGCTTTCCAGCAAATTTCACGCAGACTTCATAGTAGTATCATGTAGACCTTGTTGCCTTAGCTTGCTTACAAGAATGTCACGAGGGGCAGTGTCAGAAGCTTTCTTGCACAAAGATGTATGACACCTACTACTTCTCTTCTGTCCATGAAGCTTTTTATCCTGTCACAGAAGGAAATTAGATTAGTTTGATGTCATTTGTTCTTGACAGGTCCACGTTCACTGTTACTTAGCTCCTTGTTGTCTTCTGGGTGCTTGCAAAGGCTTTGATTATTTGTGCCAGGATATTTCTAGGAATTTATATTTCTGGGAATTAACCTAGAGTGGCTGATCTCTCCATTGTCAGGTTCTCCCTTCCCTTTTTGTGTTAAGACTGGCACCAAATCTGCCTTTTCCCAGTCCCCCAATAGCTCACCTGTCTCCTGCAAGTTCCAGCCGCTTGTAACCACTAACGCTCTGAGGTCAACACAAAGGGAATTGGAAAATCATAGAAAAAGATCCAACTGATCTTGAAGAGCGGAGTACTTAGAAATGGATTAAAATGGAAGATTTCAAATCCAGGCATGAAAAGTAAGATCTTCAGCTATTAAAAAAAAAAAAAAAGCTAAGAAGGAGAAAATCCCCCTTTTTTTTAGTAACATTTGATATGATGACCATGAAGTTATCACTGCTTCCTTTGCCATCAGCCGTATGTGCTCTAAGCAAACAAAGCACTCTTCCTTTCAAATTTTCTAATTAAATAACATAAACAAGTTGCACTCAAAGATACTGTTCTCAGCCTATGCTTACCTTGAAGCATACAGTGTCTACCCGAAGAACCTCATTAGCTCCTGAGAGGTTGTTTTATCCATTTATATCCACAGAGCTAATAAAATGTCATATGGCTACAGCCACACTAGCAATGAAACCATGGTAGGGCATGGGCAGAGGAGCTCAATCATCAGGACTGCTAAGCTTTTAGAGCAGCCCATGGCATGCTTTTAGCCAAGACCAACTAACACTCTTTCCCATGCCTTCCAAGCACAGTTTCAGAGATCATTCCCAAAGGCAGTTTGCAAGTGGCCACCCTATTTCCAAAAATAAAGGACTTTTTAATAAGAAGAATGAAGCCAGACTATGCCCTTCAAACTTTGCCCCACTGACATGATGCACCTATTTGTAAGACAAGTGCAATCCAGGGATGCAATCGTTCCAGAAAGCTCCAGGAGAGAGAGGCAGGTTAATAATTTCCGCCTGTGACAAGGTACACCACAGCAGCCTGCTAGTGTCACTGTCTAGAGCATTTCCTACACGGTTTATTCACATTACTGAACTTTTACACTGCGTAATTTTAGAGGCTATTTTTGGGCATCTCTTAATCCATTCCATATTAGCACTGTTGTGTTTTTTTTCCACTTGTACATTATCAAGAAGCTTAAAACATTATTCCATTAATTTATCTGTGCTGATGACATGAGCTTGGATAAGCAGGCTTAAGTCATTTTTCATTTTGATGACACTTTGGCTCTGGTATTTACATCCATCTTCTGCCATTAAATGATATTTGCAGCTAAGCCCTTCAGAATTATGTGATTTCTACCTCTCTGATATCTAGAAGTCTCCACCGCTGACTTGCCAAGATTTTGGGATAAAACTGGCTGTGAAAGAAGCTTTTTTGGCAAGCCAGCTGAACCTATCCAAGCACCTCACATCCAATGTCTTCTGACACTGACCATCTCCCCCTGCTCTTTGGCGGCAGAACATTATACTTCGCTCTAGACCAATTTGTCCCGTCTTGTTGCCTATTCATTGCTCCATTCAAATATTTGTGCTGTATCAGGGAATCTGCAGCCTTAACGTTGCCCTGGCTACCAACATGGCATACAGCACCCTACCGTGTATTTGGACATAAGGACATGTTAGTCAAAGGGGCAACACAGGTCATAGAATCATAGAATGGTTTATGTTGGAAAGGACCTTGAAGATCATCGAGTTCCCACCCCCCTGCCCTGGGCAGGGACACCTCCCACTAGACCATGTTGCTCCAAGCCCCATCCAACCTGGCCTTGAACACCTCCAGGGATGGGGCAGTCACAGCTTCTCGGGGCAACCTGTGCCAGGGGCTCACCACCCTCACAGGGAAACATTTCTTCCTAATATCTCATCTAAATCTCCCCTGTTCCAATTTAAAGCCATTCCCCCTCATCCTGTCACTACATGCCCTTGTAAAAAGTCCCTTCCCAACTCTCCTGTAGGCCCCCTTTAGCCACTGGAAGGCCGCAATAAGGTCTCCCCGGAGCCTTCTCTTCTCCAGGCTGAACAGCCCCAACTCTTTCAGCCTCTCCTCATAGGAGAGGTGCTCCAGCTCTCGGAGCATCTTTGTGAAAAGATTCGAAAAACCTCACTCAAGCTGCACTCCTGCTGAAAGTACACCTCTAACCCTCCGTGGTTTCAACCTCCTAAATCATAGAATCATAGAATGGTTTAGGTTGGAAAGGACCTTGAAGATCATCCAGTTCCAACCCCCCTGCCATAGGCAGGGACACCTCCCACTAGACCAGGTTGCCCAAGTCCACGTCCAGCCTGGCCTTGAACACCTCCAGGGATGGGGCCTCAACAAATCGTCTACGATCAGCTTGGTTGTGCCATGATTTTGTAGTGCTTGGCATAAAGAATTAACCCAAGAGGCAGTGACTGACAGCTTTCTTCTTAAAAATTGTACCATCTGGCAAAGAAGAATTGCCATACCGTGTTATCCTGGTTCTTTAAAGCCTTTGTGTACTCTGTCCAAGGCCAATGAGCACCCAGTAGATGTGAAGAGGGCTTGTGAGAGAATCTGAACCACTGATGTGGGTAAACTGGCCATGAAGAAATGTAAGTTGTAAATTAAAAAAAAAAAAAAAAAGATTTTTAACTCTTAGACAAATTAAGTTAGGAAATAACCTCACTAGATGTTAAATGGGACTTGATTTATTTATGGGGAGGACTGGATGAGATGGTTGCCCAGAATAACAAGGAATCAGATGAGATGGCCTAGGGAATCCTTTCCAGGCCCAAGTTTCTGTTGTCTTTAAACTATGTGCACCAAAAATGTAGTGCTCATTTCTGAAAGGAAAATGTGTTTTTCTGTAGCTTTGACATGCATACAGGACTCCTTTTATCCCATCTGCAGCAGTTCAGAGAGCTATTTAATGTGTTAAATGCTGCTAAACTATGTCACCTATGGCATTTTTCTGCTTTCCAGTAGATGAAAAGGCTTCTGTTCAAAAAGAAAAGTGCAATATGTGCTGCATGAAATGCCAGCTGGGGGTGGAAGAAGAGAATGTAGTGATGGCAGATACTTGATTTAGCTCTGCATCAATAAAACATCCAGATTTATAAGAGAGAATGTGATGGAAAATGTCTTAATGGAACTACATTTGTACGAATACATTGGTCCACTCACCTATAATTACTTCAAGGATGCTCTGCTCTATTCCTTGTGACACCAGCAAATTTAATGTGGCAGCCTCAGGCTTTCTTATTTAGCCACTAGCAAGTTCATACATCAGATACACGCACCAGCTCTTCAACGTACTAATGATTCCTCGGGCATAAACTTCATGAAGTATCGTAGTGTCAATGCTTACGCTCTGTGAATGCGTAAGGTGTTTCTGAATTTCTGTGTTTAAAAAAAAAAAAGGGCATTTTATTTTTATAAGAAAGAAGTGATGTTTACAGTGATGGAGAGTGTGTATTCTTACGAACAAGGACTTAAGGGCTAAATCTTGAATTCAGACTCAGATCTTACCCATTCAAAGCTGTCATTGGAATCAGTGTTCCAAACAATGAACTTAGTGGTTTTCAGGCAAACTTCCATTGGATTCAGTTAGGAAATCAGACCCGTAAGGTTTGGCCCAGCAACCACTTTGCTACGATAAAAGCTTGTCAAGATCTGAGTGAGGACTTCCATACCTGCCCCTACTAATTGGGTCGAACCTTCAAAATCTGTACTCGTACTTCTGGTTTTTCCTCATTCATACAGTTGTACTGAAGCTGAATGGGTTACATCCAGCTGCTTTTTGACTATTCCTCTCTGGGCTCTTAATCAACAGCAAATATCATCAGGTCATTTGAATTGCCTCTGCACCCTGTCAGTCAGCGTGGACAAAATAACACATAATAAATTGTTGTCTCTAGATAAACCGGTCTTTTGAATGTACCCAGAGAAAGATTGTTTCTCTTCACCATAGTCTCTTAGCAAAAGTGCTTTTTAAACTTACAACTTACAAAAACTAATTCAGCCTCAATATCCTTGGAGATTAGTGAAGCACCATACAAAACATCACGTTCCTTAAAAAAGAAAAATGAATGAGTAACAAGCTGAGGTGCTAACATCGGCTGAAGAAAGGACCAGATGCTGCTGTAAAGGACTGTCCTGCTCAGCCTCTCCCCATCCCTCTTGTTCGCGCACTCCCAGTTTCCTCAGGTCGGTGCTGGTGCTCCTCTTACCTTCTGGTCAACTTCCCCAAGGAATTGTATCAGTGGAAAACCAACCCGCGAAAGCGTACAAAATATTTTGCCAGTTGAGTTCTCTGAAGTGGCTCAGCACAGTCCCACATGAGTGCTGGGGAAAAGGAAGGGGTGGAGGGGGACAGCAGAAGAGAGGAGAAGTCAGGGTCACCTCTCCCAACAGCAGACGGTTGCACAACTTGCTTGGCTGCGATGTGCAGCTGCACCTGAAGCGTCCGCTCCTCCTCCTCCTCTCTTCGCTGCAGCTCACACGTAGAGCCTTTGATGTCAGCGGAGTTATTTTGGTACAAACTAGGCGTGAAGAGACAACAAGCCGCGGTGTCCTACATAGCAGTCTGCTGGCAGGGGCAGGGAGAGGACTGAAGAGTCCTGACTCTGAGCCTCGACGCTTTGCATTCACAGAAATTTCTTCTCCAACGTTTACACGACGTAACAGCCTTTTGGGCCTTATTATTTCGATGCCCGGCAATCAGTCTTTGCGGCTGCTGCAGCTCCCCTCTTTGTAAGGAGTACAAATGTAGCAGAAGACAATATCCAGGATACTACCAGTGAGCAGAAAATAACTACGGCTTTATAAAAGAAATTATTACTTTTTTTCTGATAGTATTTCAATGGAAGGATGTTAAGGACAGTGGCGTGTTTTACTTTGTTGGCACTGAAGGGTTTTTTTCACATAGTGCAGCCTGTCACCCGGCCTTTAAAGGTTTGTGGTAGCAAAGTGAACCTAAACCCTTCCTTTCTCCTCTACTGGCCACAGCCACAGCCAAGCAGGGTTCAGGGCAAACGTTTCTCCTCTGGTCTGGCCAGGCTTTCCTATGGCATCTAAATCTCTCTTTATGCTATGTCATCAGCCACTATGAAGTCTTGTAATTCCCGCTGAGGCACGCTACCGGGCTCCAGGGCCTCAGGTTATAGAATCATAGAGTCATAGAATGGTTAGAGTTGAAAGGGACCTTAAAGATCGTCTAGTCCAACCCCCCTGCCATGGGCAGGGACACCTCCCACTAGACCACGTTGCTCCAAGCTCCGTCCAACCTGGCCTTGAACACCTCCAGGGATGGGGCAGCCACAGCTTCTCGGGGCAACCTGCGCCAGGGGCTCACCGCCCTCACAGGAAAGAATTTTTTCCTAGGATCTCATCTAAATCTCCCCTCTTTCAGTTTAAAATCATTCCACTTCATCCTATCACTCCCCTCCCTGATCCAGAGTCCCTCCCCAGCTCTCCTTGAGCCCCTTTTGGCACTGGAAGGGGCTCTAAGGTCTCCATGGAGCCTTCTCGTCTCCAGGCTCAACAACCCCAACTCTCTCAGCCTGTCCATGGGATCCATGGAGAAGGGTCCCTCACTCCTTCTTAAGTCCGATCCAAATCTCCAAGAGAACTCTTCTCTGCCAGAAAGGAGGTGATAGATATCTCAGAGCTGCTCTTCCTCTCCAAGGTGTGGCAGGAGCACATTTTGTGATCCACCTACCGAAGGAGTAGCATATGCGACTCAATGAAGAAAGAATGATGATAAACCAAATGTCATATCTGCCAGGGCCTGGAGCTTGTCCTTTTCCTCCTAATATCTTTGGGAAAGGAAGGATTGGCAGCCTGGGTGCTCAGGCTCCCTTCTGAACCCAAACATCTCATCTCTTATGCCAGTCACCTTATCTCCAAACCTGCCTACTGCCTGGGTCTCTCTGATCACACCAAAGGAGATTGACCCATGCTTTTTCCCCACCCCATCACGTTTAGGTTGAGGGAAAGGCAGACCTTTCCTCCTGCCACATGAACCAGAACTCCAGAGAAGCTATACCAAAGTCCACATGCTCCAATACAGTTATCAAAACGCCAGTAAACCAGCCATGGCCACCAAGGTGTGACAGTGATGGACATCCAGCCTAGATGGATTCCACCAGAGCAATGGGCTGGATGGACTTTTGATCAGATGCAACACATCTGATCCTCTCTTTTTATGCAGTTTGTACGATTTTCAACCTTCCAGAACCACAGATTAGATGAATGAAAATTGGCCACATGATGGTAGAAAGTCCTTTGCAATTCTCTGTCCACGGAACAGACCTGATTCGAATCTGATTCCTGCTTGTTTTAGGTCTACATCTACAAACACAATTATTCCAGGTTTGCATAGGTAGGAAGCGCCAGGGACCATGAAAATGCTTCGAATATCCCTTAAAACCAATTTTTGCATATTCCAGTCTCCTCTCCACACCTATCCAGACATTTTATTGATCCAATAAGAATACTTATTATGCGGAGTGGTCTTGGGAGACAGATGTAAATATGTTTTTGTGGGTATATGGTTTTGTGCAAATTTCAATACATATAGTGGCCTTATATCTCCTAAAGTTCCCCCCAAATCATCTCACTTATATCTTGCCTATAGTCAAGGCACTTCTGTCTCTACACTCCTGCTGGGTACCAAAGGATTGGTGTTCTGATAGTGTCTTCACGGGCGTTGGGTACACAAAGAAGGACTGGAGAGGAGGAAAAAGCCCTGGTGCTCTGAAAGCACGAGAATGAGAGCGTGCTTTACCTGTTCAACACGGAACAGAGCTGCCACCATAGCTCACGGTGCCCACCAGCCCTGCCACGTTCCAGCGGAGAGGTGCTCGTGCAGCCGCCCTCCCCACAGCACGGAAAACAACTCTCACCCCAAAACGCAGCTTTACAAATCTGCCGGGCAAGCAGAGGGTAACGGACACCGAGAGCGACAGTCCTGCCATTAGTTGCAGCGACACCTCCGTACTCCACCTCTGCCAAGTGCCGCGCATTGATTTCGGATTTTATTATTTAATGCGGATCTCCCATCTGCAAGGCGGTGCAGACTTGTGACTTTTCCACCTGAGGCGCTGGAGCTGGAAGACGTTGGCACAGCCAGCGAGGCAGATTAAAGAGCAAACCGGCGACGCTTCGCCTAGGGTGCCTGCTGCGAATCCACTTTTTTCTTTTAAGAAGTTATAAGAGGAAACATTTGCAGCGTGTCTCAGGGAATAATCCCCACTGAGCCCCTTCCCCACTGCTTCTTAAAAAGTCATCACCTACCCTTATGTTCGGAATGCTGTTTCTAAGCAGCTTTACCTCATTTCAGATAAGTCTTACATTAACGGAGCTCCAACATCCCCAGCAGCAAAGTTACTAATACATTCCAGGTCGCTTCCCCAGACCATGTTTCCCTCCCCAGTCCTAACCAGTTGCTCTATGTAACAGCATGTTGCGGAGCAGCAAAACAGCCTTGGCCTCTTTTTGTTTCCCATCAGAACAACCCTCTTTCGATTTCGTATTGAGCTCATGTCTGCCAAAAAAGCAGCACGTACTCTGATACTGGCTAGAATAACGCACGGCCCAATTTACTAATACGATATTATAAATTAGAATTATAAATGTGGATCACAGCTGATGTCACTTCAATTCACATCATGCAGATATCATCAAAGCAATGCATCTTCCGTGAAATAATTCAATATCCTCAAGTAGCCGGGAAGGGACTATTTGCTTATAACATGCACCTCTCCTTTATTTTAATATAACATTAAATATGCACAGTTAAGCACTCAAAAGTCAGGAAATGAGAAATGCAAGGCTCATAGAGCTTTAACTCTGCCTCCTTGAGGATATTAATTATGTTGTCATCTTTTATCAGATCATTGAATACTGTTTCTTAAATAATCTTTTTCCGTAAACTTTCACACGTCTGCATGTTCCAGAAGAGCCTGGGACGGCTCTGCTAGAGACCACGGCAATTTATAACGACGAGAGGACAGGTTGAGGGATTCAAGTTTCAATTCTGCCTTTGACTTCTTTGGCTTCCCAGAGTTAAAATGCGCAACTTAAAATGTTAAAACACCGCTTGCATTTCGCTGTTGTGGAAGCGGCGCTGCTCCCTGTGCTGCGATCTGATCTGTTACTGTCTGAGCTACAAATTTCAGGTGTCGTGCGATCCTCGGAGAGCTGCGGTCCCTCTGCTCCCACCCGGAGAAGGACGCGGCTCAAACACTGGGCAGTAATATTGGGTAGTGCTTCCGAATACTCACAGCGCTGCTCTTGTAGACCAGAAAGCCATGAAGGCATCAGACCCTTTTTATTCATGAACCTTCCTGCATGTTGTGGAATAGACTGAATTCAGGGTTTTACTGCAAATGGGAGTTTTTAAAGAAAAGTCATTTTTAGGTTTCCCTCAAAACATTAGAAGTAGTCACCAGTTGCCTCAGCATCACAGTCACATTAAAACGTAGATATGACCTTCAGCTGGTCTTCCGCTGGGGACAACATAGTAAATGGAGTTCTCTTAAGTTACCGGACGCTTTAAACCCTCTTCTCTGAAATATTTTAGGGATTGATCTCCAACTTCTTTTTACTACTGTGCTGTGTGGCTCCCAGTGAGAGGCAAAATGACTTCTCATTTCATTTAGGTTGACTTTTTTCTTTTAGGAAAACTAACATGACTGAAGACATGCCTCCAAGCATATTCAGGCTGCATGTATGTTGTCCTGCAATAACACCCTCAGTAACATCTGTGAGACCACAGTCCCCAACCGTCCACCCAGAGAGAGTTTTAGGGTGCCTGTAAGGGTGCCGTAGGAGCTCACTCACCTGGTACCCTGGGGACAAGGGCTCCCAGGCCTAAAGACATGCTCCAGAGAATTCATCCACACCAAATTCTTGCCTGGACCCTGCCTGAAACATCCAGGCTATATGTAGAGTAGTAAATTGGGTCAGGTATGAAAAGTCCCAAGAAGTCCTCTATCACCTCTGGCTGCTCATAATTGAGTCCATGGATTATGACTCTGATAGCTTGCACAGCAAGGACAGTCAAGCCTTTAAAAGCTACCTCCAGAGAAGAGAAAAGTACCACAGAGGGTAGGTCAGTCTTGGGAAGACCTTTACTTGCTTCTGGCAGGCCACCGATCTGATGGACTTCCATTGGCTAAGAGATCAGAAACCCAGATAGATCCATCACCTATCAATGAGTTGTCTCTCTCTCCCTCGTAGTGACATCTACTAATAAACACACTGTCCCAGAAGACCATCTCCCAGAGACTGTCTAGTAACAAGGTCCTCACCAACTTCTCCCCTTCTCTGCTCCAAAGCTGATCTTGCAAACCCAATGGAGGCACTTTCCCATTCTGCAAGTATCAGTAGCAAAGCAGAACATCATGAATAAACAGGCCACTGGAGACCATCCTACATGTCATTCTATATATCTTACGTATCCTACATATGACACCCAAACATGATAGTCTCAGTGAAGCGTGCCCAGCAGAATCACTTGCAGCATGAAGATAGGTTGGAAGCACCCTTGATGTTGGATCTCAGGAGGATGACAGTGCTACCTCCTGCTATGGTAAGTCTGCTTGCTTTTCACCTCTGTTGAGATTCCTAATGCCTTTTTTGTCTTTCTCGCTCCTCACATGCAGCAACTTGGCAAAGCACGCAGGGGCAACAAGGTCAGAGTGGCTGCAGAGTCATCATAGCATCTAGGACAATACATGGACTTGAACGTTATGTTTAGTACAGAAAACCCAGGTATGGAAATAGGGTAGGATGGGGCTGCTGAGTTCCCCTGCAGGAGTTTGTGGCGATAGATCACATTTGCACGTGTACTTTATCTGTGGTGTAGCATGGACAGGACCGAGGACCTCTGAATCCAGTCTTTAGGTCTTCAGCAGGAATGCAGTGGTGCCATCCCACTGGCAATCCCTGGGAGTACTTGAAAAAAAGCAGCGTAGATCTTCCCCTAAAGCCACCGCTGACTGCTGCTTGGTTTAATAAGGGCCGGCCCTATTAGCAGAAACAGATTTTCACTTTCTAGAACAAAGACGATGATGAATCTGAATCCACAGACAAGGCAACCTTTAGAGAACAGCAATTATAAGTAAGCACTTTCCTGTTTGCTAATAGCACATACTCATAATGAACCTCACTCTATGAGATTAATAAGGCAGAGGCATGTGTCTGTCAGACTCGGTACTAAGTAACAGAGAAAGCACTTAGCTAGTCAAGAAATAAAGGTACTGCATGAAAGCTTTTCAGTTCAGAAATACTGTATATATAGTAACAAGTGATAGCAAGCAACAAGCAAAGAACAAAGGCGAGGAAGACGAAGGGAGAGGAAGACATGACGGCAAACAAAAAATAAGAAATTTAAAGCATAATTGAAGGAATAGAGGAAAACATAGTCCAGCCCTCCAATCACACTACTTTAAATGAATGGCCCAGATTTCTACCAGTAAACAAAGTGACCCTGGAGGCCAGCTGGTCCAGCTAAAAGATCTAAATGTCCAGACCTTTCTGGGTAGAGCACTCATTGCTTTGGGCCAAAACCATGAGAAGGAGCCCTGGTAACAATTTCACAGCATGCAAGATGTCAGGATTCATCCTGCATCCCGGAAGATGCTCAAGCTCAGGGCTGCTGGTGTAGAGCCACAGAGCCCAGCGGGGTAAGGCACATCCTATAAAGGAGGAACAGCTCAGAGGTGAACGGTGACTGTATGCCATGTGCCTCATTGCAGCGCACATCCTTTCCTCTTAGTTTTTCCCATAACTAATCCTTGAAGAGCACATACCGAATGTACCCACCCACCCGAGTTCTCCTGCACACCTTTATGCTTGTTCCCAAAAGGCCAGTGTTGCCATAAGAGTCACAGGGCTTTTGCTGAACATAAGGATTACAGTTTCTTTTTTCTTATCATAAATTGGCCTGATCCTGCAGTCTTGCTCTTTTTCTTTCGGTATTACTCTTTTTCCAAAGGAGATAATTAAGAGAAGTGCCGCTAATTCTCTTCTGCTGTTAACAGAGGGACAAAATCTGTTTCAAGTCCTCATTTGCTCTGGGCCACCAGAGAGAGAGAAAGAAGCACAACCGTGCCTGATGCTCTCACTGCACTGAGCACAGCCACGGGAAGTGAAACTACAACCACGTTGCCTGAATGAACCATAAATAAGGGTCATGGAGGCCTTCTTCCCCTTCCTCCTCCCTAAACACAATGTACAACCCCTGTTCTGAACATCACACGCTGAAACCGGTCCTTCCCTTTGCTGAAAGACACCGAGAGTTTGGTACTAAAATGTGTTCAACACTAAGGACCACCAGCTGCAGGTTAAAACGAGGAGAGGCTGAAAGAGTTGGGGCTGTTCAGCCTTGAGAAAAGAAGGCTCCAGGGAGATCTTATTGTGGCCTTCCAGTTCCCAAAGGGGGCCTACAGGAGAGCCGGGGAAGGACTTTTTACTGGGGCATGTAGCGATAGGAGGAGGGGGATGGCTTTAAACCAGAAGAGGGCAGGTTCAGATTGAACATTAGGAAGAAGTTTTTCCCTGTGAGGGTGGTGAGGCACTGGCACAGGTTGCCCAGAGAGGTTGTTGAGGCCCCATCCCTGGAGGTGTTCAAGGCCAGGCTGGACGTGGCCTTGGGCAACCTGGGCTGGTGGGAGGTGTCCCTACACATGGCAGGGGGGTTGGAACTGGATGATCTTCAAGGTCCTTTCCAACCTAAACCATTCTATGACTCTATGATTTGATGAAAATACCCATTGATCGATTAACCCAGCAAGGAAAACCATGTAGGCTTGAGATGGATGGAGGATTTCTCAGTCTTTAACGAGGGAGGCAGAAGACCGGTCCATATGGATACGGAAAAAGCAATATGGGCTCAGCAGCCCCGTGGCAACCCCGTAAATAGGAGCACCAGAACATTATAGGTAAATCCTCACAATGCTGCTAATCTCCTCAAAACTTGAGCACGTTGCAGTGTTCGTCTGAAGCAAATGCCCCAAATTAGCTATTATTCACTCTCTCCCTATCACTGTTTGAGAAGCTAATTGTTACTGCACACACAATTGTTTTAGGAGTGTAAATGCAATGACATTAAAAAAAAGAGCCCTCCATTAATCCAACATTAAAACAAAACAACCTGAACTCACCCTCCATGTCCAGGGCTTTCAGCACGCACGGGGCACAACAGCCAGAGAAACCAGAGCTGGACTGCTCTAAAGTTCATTTTAGGATGAACTAATAATTTCATTTGATTATGGTACAAACTCCTTTGGACTGTGCAATGTTACTTAGGAACATCTCATCGTTATCTACAGACTGAGTTCAATACAGATGTGGAAAGAATTGTATATTTTACATTTAATGATGGGTACAGAAAGGGGTCTCTTCAGGAAGGACACATAACCTCCAGTCCTTGAAAATTAAATATTAATACTTCTACCTCCTTTTCGTGTCACAGTGACTTCTCAAGGCCTGATCCTATTGCACTGACTTCCACAAGAGGTGAACTGCTCCCTGCAGAGCATCTTTACAGGGATGGCAAAATTAATCCCTCTTTCGTTGTGTTTTTTTTTTTTTTCCCCCTTCTTCTGGTTGTCTCTTCATTGAATATTTAAGGAATATCCCCCACAGAGAAAACAGCAGCTTCCCACCCTCATGCTGAACTTTAAGGCGTCATTAAGAATTAGACCCAGGCTCTCCCTCCACGTCTGCCCCGAACCCTGACCAAAAGCTACGCTTTCTCTTTTGTAAATTAGAAACGAGGAAGACCGTTTGCACGGCTGTATGAATAGCTGACAGCATCTGGCAGCCAGGTGAGGTCAAATGCAGTTAAGACGCTCAAAATATTACTCCCCCAAAAAGGCAGCTGCGCAGCTTATGCAGATTTTTTGCTCCCTAAGGGGTGGGTTGGATGCCTTTACATATAAGGTGACTTGTCATATGGCTGATTTTAAACAAGTGTAGATATGTGCATAAGATTAACTGCATTACCGCCAGCTTTCAGGGAGTTTCAAATCACCATGACAACTCCGGGTTTATATGCAAGATGATTTTTTTTATATATATATATAGCAGCAAGGGTGTGCGTGGCTCCTGTCGGGATAATGAGGACCGATGGGTCTCTGCCCCGAGGAACGAACTTACACACTGAATCGCCGAACATGGAGCGTGGGGCAGAAGGGGCAGTTAGGAGGGGGCAAAACAGACCCCAAGTATTTTCCGCCATGATTTAAAAACTCAGCTAGATGAAATCACAGTGTGCGCGTGTGATTTCTTATCTTTTACCAGGGAAAAGAGTGGGAAAAAAGCCATCCCTTCCTCTAAATAATGCTGGTCGATGACATTTGTCTCCCACAAGCCCCACACAAACAGCCAAGTCCTGCAGTGTGTCCCGGAGATTGTTTATTCCCTTTGAGAGCGAGGTTTGGTTGGAGCAAAAGCACCGGGAATGCATCGGCTGTAGCTTTCCTCCAAGGGATGCCGAGCCGGGAGCATCACTGGCCTCCGCTCCAGGTATGCCGCCCGGATAAAAAGAAGTTATCTCCCAGGCAGGGAAATCCCAGGCCATTTCAATAATTTATAGACGAGCTCAGCTGAATGAATCCGATACGAAATTGTCGCCGTCTGTTGAACAAACTGCGTTGAACTGTTGAACAAAGGGGTATTTTCGCATCTGGCATTACACAACAGAGGCCTCATACGAGCATCTGTGCAAAGCCGTGATTTGTAATTGTCTTTCACAGCAAGCATTTCTCCCGCTATTTCACTGCTCAGAGTACGCCTATTGCCCAGCCTTACTTCAACCAAAACGCTATTCTTGCTAATACCACGCGTAAAGGTAATCTAACAATGTGGTGTTTTTTTTTTTTTTCCTGCAAAGGATGATTACAGGAAACCCGCCTTTGTCGGGGAAATCATCGCCTTTGTGCTCACCGATTCCTGTATTTCCTAAAAGCCACCTGAGACTGCCCCGTGGCCCCCAGAGGCTAAATGTTATGACAGAGCTCACATCCATCCGATTAACCTCTCTCCGGCCCTGAAGGTGGGTTTCCACCTGGAGATTACATACAGGGAATGGTTCTTGGCCAGCGATAGCTTGTACAGCGTGGCCAGGAATCGCCCGGGCTAGTGCCAGCCGGCACGAACCCCGCGTGTGCCAAGGGCAGGCGAACGAGCGACCGGGGTGGGCGAAGGAGCTTCTGCCCCTGCAAACGTTGCACGGCACGATTTAATACACAAGGAGAGGTTCAGGCTGCACTTCACACACTAATTTACACTGCGCTTATTTTACACTCCTCGCACACAGACAACTCCTGGATATTATAAATAATGGTATCTTAATTGCTCTGATGTCTTTTCTGGGTGTTATTTTTTCCATTAATGTGTTAAACCATTGCGACATTGCTACACCGAGGCGGCGGAGTGGGGAAACTGGGAGTAAAACTATTTGAAAACTTAGCTTTTTCTTTTCTCTGTAATCATGGACCTGCTCTGCTTTTCATTTCTATGTTCATCTCTCGGTATCCAGGCAGTTTTCCTCCCCATCTGCCACGAGGAGCTGCAATTCAGAGAACGATTGGAGTTTAAGATGGCTGCTCTCATAGAAAAGAAACACATACTGTGTCCTACCCTTATATTTGGACTTTCTGAGTCCTTTTCCTTTCATCTGAAAGCAAAGTCCTTCATTCTCAAAGGCTGCAGTTGCTCTTTATTTGTGAGCAGATGCAGCGGCTATGAAAGGAGTGTGCTCCAGCTCTGCCAGAACTCATGTTTTTTTGGCCGGAGGGACTACAAAGGCAAATTCTAAGACTTCTGTTATTTACAGACTAACTGGTCTTAACATCTCGGGAACACTTGTGCCCCCAATCGCCTTCTTTAAGGGAAAAGGAGAAAGCTTTTTATTTTTTTTTCCTCTCAGAGGTCCCTGACAACAAACACGGAGACAACATCTGCAAAACCTGCCAGCGTTTGCCTCTACTTTCTGCGGCCGCTGTAAAACCTCCGACTGCGAAGGGCTCTTGGAAGTCCGCAGCCAGGTCTGCCCAACCCTCGGACCCCGTAACACGCACTCTACGTAACTTCATCTATTTTACTGCACTGCAGGTGCAGGTCCAAAAGGCGGAGCGATTCGAAGCGCATATCCACCGCTGCAACGTGGAAACGGCTCCGGAGAGACAGAGAAACTCTTCAAAATCGCTTCTCGATTCATTAGGAACGACAGCAAGGTTGACGCATCCCCCACATTTCATCCCACCCATAGGTTCATTACAGACACAGGAGAGATGCAGGCTCTGAAGAAGCGAATTCCTTCCCTCACCTCTCCTCCCCACGAAGCCTCTTGCTGGATTTTATCTGTAACTTCAGCAACTGCTTGAATTACTGTGGAACTTGACAAGGTGATTTATCATAGCTTGTTGCATTTTTCTCCGAACATCCCAAGCAGATGATATTATAATAAAAAGGGGAAAAGAAAAAAAAAAAAAAAAAAAAAAAAAAAGACGTACTCATTGTACATGACAAAAGCTCATTATTAGGGCATCACAGAAAAAGAAAAAGATGATTTGGGGCAGATAATGACATCCAGTGCTGAAGACATACCAAAAAAAAAAAAAAAAAGAGAAAACCAGGCAACTGGATAAGCAGAGTAATATAAAAACAGGCCTGGGAAGGACCTCTAACCCATCCTTCCGCCTGAAGGCAGCCTCAGCTCTACCTGTGTCAGTCCCGACAGATGTTTGTAAGCGATGGTCCACAGCAATAATAATGCACTGCGCTAAGCGATCATTCGCAGAAACATCAGTAGAATTATGAAAAGCCACACACTGTGCCATAACTGCTGATTAAACTAAATTTAAGAAGGAAGAAATAGCTTGCCATATTGCAAAGGAATAAAACCCCCTCGGTGATACAGAAAGAGCTGACTACACGTATTCAGGGGACTTGGGGAGGGGGACTGGGAAAGAAGGTGTTTGCTTTCTCTCCAAAAGTGTCTCTGCATTGGAATATTCTTCTCCTCTGCTTTGAGACAGCACACGCTCATTGCATCAGTTTGCAGCAATACTTAGAGAGAAAAGTACTGAATAACCGGGTCTTTAATATAAGATTAAAATGCTTTTCTGTTTTACACATCCATCTAGAAGAGCTTCAAAAAATATCAGAGAGAAATACAAGGATTCTGCAGATGTACTTAGAAACCCAGAAGCGAGGAGGGCAAGGTGGATTTGAGCTTACAGCTCAATGGGTTGGCTTATTTATTTCAGGCATCAGCGTGAAAGCAAGTTCCAGCTTTATCCGTTAGATCAGACACAGAACACAATGATCTTCATTTTATGACCCTGACAGAGAGCTTGAGTCTATCTTTTATGAAAGGCTGGAAAATTATAGAGCTACATGTGAAGAAGCACTTTAAAACCTGTAAAGTAGAAGAGTGGGTAGGTGACCTACAATGCACAGTCTCCTTTTAGTGCTTATTTCACTGATCAGTAGGGAGAGAAAAATAACTCTTTTCTTGAGCCGGTGGTGAGTCAGAATGAAAGAAAACAAACCCACAGCCTACCTGAAAGCCACGATGCTTGAAGATGAAGTTATCCCCGTGTCAGGGCCAACATGCCACCTGAATTCAGCTTCAACCCTCAATGGTGTCCATGGAGCACTACAGCAAGATAATCACAGAGCTACTGATGTGACCAATTTGGGAGAGCTTCCTAAGCCACATCTTCCATTTCGTGATACCAATTTCATGTTGGCATAATTCACTGAAGCCAACACAGCTCAAAAAATAAAACGAAGAAAGAGGACACAGAACTATATAATCCATGACTAGCAGCATCTCCTGCAGGTGAAGGTTGGCCTGCCCCGATACGCCAGAGCGCAGGTGACAAATATGAGGGAGGACAAACTTGACAGCTCTTCCTTACTGAAAGTATGTGGAATATACTCTTCTAAATGAGTAGGACACGATCAGCTGTCAATTAAAGCAGAAGCAGTATCTTTGATATTTGCCCCAAGCACTCAGTGTTAAGTGGCTCTCCCACCTATTTTCAGGCACAGATCTCGCTTGCTGCCTCAATACATTCCTGTATCATTTGACCAGACTCACATTCCCACATTAGCTTTCACCTGCCGACTCTTCTTTGGAGATAATCCAAAGGTTTCCAGGTTGGCTGACCTGTTTCTGCACCCGGAGGCAGCTATTTGACAACAGCAGTGTTTGATTTCCATCCTTTGCTGCAGGTACCAAGCCACAAACGCTTCCTTGGCCAGAGCTGTCGACAGTTCTTCAGGCAGTTCTGCCACAGAGAAAACATTTTTCTGTGATTCAAGTCAGCACAGAGCTGTGGTATACCCATCCAGCGAGTGCCTCACATCCCAGTCACTACAAAAAGGCATATTGAGACTCTGTAATAGTACTTAGGAACACAGAAGTGTAGACAGGAAACTTTCTTCTTGCCCTACATGTAGCAACTACTGTTATTGAAGTGTTGGATTAATATTGAAAAATTTTTATTTATTGTTTTACCTCCTGCATTTTATATACCTGCCCAGCTCTGAAGCCCCCAACATCAGAAGGACATGGAGCTGGTGGAGCGGGGCCAGAGGAGGCCCCGGAGATGCTGGGAGGGCTGGAGCCCCTCTGCTGGGAGGACAGGCTGGGAGAGGTGGGGGGGTCAGCCTGGAGAAGAGAAGGCTCCGCGCAGACCTCTGAGCCCCTTCCAGTGACTAAAGGGGCTCCAGGAGAGCTGGGGAGGGACTCTGGATCAGGAAATGGAGCGACAGCACGAGGGGAAATGGTTTTAAACTGGAAGAGGGGAGATTTATGCTATATATCAGGAAGAAATTCTTTCTGTGGGTAGTGAGCCCCTGGCGCAGGTTGCCCCAAGAAGCTGTGGCTGCCCCATCCCTGGAGGTGTTCAAGGCCAGGTTGGACGGGGCTTGGAGCAACCTGGGCTGGTGGGAGGAGTCCCTGCCCATGGCCGGGGGGGTGGGACTAGATGATCTTCAAGGTTCCTTCCAACTCTAACCATTCTATGATTCTTTGGTTTCTATAAGGGATATAAGGACTATAAGGACTGGTCTCTGGCCTAATGATCAACTGTCATGGCCCTGTTTAAGCACATACAACTAAACACCCCAAAACCAGTGGCCACATCCAAACTTCAGTTTGGTACCCGGCCTGTGCTGACTCCAGACCACGTCTGGGAATGGCATAGCTCATCTGGCCAAAACCATGTCAGCAGCTTTTCTAAAAATCCTGGGCCAACGTGCGCGCCCATGCCCGGCCTGTATTTAGTTCACTAAGACAGCTGCAGTTTAGTGAAAAAAAAGTGAAAGCACATTAAAATGCCGTGAGTTTGTGAAATTCGTCTCTGCCAGGATCTGCTCACTGGGGTTGATTCACAAACGGGCTCAGCTCATTGCAGCTGGAAAGCGGTGATCCTTCCTGGTGGTCAGCTCAGCCCGTTTGGGCCTTCATGTCCGTGTTACTGAAAGTGGATTGCCAACATCTGTTGCATACGCTAAACATCATTAAAGCCTATTTCTTCCATTAAACAGTTTGTCATTGTCTAATAAGGCAGAATCTGGTCAAATCTCAGTCTAATGAAGAGAAACGTATCTGCAAATGGCCAATATAATTCTGGTGCAAAAGTAGGTCTTGTGAATTTGATTTCTTTCCCTTCCACTTTCATATTCGTAAGGTACTCAGCCCCAAGCCGTGCCAGCCGAGATCGCTCTGGTCGAGCTGAGGCAGCGTGCTAGGAGTGAACCGCACTCCCTGGCTGAGATGCCATACTCCGGTCTTTCTCCATTCTTATTTTCGTCAACTCTAAAGGAGAGGTTGTGTGACTAAAAGAATCTGATACCCTTCATATAGAAAATAGCACATAGTTGACTGCAGGATACTGGGCGCTCACTGAGGCTTGTGTCCTCAGGGTTTTCTCCACTTTTATTTGATTTTTTTTTTTTTATGATTTGGTTCCTTATCACTGTTAATAGAAATGGAATCAAAATGTCTTAATTACGGAATGTGCCTGAATTAAAATACCACGAACAAAACCAGTTTAGGAAAAGCCAGAGGGAACTGTGTCCTTTAATCAGCCGGTTTATTAATAATGTAATAAATTCTCTCAAAGTCCTCTCAGGGCTCAAGACTTCCTGATGGAAGATTTTGCTAGAGGGATGTGAAAGGATCTTGTGCTCAGCGAGCCAAATGATGCTTGAGGCACTAGCTGGACTGCTATAGAAAAACATCTGAAACTAGGCTCTGTGTCACCTTCAGGTTGGGGATATTTAAGCCAAATATAAATACATAATTGAAAAACCCACGTAAAATAAAACCGTAAAATAAATACACCAGAGGAGCTGGATTTTGCTTTGGGTCCACTTTTAGATCAGCATACTTTCAGGGATGCTCATGAAGTACTTCTGATTTACCCTAATTAAAATGAGATTTGGATGTGGCCATCTGTAAATCTATTTTGTCAAGATCACGCAGGAATGGAAAAGGAAAAAAATTTTGAAGCAAGCACTTGTCTAAAAGCTTACTATATATATACACCTGTTTATCAAAAGGTTTTCTATAGCAACCATCAACAAAGGGGTTTTAGAGCGACAGCATCACTGTACATGAATGCTAGAATTCATTATATTTTCTTTGGAAAAAAATGAATTTTGTCTGCAAATGAAAACTTCAGTGGCAAAGCTGCATTTTATTGACATAGTCTAGCTTTCCTAAGAAATCACTCATTTTAAACGCCACTTTAGGGTTCTTCTGGTCTCCTGTGTGCATCAGAATAATGTTCACCTTTCTCTAGCTCTTTTTCCCCATTTTTTTTCTCCCTTACCATCAAAAATAATATCAAGGAAATAAAAGATGGCAATGAAATAATGAAAAAGTAGCAAAGAACTACATCTTTTTTACTGTATTACAGGACAAAATGGGGAAAAAACAAGGTAAAGACATGGTGAAATGTAATTTCTTCGTAAATGGTTTCATGAACATTTCCATGGAAAGATCAGACGTTCCGTTTCATTTCTGTAAAAACATAACTTTAAAATGCCAACATCTTCATCACTTCCCCCTCCTTTCCACCTCCCTCTCCCCAAATAGCTCAACTAAGCACTCATGGATCAAAAAGTTTTATGTTACAGAATATACTGGATATTCGGAATATATATATGCGTGCATGTTTATACACACACTGAACATTTCTGACCGTCTCTGATCATTTCTGATCATCCCCAGGTTTCTGGGTACGAATTTTCTCTTTCTGCTGTTGAGTTGATGAATTTCTTTCACTTCAAGGATTTCATGGCCTTGAGGAAAGTCTGGCAGGCAGCAGGTGCCCCAGTTTTTCGAGGAAAGCATGCTGTGAGGCATCGCCAGGAAGCACGGGTTGAACCAGTGCTTCCTGAACCACACCAGAGAACTGATCCAAATTAAAACGAACCCTGGCAAAAACTTATCAAAAGCCTTTCTTTACAGAAAAAGGAGTCATCTCATCTGGTTTGTAGTACGGCCTCATCAACAGCTTCTTTGCACTGTAAGCCTAAGACTTAGCCATGACATACAACTTACCTTGACAAACTAGTCCCTGGGCCATAAGCTGTTCCATGCAAGACATGGACAGGGAAGTTTATTCCAAGTTTCTACAATCCTCATGTTCAACTATCTTCATTTCCAAGACACACTTTTTTATTTTGTCCAGGGGTAACTTCCAACCATAGTCTCTTACCGTCAAAAGGACTGAAATGTCCCATGTGATCTCTTCCCTGATCTCTCCTTTTCTGTAAGATGGAAACATTGAGTTTCAAACCCCTCAGTTTACAACCACTGGCTGTTTTCTGTATCTGTCTAGGCAGTTGGACTAAATGATCATTGTAGTTCCCTTCCAACTGAAAAGAATTCTATTCTGTTCTGTTCTATTCTATTCTATTCTATTTTCTATTCTATTCTATTCTATTCTATTCTATTCTATTCTATTCTATTCTATTCTATTCTATTCTATTCTATTCCGTTCCACTCCATTCCAGTCCATTCTAAATCATTTCCATTACTTCATTTCCAAGTGGATCCAGAACTGAACAGAGGATATCAACAACTGTCTTGAAATCACATGCAAATACAAGATCCTTCATCTGTTTCTACTCAATACACCCTTCATACCATGTCTGTTACCTTTGCGTCAGACATAACGTAGTAACTGGTTATACTAAGATATTTATTTCAGCTTCTGGCCATTTTTCCAGGAGATTCTCTCCCTAACCTGTCTTTTCATGAATGAATATCCGCCCAACCTTTGTCTCAGCAAACTTCACATGACATCAACTCTATTTGTATGGAGAAAGTCAAGCTCTGCCGGGTACAAACAGCACAGAACCTCTTGGAACCACTTTGGCTGCACACCGAAGGGGAATTTAGTCCACAGCCCTTGTTTCAATACAAGAGTCGAACATTTTCTGAATTCCTTCCTTCCCACAGACAGCATCTTACACAGGATGTGGTCTCTGGGAGTATGTATCTCTCAGAGGGAGAAAAACTAATGGCTTTTCTCAGTCTTCAAAACATTCCTTTCTACGCAGAGCAGAGATGTTGTCCGGGATGGGAAAGGTAAGCAAGTTTGCATTCAGGCATGAAAACGTACATGGGAAAAATTGTAGCACCAGCTCCTTGGAAAGGGTGCTTTCCCTGGGAGATAGTCAAGAAAGAGTCATGCTGAACCGTTCAGAAAGCAATTTTTCTCACCACCTGCCTCACTCCTTTTCACACACCCCTCTCTGCCCAGTTTTCCTCCTCAGAAGACATAAGGAGCGCAGGACATCCCCAGGGCTCCCGAGCCATAACTACCTTCTCCTTAATCACACGCAGTCTTTTCCTGCTCCAGGAGCTGCCTAGCAGCAGGGATGTTTCCAGCACTCCCAATGGATGGATCATCACAGGTCTGTGGACAAGACATGGGTTCAGCCCGGGTGCAATGGTTCACTCACGTTACCAACTCACGCCAAAGACGGGGGCACTTCCTTTTTCAGGCAAACACATACGCAGCGACTGGAAGTCAGGGCTGGAAGTCACGGCATAGGTCATCTCGTCTGCGCCTATTGCAGGTTTGTCTTCAGCTTCTGTCCTCCAATGATCCTTTCTCAAGCATTTTGATGAATGTTTCTACTGACCGCTTCTCAGTCATTGCTCCCGTGTCTAAATCTGCCCTCAGTAGCTTCACTGTTCCTCTGCCCAAGTGTTATCTATTTTAGTCTTACAAATGGCCGATATAAAGACCTTGAATTAATTCTGATGAGCTTTCCTTTTTTTTCTTTTTCACCAAATGGAAGAATCCATTTATATCAGAATGATCTTCCTAAGAATTACATCCTTTGCAGCACGTCCTTCAAAGATGACATAATTCAGTCTGCAAGTCTGCCATGAATTAACTTGGGCACAACACCAAGCACAGTACATGATTGCTCATTATGCCTTTTGCTTTAATAAAGCGTGTTTTTCAATTCATCCACCTACCGTTCCTGTGTTTCCTTGGTTTCCTATAAATAAACACTACAGGGATTATGGACACCAATATTTATATCTCAAATATTTTTGTTTATAAATTTCTTGGGGCTCTAAAAGCTTGAAGTTATTTACAGAACAGAAGAAAAAAATGATGTCTGATCTTCTGTGGATATTTCCATCCCTAAAGGCAAAAAATACTGTGAAAATACACTGACTTTCATGACTTTTTCCCTATAAAATGCTTCCTTATCAGAGAGACATTAAAGACGTTAAAAGTCAAACACAGATTTATAAAATTTTCGACAAACCAAAAATAGTTGGGTTCCCACACTCTGAGCCCATCTAGAAAGTCCAGAAGAAGTGACACATACTACTCCCCACTCCAACCCCAAGAAGAGTAGTTTTTGCTAGATGCTAATTATTGTAGCTCCTTTTTCCTTTTCTGCAAGGCTGAACGATGCCCGACAGTTCCCATGGTATCCTGGGAACAACATTTTTGAGGTGACTGAACTTCAACTGTGGTACAAAGAAGAAACCACAAGATTTGACGGTAAATGTGTTCACCGATAAATGCAAATCACAGAGCATGATCTAATTCTTCATCCTTGATTTTCTAAAAGGTAACTGTTTCCAAATGTTTCTGGGAGAGTTTAAGAGACTGAATAGTTGGATTTCAATTCTGAAGAAATGTCTCCGTGACCTTGGACAAGTAGAAACAGTTTTTTTGTTCATATTCAAACACAGCTGGCAGGCGAAAGGATTAGCAAAGGTTCGAACTTCTCTGTATGAATGAGGAGAGATGTGAAATGTTAGCAACTAGAAAAACTAAGGGTTTGTGTTAAGGCCCCTCGGATGGCTTTAAACCAGCTAGTTTGCCTATGAGCAGCAGGCTAAACGTGCAGGCAGGAAGCTCAACATGGGTAATTTTCCCCGTTCAGAAGCATTTTGAAAGTAATTTGGGTATCAATATGCTCCACTGTTTTTTTTTTTCTGGGGCTGCAGTAAAGACATAACTACCAGCTTGAACTTTACCACCCTCAAGCCCCAACTGAAGTTATTTTCTTGAGTTTTAGTAGTAGTTTTATCATAAATTATCTTTTTGCGAGACCTTTGGGAGAAGAGGCAATGAAGGAAATTCATGGAATACCTCTACTAATGGATCTCTTTGTTATCCTGTGTTCCCACCATCTGTTTCTTGAAAATGGGTCTTACCTCTCATCTTACACGTGAATCATAAGTGGGTTTGGAGACAGGACAATCTTGCTGTTACATGTCAGCATAATACATTGCATAAGTGGGTTTTGGACTTGTAGTGGCTACTAAAACACGACTATATAAATAATGCAGAAAGCAAGCTCCCAAAACAGAATCTGGGTCCTTGCCCAGTTCTGAGCAAACCGAGGCACATGCGGTGAGATTCGGGCTGCTTCAGGTCCCTCCTTAGATTTTATAACACCTAAAATGCAGGTGCCTGGCATTAATTCAGCGCACCTCAATTAAGCACTCTGCGGATAATGCAGAGACTCAAGCTACCATCTATACTGGCAAATAAAACGTGCCAGGTCCCATTTTCTGCCCCTGGGGCTCAACTAACACGGCCAAACACACTGGTTGCATCCAAAGTGCCAACTGGGAATTGTTCCTTGTCCGTCCAAGCTTTCTAACCATGCCTGGTCACCATCCAAGAGAGTTTTTGTTGGACCTCAACTGGCCAACCGTACCAGGAGCCCTTCTAACATTTTAATAGCATGGAGAATGTCTTTCCAATGCAAGTGCCCATGCCATGGCTCCGCTCGCCTCTTCAACAAAATCACACTAACTTAGCCCCAGGCACTTCCACATTTAGCCCATCTGAAATTCTAGGCACAAAGATGGGTCAATCCACTTGATTTGAAGCTTAAACGTCTGAATGAGGGGTTCACACTACCCCTATCCAAGCCAGATCCAGAACACGAAGTGGTCTCCCGAGGCCAAATGTTTAACTGAGAAGAGCTCAGCCTTTCAAAAATCAATGAAAACAAAACAAAAAAAAAAAAAAGATTTTCTAGAGCAGCTGTTGGGTTCAGGCAGAAGAAAGACCTACTGTGCGGTTTCTGCAAAATAAAAAACAAACAGGAACCCAAAAGAGTAGGTGGAATCTATTTTAGTAGGAGTCATCTAAAATGTAGATGTGTAGTTTTAGTTGAGTCTTAAGGTTCAGGGGAAAGGTGGGAAGAATTGTCATTGAGGTATGATCTATCCAGACCTATCCTAGGATGGATTGAATTGTTCCCTGGAGGAGCTGCTCTCTTTCCACTGATATTTGAGGCAACCTACACGACAAGTTTAGGTTAAGGCCATTAATTTTAAACAGCTAAAGCAAGGTAAGAGTAATCGCCCTCTGAGTGCTTAAGTCATCAAAGTGACATGCTTCTGTTCTCTGGCCCAAAACATATGTTCCACCCCAGTTTACAGATCCTGGAGGAGATGCTGCTGGAAAGAAGGGTTTCTGGGTATTTATCGGGTATTAGGCACCACAGATAACGCAGTCTGACTCTTACTCGCTGCCTTGGGCCTAGATGCAGACATGTCAGTTTTGTGATGATTTCATTTGAAGGGATTAATTTCCTATTAACGGTTGGACATTGCTCCAAATACACTTTTCCCTGGAAGACGAGAAGACTGAGACTGCTGTTACACTATATGCCGGAATATGCACATGTTTTCCCTTTAATTAGGAACTAAATACATTGGAAATTCATCCTGTGGGCCGACATTCCAACACATCTCTACGTACTCTAGAAATGGCACCTGCCATTACTAAAGGCAACTAATCCAACTGGGCTTGTCACTGTAAGCGCATCCACACTACCCATGACTTCTTCAGCAACGGAGATATTTGCAACACGTTGCCTAAAAGAAACCATCACACTAAAGCCATTTTTAGAGCTTGAGAGCTTTTAGAACCACGTGGAAGGTTTGAAGGAGGAGAGAGAGACATGTTAAGGTCTGTTGGTGACACCTGAACCCCCCACTCTTGTTTCACTGCCTTTCGTAACAGGCCACAGGTTGGATATGCTGATGGACTTTTCTAAGTGGAAATCCACTGGTCAGTATTCTGGTTTAAATCACAGGAGGAGAGGGACTGTCATCAGTCAAGAGGATTCTTCTTTTATTTAGTGTTACAGGCGAACATCACCTATGGAGACCTTCATCACAGGTATAGAGTGTGGGGTATTGCTTGAGCCCAGAAGAACTCTCAGCTGCCTGACATTGGCACTAAAACATATCCTAAAACCTCACAATTAAAAATGTTAAATACCAAACAGCAGAATGTGTTTCGCAATTTTAGTAAATTTATTATTTGTCCTCTTAATGACTGGGATTAAGGAGTCAGGCAAACGAGATCTCCACTAAGTTAATACTCTGCTAAATTTGACTCATTAATCTACAGAAAGCTGCTGTAGTCACGAAAACCGTACACACAAAGAGCAGACCTAAGACCAGAGTACTCCAAGAACTTGTGAATACTTAGTTTGAAGTATTTGAAGATGGAGAAACTGAGGCCCGAGGAGTACTTGGCTCGAGAAAGAAACACAGCACCACGCGGTGCACAGAAACCAGTCCCCGTTCCCCCGGCTCCACCTCACCAGCTACCGTGAAATTGCTTCCCTGTTAAGGAGATTGGATTTGCAAGGTTAAAATTATCAGCCTTATCATCTCACTCCAGATCAGGTAACTACCAAAATTAAAAACTTTACCTCTCCAACTTTCCCCCCCCCTCCCCTCCCCTCTCCTTTCGGAGGCACATTTGGTATTTGTTTTTAATCCTGGCCGATTTTCAGTTCGCAAAACCTGATGCAGAGAGTTACTTGATATTCCGAAGGCGTTATTTTAAGATGAAACAATGTAAATTCTGATTCGGATGGCAGATGGCTGGCAGTTCACTGTTTGGCAAACCAACTGGTATGGTATGTTAGAAAGTCGGAGCAGCAGGTAGTACAGCTCAATTTGAAACGACCACAGATGCTCGGAGAGGCGCGGGGGAAGGGCGCAAGCTGGTCAGGAAATTAAGAACAGTAGTCAGAGCTCGCAGGGAAAAAAATAAAAAAAAATAAAAAAAAATTAAAAATGACAGTAATTAGCTGAAAGTTTTCTTCTCCCAATCAGCACTTTTTGGAGGCGAGCTATCAGAGATGAGAGCGAGCCCATCGTGACTCACGGGAACGCATCGCTCGGGCGTTGAGGGGTTGTTTCTGAGCCGTACCCAGATGGCTGTAAAGCTTTTGCACCACTCCCATCCCATAGAATCATAGAACGGTTTGAGTTGGAAGGGACCTTGACGATCTTCTAGTTCCAACCCCCCTGCCATGGGCAGGGACACCTCCCACCAGACCAGGTTGCTCCAAGCCCCGTCCAACCTGGCCTTGAACACCTCCAGGGATGGGGCAGCCACAGCTTCTCTGGGCAACCTGCGCCAGGGGCTCACCACCCTCAGAGTGAACAATGTCTTCCTCATATTTAAGCTAAATCTCCCCTCTTCCAGTTTGAAGCCATTCCCCCTCGTCCTATCGCTACATGCCCTTGTAAAAAGTCCCTCCCCAACTCTCCTGTAGGCCCTTTAGGTACTGGAAGGCCGCAAGAAGGTCTCCCCGGAGTCTTCTCCAGGCTGAACACCCCAAACTCTCTCAGCCTGTCCTTGTAGGAGAGGTGCTCCAGCCCTCGGATCATCCTCATGGCTCTCCTCTGGACACGCTCCAGCAGGTCCATGTCCTTCTTCTGTTGGGGACTCCCGAGCTGGATGCAGTACTCCAGATGGGGTCTCACAAGAGTGGAGTAGAGGGGCAGAATCATCTCCCTAAATCCCCTAATCCCATGTGAGGGCTGTGAGTTTATACAAGCCTCATGCCGCTCTTCACAGAGGGATGAGCTTCATCCGCGTTGTCCAAGCTGGCCTGGTGCTTGCACCCTTCCTGCGTGCTGGTGGCACATCCATCTCCATCCCCACCAGCCTCCTGCAGTGGGTCTCTGCCCTCCCATAGACATCCACAGCTGCTCCGCTGCCAGCGGGGAGCGATCACCACCCACTGTCGGTCTTTCCCAAATTGGTAACTGTGGGATGAGTCGCCCTTTGGAGGAGCCCAGCTTTCTGCACTCCCGCAGGCACCCAGTTTGGGACTTTAGATGAGATGTCTCGCTTTGTGGTGGCTAAAAGTAGCTGTGCTGGATCCCACCCCAAAGGACAGGAGCTCTAAACCAGAACTTCGCTTAAACTGTGGACCAAAAGTTTAAACCTCCACAATTCAGCTAACCCTGTGCCAGTGGCCAACTGGCACGGTCTGGCTGTGCCTGTGCTCTCCTATGCTCCAGAACTGGGTAGCGGCATCCAAACTGCCTTTTGGGAATGGTCTCCAGCAGGTGCCAGCTCCCAAACTGTGTTTGGGAAGTGTGTGAAAAGTTCATCAGGGCCAAAACTGTGACAAGACCACCCAAATAATAGGATATAGCCACAGGCTGCATCCCAATAAGGCCCTCCAGGCAGTCCCAAATGCATATCCATAGCACCGTGTCTGAAAGCCTGTGAGGTGGATGCCTACAAAACTCTATCCTTGCAGCAAAAACCACCGGAGCCCTCCAAGGAAGGATCCTGGCTCATCTCATTGCAAGACCAGTTGGGTAGATGGAGGTGACGCACACTGCACAGAGCGGATAATCGAGCTGCAACGCAGAGCTAAGCTCTCCTGCAAAAATACCCGCAGGGTCAGTCTGCCACCAACCATCAGTCATGACCTAACCTCAACCTTCCCACAAGCAAAGAATACAAACTGGTTTTGAACACAGTCCGCGATTTTTTTCTCATCCTGCAGCGCAGAAGCCGCGTTATGGAGGAATAGTTCATTGCAGTGTACGATACTAATTAACCGATCAAACGCTCCAAAACTCTGGATCCAGGTTCAGGGTTTCATACGTGATCATTCCCAGTCTTGATGCTTCCTCCAGATATTTTTTTAACCATGGTAATGCTGGCTGCCGTACATCTCCGGGTGCTAATGAGCTCTGAGTGGCGTTCATTTAAGAAATTCCACTCTGAAAGAAGTATATCGAGAACGTTACAATTAAGCAATCAACAAAATCAGGAAACGCCACAACTAGAGGTGCACCTGCACACTTCCCTCTGCCCCCATAGACGGTGCACGTCGACAAGACCTTCCTCCGATCTTGCACAGATTTGATTCTGGTCCGACTCCGCTGAATTTAACAAAGTAATTCGTAGGAGGAGAATTTGGTTCATAAGGCGATTCTGCCGTTTTCTGTTCTTCTCTCGTTTCACAGACCTTCCGACAGAACCGGTGTGTTTCTAAGGGCGGGCAGCATTCCTTCCTGGCATACTTACTCTGTTTAACACGGTCTTAATCAACTTTAAATGATCTTTCTTCTCTCTAAGGTATGGATTTCAATATTTTGGCAAGCAGGATTGTACTACACAGAGCTCTACAACCCCTTTACGCATACAATTCATGGAAATGAAGCAGTTAAACACAAAAGCAATATACCTGTGAACGCACGCAAATTGCAGACTGGCAGATGAGGCAATTAGATACATAGTTAATTTATATGAAAAAAATGCAGGAGAGCTAGATATCTCCTCAGATGTGCATCGTTATTCTACATCGCTGCACAAGTAGGAGATTATATAGGAATACTGTATTGTTTTGCTTATACCATGCTATACATTTTCTAAGAATTGTAGAAAATGTGTATACGGCACATCGTATTATTTGGAAACCAGTGTGCAATCAGGAAATTAAAGATGACTGTAAAGCAAACGCAGGGAGGGGAAGCATCAGGGCTGCTTGTGAAATGTTAGCGCTCTCACTGCCCTAATGCCTAAAATGGCTCCGGAACGTTAAGATGTTCGTGCAAGTTCTTTATTTATTGAGGGAATTTCGTAGGTGTGCTCGGCACCTCAAATGAGAGAGCCGGAAAAAGTGAAGATGATTATTTACCAACTGGGGGGAAAGGAGTAATTCGCATCCCCCAGCTTCTGGCAGGGGAGAGAGCCGACATCCTTCGATGCTCCGCAGAGGCAGGAGGCGATGCCCGAGTCCCACCTTGCGCCCACGGCAGAGGAGCCCTTCTCTCTCCGTGAACTCCAGCGGGAACAGGGGGGAAACCAGCCGGCCGAGCGAGCTACCAATATCCGCCTCGCTTTTACCCTTAAAACGCTTCCTTTTTTTTTGGAGCTGGAGGCAAAGCGGGGGTTTATTGCACCGTATTGACCGTTAATAAATATCACGGGCGCTGCTACTCACCATTCATCTGCACCGCTGAGAATCTGAGATTACTCCTAAACACACGTTGTTTCACACCGGCTATAAAATAAACCATTTGAGCCATCTCCTAAGTGTTGCGTTACCTTTTAAAGGCCTTGTCTTAGGTCTAACGCTATTAATTTTTATATTTTTTTTATGGGATCTGGAAACAAACATAAAATCATCGCTGATAACATTCGTGAACGACACGAAGTTTGACACGATAATAAGTATTAAGGAGAGTGAGGCAGTCATAAAATCAGCCCGGATTCCTTAGTACATTAGGCTCAATCAGCAAACCCATATTTTAACATAGACATATGACTCTGTGTTCAGCTAGGAAGAAGGAAAGCAGGAACAGCAAGAACAAAGGATTGCATAATGGAAAATAGCATCTGAAAGTAATTTAGGGGTCACAGTAGCCAAACAGCTTAGCACTAGCTCCCATTAGGACGCCGTGATGAAAAGCACTAATGCAATCCATGGACATGTGCACAGCAGAGGAGGAGCAGAGAGCGACTTGATTTTCGTTTACAGCAGCACCGAGGCTAATGCTGGAATATTAAATCCACCCCTGCCAACCACATTTTTTAAGGATGTGGAAAAACTGGGGACGGCCTAAGAAGGATCTACGGTAGTCATTTCGGGACTGGAGAGCATGTCTCTGGTTTCCAGGTGACTGGCTTCAAATTCTGCACGTCCAGGAAACACAAACTCTACGTGAAAAGCACTGTGTGGCAGTCCAAAAGCTGCAGTGGCCCACGGATTTTCCTCAAGACCTTCTCATTGATATGAATATGTCGGCATACATAAAACCGGATTTCTTAAGAATGCATCTTAAGATGTGGTATGTCACTTAGGAACACAGTTACACAAAATTTCATGAGATCTGAAAAAAAAATTTGACTTAACAGCCAGCAGTGATTTTTAGTGGCTGATTTACACCAATAATCGAGACTAAGAAACCAGTTCTGCACAAACATATGTACTGGTGGCCTGACTGTCCCATCGCCCACCTCCAGCAGTATGAAAACTGTTTTGATTTTGCAATCTTTTGGGATTTTTATTACTTTGAACCAATTGATGTAAATGGGAATATGCACGAAACAAACCTTTCAATAGGTATAACCTACAAAACAGATTTTAGAACACAATGATTTTCTACATCATTATCCTGATCGCAGAAGGTCCTACTGACTTCGAGCGCAAGACTTGATTTGCTTTATCCCATTACTTCATTTTCATTTGCACTGGGTATTAAAACCTAAACCCTTCATAAATTCAGCCCCAGTGAAACTGCACAAGGAGGGCACATCTGATTGGGAGGTTTTGCTATTTTAATAATAACATATATATTCTCCATACAGAGATCTCACCCATAACTGAGGTTTTATAAGCCCATCTAGCAGTATCACGTTTTCCGAGATAATTTTAGCTAAGGAAATCACAAACCTTTCATATCATTTTCTTCATTAGCAAAGACAAAATTATGCAACTAAAATGTATTTGAAGAAAAACACGTCACAGGTCAGCAACATCTTTAAATCTCCAGGACAGCAGCATTTTCAAGCCAGCGAGAAAAGGTTTCCCAGAAAGACTGAGACGTGCCTTATGCCCACAGGCCTGAGCAGCTGTGATAGATGAATTTTCAATAAAATATCTCAACCAATGTCTATACTTGCTCAGTTAAAGGCCAGGCTGGAGAGGGGGACCCGTGCAAACGTCATGAGGTCCAACAAGGCCAAGTGCAGGGTCCTGCACGTGGGTCAGGGCAACCCCAAGCACAACTCCAGGCTGGGCAGGGAATGGCTGGAGAGCAGCCCTGAGGAGAGGGACTTGGGGTGTTGGTGGATGAGAAGCTCAACATGAGCCGGCAGCGTGCGCTGGCAGCCCAGCGAGCCCCCGGCATCCCGGGCTGCATCCCCAGCAGCGTGGCCAGCAGGGCGAGGGGGGGCTGTGCCCCTCTGCTGCGCTCTGCTCTGCTCTGCTCTGGGGAGACCCCCCCGCAGTGCTGCCTCCAGCTCGGGGGCCTCAGCACAGGAGAGACATGGGGCTGGTGGAGCGGGGCCAGAGGGGGCCCCGGAGATGCTGGGAGGGCTGGAGCCCCTCTGCTGGGAGGACGGACTGGGAGAGGTGGGGGGGTTCAGCCTGGAGAAGAGAAGGCTCCATGGAGACCTCCGAGCCCCTTCCAGTGCCTAAAGGGGCTCCAGGAGAGCTGGGGAGGGACTCAGGATCAGGGAGGGGAGCCACAGGATGAGCGCGAATGGCTTCAAACTGGAAGAGGGGAGATTTGGATTAGATATTGGGAAGAAATTCTCTCCTGTGCGGGCGGTGAGCCCCTGGGGCAGGGTGCCCCGAGAAGCTGTGGCTGTCCCATCCCTGGAGATGTTCAAGGCCAGGTTGGACGGGGCTTGGAGCAACCTGAGCTGGGGGGAGGTGTCCCTGCCCAGGGCAGGGGGGTTGGAACTGGATGATCTCCAAGGTCCCTTCCAACTCTAACCATTCTGTGATTCTATGATAACTCAGAGAGCAGCTGATTGCCAGTGCTTTAACTATAAGATCCAGGTTTTTAACCCATGCTTCTTTGCTGACCATCTTCTTTCATTAGGCCTCAGACAGACCATTGTCTTTCCTATTTCTGGGCACATAATATCTTAATGGAAAAGATAGTTATTAAGTCGTCCTGTCAAGACACCTGACATTTGTGTTCTTTTTTAAGACACATTTTAAAGAAATGCTAAGAAACAGCCTTTTTAAGCAACATTTGTTTTCTTTTTAACTTCTGTTAGAATTCAATAGCTGAAACAACAACATCCAAGAGAACGGGTCTCAAGTTTGTAAGAGTTACCTGTAACTTTTCCATGGGCCAGGATTGCAACCACGGACATAGATACTAAGTAAGATTTTACTCCCAGATGCTTCCAAGGGAGAACTTCTGCTGGTGGGCAGAGAGTTTGTCCAGGGTACAATTCTGTTGCCTGAAGACAGTTATCTAATGCTATTTCAGATGCACCTACAACATCTGAGACATCAGCACAGGACATAGAGAGGACACAGTATGTAGAAGAGACACCCCTTCCGGAGCAGCAGTTTGGGGTAATTTGGGATTTGTTTTCAGCTATTATAAATTTTCCACTGGCAAAAGGAAAAGTGATATATCTGTGAATAAAGGGAAATTGATGAAAATGTATAAGATTTAAAACAACCACCCCACTGTTGAACTTGGCGAACGAGAATATGGTCTGTCCCAGAGCTTGGTGCTTCATTAATATTTGACCATCTAAATTTTAAAGCAAAAGTTAATGAGGCAAATGGAAAACTTAATGTTACGTGTATAAAGATAATTAGGATCAAATTACGTTCGTGAAAAGAAACTGCCTCTGAAATGAATTCCTTAAACATCCTGAGGAAACCAGGGAGTGTCAGGAACGTCATCTACTGCACTGACAGATGCTTTGCTTTTGTAGACTCAGTTCCCTTATACCCTTGCATGACAGATCAGAGAATATCTTTCTGGAAAACTAGGAGTGAAATCCAGCATCAGGCTCAGACAACCATATTTAGGTATGTACATGGACTGAATGCAGTTACCACATGTTGACATCCACAGAATAACAGACTGGTCAGGGTTGGAAGGGCCCTCTGGAGCTCCCCCAGTCCCACCCCCCGCCAGAGCAGGGGCACCTCCAGCAGTGTTACAGGACACCTCCAGGCGGGTTTGGAATGGCTCCGGAGGGGGAGACTCCCCCCCCCTCTCTGGGCAGCTGTGCCAGTGCTCTGCCGCCCCCACAGGAGAGAAGTCCCTCCTCAGGTTTAGATGGAACTTCCTATGCTCCAATGCCATTTGCAATGCCCTAGAGCACCCTAACCATCTTAGGGCTGGCAGGTGAGATACACAACCTGCTGCTGACCCGCACCTATCTGGACCGGCTGCTTCACGCCAGGATGAATGTATCAGAACATCTCCAATGTCACTAGACCGCTTAATCTAGGGCAGATCGTTTGGTGCTGAGGGAAGAACCGAGTTTCAGACTGACACCCCTACATGTAAGCGTCTACATATATGGGTGTACACATCTTAGGTGTCTAACCTCCCTGTACACTTAATGGGGACCTAATTAATGGGACACAAGAGGATTTCTGCTCTCCCTGAGTAGACATCTGGTCACCCGCATAGCTCTCCGGATTCTATGGGCTCTACTCAACCGTGCACAGGTAGCCCCTACCTGCAGACATTTAAATGCAGAAGCTGCATCTCACTATGGATGTTTTTCCTAGCATGTGAGTTCTTCAGGTAAACATTTCAAATCTGATGCATAATCAGATTTTATAAATCTGGATAGTGGTAAAAAAAAACCAACAGAACAAACCCCAAACCCAAAACCCAGGACATTGCACCTAAAGGAAACCAGAGGTAGTCTGAGTAGGAGCAGATCCCAAAGGAGTTTTGAGATGAAAAAACCATTCAGGTCAAGGATTTTGAAGGACTCTGGGTAGAAGAAGATGTAAAGGAAATGTACACCAAAGAACCGGTGCCTGTTTCACTCTGTTCTCTTAGGTCAAGTCCTCTCTGGTAGCACATTCAGATTGATAGCTTCCTGTACCAGCTGGAGACATCTAACTATATCCATTTGTTTTGGCCCATAGTGTCAGTCATTCCTGGTTCAGTGTTCTCATGTGCCACCCAGAAATACTTTCATCTGCCCTGTAAATTTTGGGTGAACAGGGACTTCCTCTGAGCATATGAGTCTGCTGAATCTTCACTCCAAAGTCCATGTGAAGTTTCCTCCTCAAGTTTGCTGAGAACCACTGCAGCAGACCTGTGCCAACGTGTTGGGCTCCTCTACGGGAAATTGATGCTGCAAAAGGATTCCATAAGGAGGTCCCAAAATGAGAAGTTTGGGCTTTAGAGCCTGTGCAAACATAATTTCTTCACCATTGGTATCTTTGCTCGAGCAGTTCTGCCCTGTTCAGAAGCTCTGAATGATGGAAGAGTAAATTTATCTCCATCACGTATTTCCATAATCAGCTACTTTGGAAACAACCACCTGATTTCCTCTGCTCTTAGAAAACCTAATATTATAGAGCTGTCTGTCAAGACACTCACATGTGGAAGACAAATTGGGGGAAGGATGCACTACTAAATAGTGTGATCATCTATAGGAAAAGGACCAGATGATATGGTGCTGTCTGCAACAACATAAGACTGAACTTCGAAGACATGAGATATCCCTTCCAGTTCTACAGTCGTCGTATTTTTTATTGGCCCATTGATACAATAATTCATAATAACCTCAGAAATATGGGGAATCTGAATACTGTGCTCAGAAAACACTGGGTTTTGTCATGAATATCTGCCTATTTTAGGTCTTATTTGAGGGTCCTATGAGGTGAGAAAGAAAATTTGCTTATCTTCCTGTGACTTGCGGAGTTTCAAAACTGTCTTGAAAAATCTAAATAAAAATGGTTTGTCAGAACTCAGGATCCCCCTGTTCATACCATCCCCTCTAACACAGAAAACACATCCATTTGGTTTCCTCCTTCCAAACGCTCTAGTGCTGTGACCTGTGAGCACCACAGGCCAGGAACGCACATCACAGAGGGGCAGCACTACTACTTCAAGCCCGATTGCATAGTGTCCTTAGCATAAATGGAAGGCAACACTCCTTTTTTGTTTTTCTAAGATGTCTGCATTCAAAAGTAAAAGGGGGCTGAAAACACATAGCATTGGCATTTTTTTTTTCCCCAATTATGAACACAAAGCACAGCTTCTGGGCTCTGAAGAGGACCATGACTGGATGACACGCTGTGACATCTGTAGTTGGCCAAGTTGGTTCCTAAGAGGCAAAGAAGCAAAGAAGGGGATGAAGAAAGAACGCAGGGGAAAGGATTACATAAAAAGGATTAAGACAAAAATTTTATATGGGAAAGGAGGCCATGAATTTTCCGGTGAGCCACGGTGAACACCTTGTTTTCCTATAACCTCTCTATTCACTAGTGCTCCGAGATATACATGAAACAAAGGTCTGATCATCACCAGACTATTACTATTTCTATTATCTCTGTTGTCATTATTTAGGGTTCAGGGGTCTGTCCACCACAAGGCTTCACTCCTATTTTACTGCAATCTGGAGGGATCTTGAGGGAGGCCTTTAACACCTCCCCCTCAAAAATTATCCCCCAAAACTCATTACCAAAACTCATTACCCTGCAAAAGCAGCAACCACCTGCACTGTCATCTAAGCCAGTACTGCAAGAAGTAAAAAGAAATAGTGTTTCAGAAGGCTTTTGTAAGATAAAAGGATTTTCCTGCTGAGTCAAAGACAGCACACACCTACCTCCTTTGAAGCTCAACCCCATGCGTTGTACGTCCCCCTTCCGTACCCAAAATGCAGAGTATAACTCTGCCGCAGCCCCCGGCGTGGGCACGGCTTTAGTTGAAGCAGTAAAGGCTCAAACCCCAGCGGTGACACAGGCGAGAACTGGTTTAAGTAACGTATGGGCAGGTGCCACAGAAGTGACATTACGAGGACGCAGGGCTAAACTTCCATTTCAATTTTCAGACTCCCTGTGAACCCCAGGGAACGTATAAATTACCTATCCCGCTGCTAGCCGTGCTACGCGTTGCAAGAGGTTTTTTCTTGATTTAGCCTATTAGAGGTACAGAGAGTTTAAAAGTCCCGAGTCAGCAGCTGGCTTTTGCAATTGGGCGTTTGTAACACACAGGCAATGGCCAGAAGCTAAGACTTACAGTTAAAAGTAGAGCTAGTAGGAAAAGTCTTTCCTCTCACAAAAAAAAAAAAAAAAAAAAAAAAAAAATCCCAAATCAAATAAAATAGAAGCATTGCATTTTAATCTGTTCTCACCCCGCTGATTGTTTTTAACTTTCATGAAAAAGCAAAAATCCAGATAATGTTGTTTATATAGCACATACACACATACACATGTCAACATATATATGCCCCGTCAACAGCCTAAAATGGATTTTTTTAGATGCTTCGCTATCCAGAGATATAAAATTCATCCTCATGAGAAAATTTCCCTTAGTTAAAATCGCATTTTTGGTCAACAAATACATCTGTGCAAAATTTTCAGGGAAGTCTAATTTAGGTCTCTAATTTGCTGGCGGTTCAAATCCTTTCCAGTCTCTTTTTCCTGGAAATCTAGGCTCTATATGTAAAACGGATAATAAGCCTTTTCTTTTAAAGAATATGCCCGGAGCAGAAAGGTTTAAATTTAAATCTCAGTAGCTGCAACACTATTCCACCCAAGAGATGCTCACGGTGCACGTCGCAACGCGCAGTTTGCATTTATCTGAGCGGGATTCAGTGTTGACACTAATTCGGCATTTCTTGCTTGTGGCAGAGGTATGGAACGAGTGTGACGCACAGAGCAAATGCTCTGATTTCAGTGCAAATCCACCACAGCATTCTCTGATCGTGCCATACGATCCTAACAAAATAAGAGTTGCAAACTGCTGCTCAAACATGATGTTTGACTCCTACAAGTGCTGTGAGGCTATAGCATGACTGGAGAGTAAATGGAGTAAATGTATAGAACACAAAAGGAGAGGTGTTTTTTTTGATTTTCTTTTTTGGTTTTTTTTTTTGCTTTTGCAGCTTTTATTTTTAACCTTAGGAAATGAACACAGTTTACATCTATTCCTGTAAGGACTGCTCAAGCACAGGAGTATGTGCTCTTTCTTAGAGAAAAAGTCTGTACGCATTCTTTTTCTTTTTTTTTTTTTTTTTGTTATCTATAGAAACTTCTGGGTTACTGATAATGTGAGGGTAGCGTTAGAAAATAAAAGGTATTAATGCATCTCTTTGTATCTGGAAAGATATAACGCTAACCATGTTCTCTCTCTACATGAAAAAATCCCCCTGGAAAGTTCTGGTTATATATTTCTGTGTATACTCTTAAGCAGTAAAGTAGACACAAATGCATTATCAGAGACTTCTGGACTTGATGTCAGGAAATCAAAGTGAAAATGATTTCAATAACACAGCTCATAGCCTTCTCATTCCGGGGGTAGGGAACTATCCCTTGTTAAAGGACTTCCACAGAGATGAGTACCTATTTAGACACCATTGTAAATGAAGACAATGCATTTATTTCATCGCTATGGTTACTAAATCAAGTATGAAGTATGGAAATATGGTTCACAAGAAGAATGCAGAAAAATAAATGATATACTGCTTTAGAAACGCAGAAGAAAGATCAAACAAATAGGCTGCACAGTTAAAGAAACAATTAATTATTAGAACTTTCACAACACATTCGATACAATCTCATTTCAACCTGATTGCAGGCGTTCTTCTCCCGGTGCTCTCTCACTCGCTTTACTTTTACCCATCTCGCCTTTTACGCTGCTGCTGCTGCAGGAGAAAGGCTTGTGCCTTTTATGGGTAATACTGGGGAAAAATGATGTCTCGCTGCAAGACTAAAGGCTCTGCGGAGTGGCTTCTGCCATGCACAGTGCTGGGCTCCAACAGACCCTCTCCTCTTCTCCAACACCCCTCCGGGACCTGTTTGACACAAACAGGAGAGCGGCTGTGCTAAATGGTTGTTCACATCCAGCGAACGGGATAGCAAACGATCATCTCAAACGTCTGGGCGTAACTCAAAGTGTTTCCTGGGGTGACTTCTAAACTGCAGAAGCTCAGAGGCCCAAAAGGTCAAAGCTTTTCCCAGGTGACATATCATCACAGCACCCAGATTTCTCCATCCGGCGAACACACAGCTGACGAGTGACTCCCACCTAGCAGCTTTGGTTTGGACTTCCCCACCACCAGAGAAGATTTAGGCCAGCGAGGTGATCCAAAAGCAGCAAGATCAAGAGAACAGCCAAGAGAAATGGTCAACATCCCATTGTATTGCTTGGAAATGTTGCAAAGCTGCACTCCCTATATGGTCCAAACGGGCTGATTAAAAGGCTTTGTGAACCAAAACGAAGCAAACTAATGGCTAAGACTATAAATCCCTCTCTCCCTTCTTTAATGACACACGGTGGACAAGTTAATTCTACTCACTCACTGAAACATCGCTGGCTCCAGAGGTGCCAGTCAAATTGCATTCGGTTCATGTGAGCCTCATCAGAACTATTCAAAATCCAAGGCTAAAAATGCTGCGGTCAAACTCCTGGGCAGAGCGGACGGGAGGCAAAGGGATGACACTGCGGGACGGGATGTACTAAAGCCAAGACGAATCTACCTGACACCCTGCCGCTGTCTCCTCCAAGCAAATCCAAACAAATTCAGTCCAACGGTTCCAGAAACAGTCTCTATCTCATTTAGGCAAAGCCAGCTATTCGGCCGCTTTCTGCAGTTGGCACGCTTGGAAACCTCTTTGCCATAGCCAATTAGGAAAAGATCTGATTAATTACAACTTCTTCATCCCTTTTTTTTTTTTTTTCTGACCAACACATAGCAATGGATTATTTACCCGTATTAAACGGAATTCTTCAGATACTCTGCCTCAAAAAAGAGCTCTTCTAGAGTCACAGAGCAGAGCCAAGAAGATCCAGATGGATTTAAAGCATTTCAATTAATAGTGTTCCCGCACACCCCAGTGCGAGCGCACAGCTGTACCGCAGTCGTATTTATAAAGGGAGACGGGCTGGCTCTACCCTGTCAGTTAATATCGTGCCATAGCTTCATGACACGGTACGTTGGCATCGCTCTAGACGCGGCTCGTTGGCATAGCGTCTGACAGTCGCCGCCCCCGTTAGCTTTCAGAGCAACGGATTTGAAATCCCCAAAGAGACTGAGGAGCCTGAACTTTGCTGAGTTTATTGGGACTGAGCCTATCAAATCACCGAGGGCTGTGGAGAAGGCTCCCTCCTACTCCGAAAGGTCTGCACCTAGCTAAGCAAGAGAGCCAAGAAAAGAAAAGAGGAAAGGACGGAGTAAGAGTAATAACAAGGACACTAGTACAGAATAAAATTCCTTCTCTTTATTCTCTGACACAAGACGCAATTTCTGCAAGGAAATGAGAAAAGAAAAAAGGCAAGTGCAGATCTATGAAAATAACTTTGTTTTGTCCGCTACGCCCCCCCCGAGATCGCCGCTCCTGGAGATTAGTAGCTATGAAGTCTCCCTCAGAAAGCACGAGTGAGCTTCTCGCAGGAAGCCTCGTGAAAAACAAATTGCTTCGCTCAGGTACTTCTACCTGCCTGAGAATTGCATCGAACCACGCAATTTCCATGAAACGGCAAATAACCGCCTCGCAGATCGCACTAACGGGAAGTGTGGAGAGCAAATCGCCAAAAAAACCCACTGGTGGTTCTGGTGGATGAACTGCAGTGGGCTTGGAGGCTGGGAGCGGCGCTAGGTCAAGTTTCGGTGTGCTCTGCTGCTCACGCCAAAGGCTTGGGAAGCTTTAGACGTCTTCTCAAGGCAATGCAAAGGCAGGTGCCGTAATGAACCCTTAGTTCTCCTTCAACAATAACTATGATTTTCACAGGCTTGCTGTGAACTTGCTGCACCGACTGTGCAAAGAAGCCATAAAGTGAGTATAAAAGGGTCTTAAGTAACAGTCAGGTAATGCGAAAAGAACCGGGATCCAGAATTTTATTAGCATCCAAAAACCAAAGACTCAAACTGAAATGTCATGAGATTGGAGGGGGAAAAGCAATCCCATAGAGAAAGAAATCAGTGCAACTTTGAAACATCCTTTAATAGAAGACGACAAAGACTCACCTTGTCCTACAGAAAAAAATTTACTTGAAAAATGAGCTATTAAAGCCTGAAAGTCACCCGCTCTCACCGTAAATGAGCATGAACGTGTATTTCTCTTCCGAGAGGTGGCACAAAGGAAGAGCCAACGAGCTTACTGAGAATTTTGCAAAGACTCCAGTACAAAGTACTGAAAAAAGAGACCGTCTTGGAAGGTAAACTTGATTTCCCAAAGGGGATGAGTAAGCAGTCATTTCCCTCGCAGGCAAATGAAAGCAGTGATGAGCTTTCAAAGATGTCATTCACAAAACTGCCCTTAACGGGAGAGCGGAGTGACTGAATCCAGGCAGGAAATTTAAGAGACAGAGCAGGGACGGTCATTTTGATGCAAAGACTCAAAGAGAACGGAAAAAAGAAACAAGGGGGCTGCGCAGCACTGTTACCTCCTTTAACTGGGTCCCATTAATACGAGTCATTTAAGAGAGTGATGAAAAGAGTGGGAATCTTTAAAAAAAAAAAAAAAACAAATCCAACTTTTTCAAAGGCATAATTCGGTTTGAGTTTCAGAATTTTTCTTTCCAAATATGCCAAAATACATCCCAGCAGGACAGACAAGCTTAAGCTATATGGATTAACTGGTGAGAGGGGTATCGTCATGGAAACATGATCTTTGCTCAGAAGTGATTATTTAGTCCTGCTCTCATTCCCTTCATATATTAATAATAGATTTTTTTGTTGTTGTTATTAAGTCAGTGACAGGCAATGGACCTGAATCTTCTATCTCCTGTATGGACTTCATTCTGGTTTTCAGCTGTGTCATTTCTCATTTACAGACAGACTGCAGCCATGGCCCACAAGTACAGCCACAACCCACAGGAAGAACTGGCCTCCAGTCCCCCCGCGGGGGCTGCGCCTGGTTCCATACGGAGACACAGACCCTGACTTTTGCAAGGACGGACACAAGTTTTAGACTACGAGACATCACAGATACTGAGAACACACCTTACACCCCAGAACATCTAACAAAACAGATGAAACAGGATTCTCCTCCAGAGACTTTGACTTGGGTATTTAATAGAATCATTGAATGGTTTAGGTTGGAAGGGACCTTGAAGATCATCTAGTTCCAACCCCCCTGCCCTGGGCAGGGACACCTCCCACCAGCCCAGGTTGCCCAAGGCCACGTTCAGACTGGCCTTGAACACCTCCAGGGATGGAGCCTCAACAACCTCTCTGGGCAACCTGTCCCAGTGCCTCACCACCCTCACAGTGAAAACTTCTTCCTAATGTTCAATCTGAACCTGCCCTCTTCTAGTTTAAAGCCATTCCCCCTCATCCTATCACTACGTGCCCCAGTAAAAAGTCCTTCCCCAGCTCTCCTGTAGCCCCTTTAGGTACTGGAAGGCCGCCATAAGGTGTCCCTGAAGCGTTCTCTTCTCCAGGCTGAACACCCGAAACTCTCTCAGCCTTTCCTCATAGGAGAGGTGCTCCAGCCCTCGGATCATCTTCGTGGCCCTCCTCTGGACACACTCCAACAGGTCCATGCAAGAAGGTTTCTAAGCTCCCTTTAAAGACAGTACAGACTGACTGCAGGATATGGTTGCATGACATAGCCATCCATAGGCGTTATATGAGCTGCCTCAGGGAATCTTGTCCAGCCCCTGACTGCCATTCCCATGGCTCAAATCTCCTGTGGGTATTGAGTCACATCTGCCAGCTTTATGTGGACATCTCAGATATGCCAGATCATCTTTAATAGCACTCGGAATGTATGTGCGGACTTGGGGCTTTTTAGTCTGGAGAAGAGAAGACTGAGGGGGGATCTCATCAATGCTTATCAATCCTTCAAGGGAGGGTGCTGGGGGGATGGGAACAGTCTTTTTTCAGTGGTGCCCAGTGACAGGACAAGAGGGAACGGGCACAAACTTGACCATAGGAAGTTCCATCTAAACCTGAGGAGGGACTTCTCTCCTGTGGGGGCGGCAGAGCACTGGCACAGCTGCCCAGAGAGGGGGGGGAGTCTCCCACTCTGGAGCCATTCCAAACCCGCCTGGACGTATCCTGTGCCACTGCTGGAGGTGCCCCTGCGCTGGCGGGGGGTGGGATGGGGGAGCTCCAGAAGGCCCTTCCAGCCCTCACCAGTCTGGGATGCTGTGTAACTTAATGGAGCCCACAGAGCAATTTAACTCTTCCTAAAGTAGACGTCTATCTTTGGTCAGCAGAATTGCGCTAAAGACTCTGATTTCAAAGGCTTCAATTCAGTTGCCCAAACCCAGGCATCAAGCACCTCAGGGGATACTCAGGGGAGTGACTGCTGTCCCAGGCAACACCTTGCGAGGTACAGCTGAAACAACTCAAATGATATGGCCATGGCCATGGCCGTGGCCATGGCACTGTCTGGTTTATGGTTCTAGATACACAGTTCTTTCAAGCTCACAATAATTTCAGCTCCCTCTTGGACATTGTACCCCTCCTGATGTTAGGAAAAGAAAAACCTACTGAAGTTAGGAATAAGCAGATGTCTACAGTGACACTGGTGGCCTGTTGAAAATAAGACAGCCTTGTATAAAAATTGTGTAAAATGTTATTATAGGGATTGAGGCTGGAAAGAAAAAGCAAAGTTTATACCCTCATCCATTTTGACTGTGCAAAGTACCCCGAGCCCCAAAGGTTATGTTCATAGGAGTAAACGAAGCAGGGCCAGGACATGGTCGCAGGTACTGGGGCAGCTGGGCGGCCCATGGCACCCCCCAGTCCCTGGTGCCTGCCCCAGCGCTGCCCGCACCTGGGGATGCAATGGGGACTTACCTCGGAAGACCACGTGGACACAGGCACCCTCGTCTGTTTTCATCTGAGCAACTATAGGGACGTGAAAACTTGGCATCGGGGTCAGAAAATGGGGCTGATCCTTTATTATTAAACCACTATAGAGGTGGCCAAAGTACGCTGAATTCAATCCTTCTCTTTTTCCTAGGCTAGAGGGCTCTTACGACTATTTAAAAACAGCTCTTTTTCTCCTGCTGTTTCACGCTCCAGCTTTGCTGGGTTTACGTGCCCATGGACTTCCCATGGACTGCAGCTGCAACACTCAGGTGTGATCACTGGTCTGTCATCATCCTCCCCCAGTAATACCATTCACACCGGTTGTGTTCAGCCCAGTCCCACCTGCCTGGCCCGTGCCTACCTCTTACTCATCATTTGTGGGGAAGGCATTCACCCCTCCAGACTTTGCAGGTCCAGGCAGAAAGGAGCAAAAGGGAAACCAAAACACACGTTTTTCTTCATATAAGGAGAAACGTTCCGTGCCAGGAATTGCGTTCCCAGAATTTAAAGGAAGTGTTGCCATGCTTCCCACAGCCCCCAGTCTGTGTCAGTCTCAGGCTTATACGGGGGTTAATAGATGAAAAATGATGAAAACATGATGCAATGCAGATGGGAGGAGCCGGAGCCACGTGACGATGAACTTGGTCACAAGGCTATACAGGTTTGCAGGTGGAGCCTGGTGACTCTGCATCATCTCAAAATACGTGCAGGTGTAAAACGGGCCTTCCCCCACCCTGTGGGACCACTCAGCATCACCGCAACCCCCGGCAGACGGGAGCTTGGAGGAGGTGAAGGTGGAGCCCATAAAAAAAAAAACCACGCACAGGAGAGGCAGGAAGGAGAAAGTCTAGAGACATTTGGGTGAGAAATCTATAAAGGCTGCAGGTCGGTAATCAGAGCAGATTTCAGATGGAAAATGAGAGATGGCCTCTAATTACAACGCCCTCTTTTTTCAAAGTTTTCTATGAAATGCAACAAAATCTGATCCAGTTATACCGATATAAGCGAAAATGCCGCTGACTTGCATCAATGCAAACCCAGAAAAACTGAGAAAGGCTGTTTAGATTGATTTCTTACGTGCATCTGCGTAGCTGCACCCTCGAGATGCCCCGTTTAGAAATGCAGAGAAACACAGCCCTATTTAGTCATTTTGTACACAAAACACTCAGGACGACGGGTACCAAGGGCAGGCGAGCAGCCTGAAGGTTACTCGAATGGTCACCGATGAGCCTGGAAGACAGTTTTACAACAGCATAACGTTAAGGTCTGAAATCTGTCGTAGAGCAGATCTAATTTTTAAAAAAGAGCGAAATCTATAGTCGATTACCCTCTTCCTCCTCCCTCCACCCCCGAGACCCCCCGAACACGGGGTCTGGCGGTTATTCTGATCCCTGGAGTTTGATGCATGTTTGATTCACAGACTGCAGCATGTCTGCACCAGATGGCCCCGAGTTAATGAACACAAACTCATCACTTTTACTCACGAGGGAAATGTGCAGCTCAATCTGATTTGTACTCGACAACTAAAAATATTTTAGTATTTTTAGTGAGCATTTTACTGTTACAAAATGGCATTTGAGGAAAGCATTAAAAGAACACAGCCTACCCAACAAATGTACTTCCACAGATGAAGAACGGCGCTGCTGCCTTTTCCCCTTCTCAGCAGAGCTAAGTTAACGTATTCCCAAACCTTAAAACTGTAAGAAGCACATAAAGAAAGCGATAAGATCTGGGGCCTCCTCAGGCACCATTAAGCCATTCGCAAAAAGTCTCCTGAGTTTGCTGAAAGCAGGATTGGGCTCCGAGTTTGTTACCACAGCAGGTTTGAAAGGCTCTGGGTCATATTCTCAGCCAGCATAAAACCAAAGTGAACGCTTGGAAACCACCAGAGCTGTGATTATTTATAGCGGCTAATGATGGGTCTGCATGGGGTCACTGTGATTTTCACGTGGAGCGCGCAAGATGTAACTGCGTGAGAATATAAAACACACATAAAAACCAGCGTTACACCGCCGCGCTGTACAGAAGATTTTTCCTCAAGGAACCAAGAGACATTTGTTGAAAGATGAAAACCAGATCCCCCAGTCTACGACCCAAAAATGCATTAATTGCTTCCCTTGGAGTCAACAGGCACAAAGTCATGATTGGAAACGCATGGCAGGAGCCACGTTCCCAGCATTTAAAGGAATCTTGATTTCACCTTTCACTCAAAAAGCTGTTGGGCATGCCAAAATTTTAATGCGATTTTAGCCCGGAATGGGACTTCCTTACTCTCTGTGATTTTACGTGCTCGAGTGTGATACACACCGCAAGGTCCTAAGATGCAATTCTTCATGAAACCTTATAGTTATCTGAAAACTGGTTAGAGGCACTGCACGTTGATGTAAATATTCGATATAGTTGGGTGTTTTGAACAAGACCTTATAGTTATCTGAAAATTGGTTAGAGGCACTGCACGTTGATGTAAATATTCGATACAGTTGGGTGTTTTGTTCAGTGTGTACAGTTTTTGCTGTTACTCTTCCACTACGGTGCTGCATTCTCTACCCACAGTTTCAAGACCGCAGGGAATAAATCAGATTTTCAAAACTGAGAAGAAAGTAACTTACTGAGCATAACTCTTCACCCCACATTCTTCGAGAAGCAAGCTGGCCACGCCAGGTCACGTAAGAACTGACTCCCAGATGCCACGGATAAACCAGTCAGAGTCCTGCATCTGGGTCGTACAGCTGCCGAAGTCATGCCAGCGGTAGCCACCTGCCAAACCAATCTACTGGAGCCCGAACGCATTTCCCATCCCCTCCGAAAGGAAGAGGCAGTGCCAGGAGGGAGTATTACTGTATAATGACTTATTTCTTACAGAAGTCGAAGGCAAACACATCGTGTGTGCAGTGCCAGCTCCGCAGCAGTATTCCCACGGAGCACGCGGACTGTCTGCTTGACAGCCTATCTTACCTCTCCGACTCCGTATTTTCTCAACTACACTCATCTCCATTACACGGTTGCGATAAAGTTATTAGTTATTAAATAGCAAAGTACCAATACAACACCACCTCACGCAGAGATCAGTGTCAAGCAGGATATTGCTTGACAATCAAATAGAGAAAGGAAAACCAGAGGATGCTGAGAGGCCATTGCGGTCTCCTAAACCCTGGAAGAAGTAGCTGAGGGGATGTCATCAGTGCTTATCAATATTTAAGGGGCGGGTGGCAAAAGGATGGGGCCAGACTCTTCAGTGGTGCCCAGTGACAGGACAAGGGGCCACAGGAACAAACTGGAAGACAGGAAATTCCACTTCAACACAAAGAAAACTGTCTTCGAGGGAGACAGAGCACTGGCACAGGCTGCTGTGGAGTCTCCTTCTCTGAAGACGTTCCAAACCTGCCTGGATGCCGTCCTGTGCAACCTGCTCTGGGTGCCCCTGCTCTGGCAGGCGGATTGGACCAGATGATCTCCGAAGGTCCCTTCCAACCCTGACCAGTCTGTGATTCTGTGAGGGAAACACCCACCAAGGTCCCATTCATCACTAGATGCTGGGAAGAAATCCGAAACCAAGCTTTGCTTCCTGCTCTTTGTGCTGCCACAGTCAACTTTCTTCCCTTCTGCAGCTCTCCACTAAAGCAGCTGTGTTCATTAGGTCACAGAATCACAGAATCACAGACTGGTCAGGGTTGGAAGGGACCTCTGGAGATCATCTAGTCCAACCCCCCTGCCAGAGCAGTGTCACCTACAGCAGGTTGCACAGGATGGTGTCCAGGTGGGTTTTGGATGTCTCCAGAGTGGGAGACTCCACAACCTCTCTGGGCAGTCCATTCCAGTGCTCTGCCACCCTCAAAGTAAAGACGTTCCTCCTCATGTTAAGATGGAAATTCCTATGGTCAAGTTTGTGCCCCCAAACTTCTCAAGGTAGGGATCACCTCCCGCCAGGCGATAAGGCAGCGCCAGTGCAATGCGGCAGGAGATCCCACCTCACCAGGATCATCAAGGAATTAGTGCAGGGATGATCCCCATGCCCGGGGAGCGATCTCACAGCCACCCCACAGTGGGCAGGATGCACAAATTCCCCCTTTCTCAGGATATCTCTGTTCTTTCACACGCACACACAAATCAAATAATTTTATTTTAATGGTTTTGATGTGAAACAAAAGCAAGCACATAAACCTTGATAATCTTGATGTTTTCTTTGAAATAGAATTTTTCTGACCTGCCCTACACAGTCTACAAAGTACAACAGAAATGTTGCAAAGAAATCTCTTTTACTTAACCGAGGCAGTCAAAATTGAGTTTACAATGAAATACTAATTGCGATTTTACCTCTCTAATCATTCCTGCTTATGTGTATTACGATGTACTGAAGCTACAACCTGAACGCGTCCTCCGTTTGGAAACCTTTCATTCCGACTCCTCTAAGGATCCAAATGGCTCTAGCAAGTACGTCTTCCTCTCATTAATCTCCCCTCCAATGCAAACTTTCCGATGTGCAAGCTGTTCGCTCGCCCCGTCCTTTACAACTGGATAGAAACCAGGGATGCGCCGGGGCTTTGACGGGGGAGCACGGGGCCATCTATCACCCGCGACAAGCCCGCGCAGCGGGAAAGTCGTCGCTTCTTCCACCTGACGTTCCAAATTGTGACTTTCCAAAAGACGGGAAGAAACACGCGTTCCTCTTCCGCGCTGCGAGGGAAAACGCTGCTCTGATCAGGATTGCTCCCGCTTTCCTTCTGTATGGCTAATTAATAAATAAACCATTTAACTAGCGTGAATTTGGGAAGCCGACTGTTAACGCTGCCTTGCCCTGCAGCTGTCATGGCATTTTATTAGCGACGGTGACAAAGGTACCATGAAGTTACTAACATTTCATACGTGCTAATTTTAGTTCCTCGCAGAGCAGTATTGCACTGGTGTCTCGGTAATCAGGAAATCTCAGCACGTGTTTTTAAGGCGGATTTGCTTGTTTACCTTCTCATTCTTTCCTTACTCACTCCCCTCTTAAACGTAAGCTGAGGAAACAAATAATATTTCAGGCTATGCCCATGCACCATTAAAAATAGGCATGCAGCACTTCCCATGCATAATTCATTCTTCCTGTATTTCCAGTCAAGACGTCTTCACTTTGCAAGTGTAAAGTGACAATTCTTGCAGATTTGGGAAATAATCTTTTACATCTGTTACAAGCTAGCAGACACCATTTGGCAAGTGTTAAGAACTACCATATACGACCAGGAATACGGCGTTCTGTTTGGTTAGAAGCATTCTTGAACTAAAAGTCTAGGGGGGGAAAAAGAGATGGCTTGAGTGTTCTTTCCTTCTAACAGAAATATTCTAATTTTCCAGCCACTTATGTATTTCCGTTGTGTATTATGTCCTCCTTATTCCTCTGCTCTTTTCCTTTCCACATGCATCATTTCACCGGATCATCTTCTTTTGCAAATACTGGGAGTTTTTTTTTCATTTTTTTTCTTTTTAATGCTGACACTTCAGCCATCTTTATCATGCCAGACTCAGAATAAGCTTCAATTCCCTTCTTGCTCAGCCTTCTTGTGCCCTGTTCACATATCCCGGACTCCCCGGGGCCTCTCCCCGTCTCCGTTCACTCTCTTTCCCACCAGCCCGCTCTGTTCCGTCAGCCCAGTTCAGGATCAACCCTCGCCTTCATTTCCCATCTACCTAATTTAACTCTCTACTTTTAAGTCTTATTAGTCTTGCATCAGAAGCGCGAGGAGTAACGCTGTCATAACAAAGAGAGGGAGAGCTCGTAGGGCCACTTTACAAAGTGATTTAGCAGGGCCAGCAGCACCTTGCTGCATACTAATGCTGTTTTAATAATGCTGCCCAAACACCCCGGTGACTGTGCTAACAGTAGGCAGGCTCCGAATAAGCCGGGAATGCGATTTGTGTGCACATGAGGAGTTAAGATAACGGCTGAATGCACATTGCAACCGAGTTTGCCATAAGCGGTAATGTCACCGAGACTCAATTCTTTTCCCCGCGTTTCATTTAGATGTTTTCTCCTACTATAATACCATCCTTGGCTCTCTACGCTTAAAAGCACTCCATTTGCATTCCAGTCCTTCATTTAAAGAAATAATACAACTGATGCTATCCGCGTAGCTAAATAAAGCGATATATATTTAATTAAAATGATGCTGACGCGGCAGCTCGGTTCACAATCCGTCGCTGCTTTTGCACCCGCTTGCGAAGTCGGTCAGCGAAACAGTCTACAGTGCTCCAGGGACCGCATCCTGTCGCCTCCTCTGAAATTGCAAATCTCCTTGAATATCTCCGGAGCATCCTCTGAGGCTCGCGCCGGAAAAGAGCTCTGCCGTGCTCCGGGACCTGCAAGCGCTGCCCGGGGCACGGCTGGAGGGTGTCCTCCGTCCGCGGCACGCACCGACCCACGGGCTCGAGAGCATTTCACAGCACCGCTGCCCCAAGGAAGGATTTGCTTTGCTTGGTACCACACTGCCAAAACAGCCGACATAAATACATACACACACAGTAATAAGCAAGCGGTTTCTAAGAAGCCGTATTTACTGCGCGAAGGGGAGGAAAACAAGCTTCTAAGTTTGTTTCAAGTTTCGGAGGTGAGACCCTAAAATACCAAGATTTTTTTTTTAAATCACTAACAAAACAACAGAGGGAAAACCCACTGCCAGCGTAGCCTTTTCCAGGCAGTATTTGAGCAACTTTTGAAATGTTAGATGAACCATATTGATTTTCCTATTTGTGGCCTTGATGGGAATTTAATTGAAAAGCTCGGTAACTCGGGTTTTGAAGCTTGTTTGCACAGTGTTCCACAGCAAAATTGTGGAGGAAAAAAAAAACAAAAAAGGAAAAAAAAAAAACAAACACAACAAAGGAATTTTTTTTTTGTGGTCGGCCAGAAGAGGCGGTGACAAGAGACCTGCTACAGATTTTACATTCTCATCTCCCGGAGTTTGAAATCACATGCACTTTATTCATTGCCTATAGACACACATCGCATTTTGTCAGTACAGCTCATCATGAAAGCCAGGCTGCCGGCAATTAATTTTTCCTCTTTTATTTTCCTCCTTTTTATGTGATTAGAAATGGTCATATGGATTTCCATCAGGATCACTTCAATAAACCGAAAAAGGAGGTAACACCCTGACCCTCTCCTTTAGGGTCAATTAGCTTAATATGAAACATTTGAAAAAACTCAATAATTCTGAAGTTGTTCACCACACACATCTTGGGTTCAAATATTCTTTATTGTTTCTAGATCAGAAAATGCAAAGGAAAAGCCTGAAGAAGGAAAGAGTAAGTGACAGGGTGGAATGGCATGCGAAGACATGGAGGTATCTTTTTAGCGGCTAATAGGTAAGAGTGACAGTTTTCCTCTCCCTATTTTTTAGGGAAAAGTACCCGCCAGAGGCTTTGGTGGTGTCACTATATTAACTTGCCAGTGTATAAAATGATCCTTTAATTTAGTTCTGGCCCAGAATGTGAGTTTTTTCCCAAACTTTACACGGCAAGGAGCTCAAGGAACTTTACACGGCAGCCCTCGCCACAGCGCGGCTGATAACGGTAATATATTCTCCCAGAATTAGTGCCCAAGCTCAATTAAGAGTCGAGCTAGAGGATGATACATCTGCCTGTTTATTTAGTGGTATTTCCACAGATTTGTGCTTTCTCACCTGGAAGTATTTTCAGTTTAGGATGACAGTTAAATATTCACTTTTATCTGCAAAGTCTCAAACAAAACTGGATGTTTTTACGCCTTTGTCTTTGTAATACAGCAATAGCAGTTGGCACCAGGAGACTTGGTCTTACAGCTTCCCGATGCAAAGGAGAGGGTTGTTTTGTGGTAGACCCGAGGACGATCCTTAACAAAATGAGTATATTTTAATCCGACGGTAACATCCTGTTTTCCCAAGTGCTCTCAACTTTCAAGAAAGCTACGGGCTAACCGCTAGACACTCGTTACGTGGAAATGACATTAATTAAGCAGACGAGAGATGTCAGTCAGATGCACCATTTTTCCATATCTGTGTCAAAACTCGAAGCTATGCACGATATAGTATCATGTAGCACACAGCCTAATCGAGTGGCACATGAAAAGCTAATTGCATTACGGTGCAGTACGACGATATGAGTAAAGCCATCACATGACAAGTTGTCCCAGGATGATAGTAACTGTCCCACATTATATTATTTGGGGAATAATAAACATTATATGTAGGGAAACACTAAGCCAAAATAAGCTTGGTCATCCCACAGAGCTTGTGACAGATGGCAATTCTAGCTCCATAATCAAAGCAATAATTAACCTAGTAGTTTAAAAAAAAAAAAAAAATCAAACCACATTTGCAATCCAGTTCTCCACTTCAGGGGTACGCTGCAACGTTCAGCTGTGTTTTCAGACACACTGATCATCTGAATTAAATATGGTTACTCACAGGTCCTGCAGAAGACCCCACGGACCACCAATATCTACTGCTTATTTCGAGTGGTGATGTCTTTGGCGAAACAGGAGCCCGAAAGTGGAACTGAGGATCTGTTCAAAAGACGTAGTAAACCCCCTACTGCATCCATTCACAAACTGCTTGTCCAGTTTACGCCATGAATACAGTTCTTTGTATTCCATTCATTCAATATAATTCCAGTATTTCACTTATTTGCTATCTGTATTCACTCTAAACGCATTGGTGGAAATACACTCCAAATCTATCATTTGTTGGTGAACTGGTTGGCTCATCAGGGCATAGTGTCACTTCTGCCTGACAACCAGAGCACCCGAACTTTAAAACCAGGACTTTCAGTTTAGGTTAGTATGTATAGTTTGCAAGAATATTTTCACACTCATGTTTATTAACTTCTTCTTGTTTATTGCCCAAATTCACACATCTATTACCCAGGACCTACATGAACTTACCTGCATGAGATATCTCTCCAAATTTTAGGGGTCTCTCTACCTCATCTTTTGTCAGATCCACATTTATGAACTTAAACGGAAGACGGGAATGGTAAGAATAAAAGAAATAAATATATACGTGTGTGTATCTAACAGCGTTATGTTCACAGTCCTAATTAGCAGAGAAGAAGTCATCTTACATTGTGACTACTGCATTGAAAGAGACGTGTTGAGCTTTCTCTGTTCATGGTCGTCATTAAGATGACAGGAGCTCTGTGGTCAGTGTATGAGCTTTTCATAGGTACGTTTAGGTAAAGTTGAAGCATTTTATGATGATGGTGACAACCAGGCATTTGCAATTTGAGTGACTGTCAGCGTATGACCCCAGCAACCCTAGCTTTCTACCGTCCTCAGAGTACTCTCTGGCCATAGAACTTGCTTATTTTCTGTACACCACGTCTTTTCAGCACAGAATCACAGAATCTCCTAGATTGGAAAAGACCTGTAAGATCATCCAGTCCAATCATTCACCTAACACTGCCAAGCCCACCACTAAACCATATCCCTGAGCACTAAATCTACATGACCCTTAAATATCTCCAGGGATGGGTCTCCACCACTGCCCTGGGTAAAACATTCCAATGCCCGATGACCCTTTCAGTAAAGAAATTCTTCCTAATATCCAATCTAAACTTCCCTTGGCGCAACTTGAAGCCGTTTCCTCTTGTTCTGTCACCTGTGACTTGACCGAACAGGTCAAGTCCCACCTCTCTGCAACCTCCTTTCAGGTAGCTGTAGAGAGCAATAAGATCTCCCCTCAGCCTCCTCTTCTCCAGGCTGAATGCCCCCAGTTCTCTCAGCTGCTCCTCATACGACGTGTCCTCCAGACCCCTCACCAGTTTTGTTGCCCTTCTCTGGACACACTCCAGCGCCTCAATGTCCTTCTTGTGGTGAGGGGCCCAGAACTGAACACAGCACTCAAGATGCGGCCTCACCAGTGCCAAGTACAGGGGCAAAGTCACCTCCCTGGTCCTACCAGCTGCACTGTTCCTGACCCAGGCCTTCTTGGCCACCTGGGAACACTGCTGGCTCATATTCAGGTGGGTGTCCACCAACACCCCCAGGTCCTTTTCTGCCGGGCAGCTTTCCAGCCACTCCTCCCCAAGCCTGTAGCCTCGGCGGGGGTTGTTGTGGCCAAAGTGTAAGACCCGGAATTTGGCCTTATTGAAACTCATACAGTTCGCCTTGGCCCATCGATCTCGTCTGTCTAAATCCCTCTGCGTGGCCTCCCTGCCCTCAGGCCCATCAACACTTCCACCCAGGTTGGTGCCATCTGCAAACTTACTGAGGGTGCACTCACCACATCGGGTTTGCAACTTGTGACGTTACAGGGACCGCTGTGAATAGCGGGACGCACAAACCAGGTGTACCATAGGGCCCAGGAAACTGAACATTGATGAACAAAGTAACGGTTCTCCCAGTGAATGTATAAATTTGTAAAGGCGTGGGATGCAGTATGGCTTAATGCAGCTCTTCTGAAATAGGGAAAAATGGTGGGTAAATTAGTTCATAAAATAGTAGCACTTTGCACTGACAGGGCCTCGGGTCTGAAAGACCTCCTCCTGCCTTATCGAATTCCGTTTCCTGCCACTCCAGCTCACGTACATCCTCTCCTGAACTTTGCAAGCGCTGTCGCGTAAATCGCCAGGTTTCTTCCCCCCTCGATTCTGTTTGGGCAGCTGTCTCTGAACCCAGCTGCTCTAACGATTACAAAACAGCTCATTTCCAAACTGAAATGTAAGGTGGCCAATTTATACCCACCTGGATTTGTGCTAACATCGTTCTTTACCTTAAACAGCTTTTTGCTCTCTCCCTGATATTTACTCCTTTCCTATTTCTAGAAAAATAAAATTCTTTTTTCGCTCAGCTTGTTGGCTAGATAACAAACCACAGTCATAGAATCATAGAATGGTTTAGGTTGGAAGGGACCTTGAAGATCAACGAGTTCCAACCCCCTGCCATAGGCAGGGACACCTCCCACCAGCCCAGGTTGCCCAAGACTACGTCCAGCCTGGCCTCGAACACCTCCAGGGGTGGGGCCTCAACAACCTCTCTGGGCAACCTGTGCCAGTGCCTCACCACCCTCAGAGCAGAAAACTTCTTCCTAATGTTCAATCTGAACCTGCCCTCTTCTGGTTTAAAGCCATTCTCCCTCATCCTATCACTACGTGCCCCAGTAAAAAGTCCTTCCCCAATCTTTTCTTGTTTGGTATTTCCATGGTCGCTGACCAACCTAGCAAGACTTTTCTGCAGCTGTCCTGGATGAGTGACCAGAGTTGTACACAACACTGCAGAGGGGGCTGAACTAATGTCTTCCACATTATCATTACAGCTCCAGTTCTGCAGGAAATCATTTGGCCCAAAGATCCCAGATCTATCCCCCCTGGACCTTCCTGCTGCCTCACAGTGTCACCCACAAGTGTCCCCAGGTCCTACCCCTTCTCACATCTGAAAATCTCCACCCACCAGAGAAGGTTACGGCACTGGTTTTGCTAAAAACTGGCTGGAGCACCTCTCCTATGAGGAGAGGCTGAAAGAGTTGGGGCTGTTCAGCCCCGAGAAGAGAAGGCTCCAGGGAGATCTTCTTGCGGCCTTCCAGTCCCTAAAGGGGGCCTACAGGAGAGCTGGGGAAGGACTTTTTACTGGGGCATGTAGCGATAGGAGGAATGGCTTTAAACTGGAAGAGGGCAGGTTCAGATTGAACATTAGGAAGAAGTTTTTCCCTGTGAGGGTGGTGAGGCACTGGCACACGTTGCCCAGAGAGGTTGTTGAGGCCCCATCCCTGGAGGTGTTCAAGGCCAGGCTGGACGTGGCCTTGGGCAACCTGGTCTAGTGGGAGGTGTCCCTGCCTACGGCAGGGGGGGTGGAATTTGATGATCTTCAAGGTCCTTTCCAACCCAAACCATTCTATGATTCTATGAAATATTTCCATCAATTTTCTCAAAAGGCAAAATGACACCCGTCTAAGCGAAGTGCATTATTTAAAACAGCTGTTTAAAAAGTATTTCTTGGTTTCATCATGATCAAAGGCAACGATGTGAGTCCTTCTCATTCACAGAAGTTATTTTTGATGTGGAATGGCTTCATTCATACTGGAAAATAAAGTGTGCTGAATCATTCATTATTCATTATGCAGTGCGCAGGCCAGGCGGCGCAGCTGGGCTCACGTCCAAGCAACCAGACTCTCCTGCTCCCAATGGTCTGGTCACACCGAAACTGCCTCCTGGGAACTGTCCTTCACCTTGTCACCCTCAGATCTCTTGTGGGCATTGCTTTGGAGATTGTTAGTGAGATAAGGCTAAAACTATGCCAGTGGCCACACTAACAACTGAGGAGCGCACACAGTCGCAGGGCAGCACTTGGACCCAGGCCATAACCATGTTTACCCCACCAGGATCAGAGTAGCTTTCACATACACCTGTGATGGAGAACAAAAGATCCCAAGGAGAGAGCCCAAGCAAGTGGTTTAATTGTAGCTCACTCCATGACCATGTTCTGGACAAAACTACAGCAGAGGTGTTTGTGAGTAAACTAAAAATTGGATTCGGTTGCCTCAATACTTTGCTTTGATCTCCAGCCGCTGATCCGAAGCGTGCAGGACTCCTGCTGGTCCTTTGGCCTATGTTCCTTGGTCCTTTCCTCTGGGGAGACCCCCCCGCAGTGCTGCCTCCAGCTCGGGGGCCTCAGCACAGGAGAGATGTGGACCTGGTGGAGCGGGGCCAGAGGAGGCCCCAGAGATGCTGGGAGGGCTGGAGCCCCTCTACTGGGAGGACAGGCTGGGAGAGGTGGGGGGGTTCAGCGTGGAGAAGAGAAGGCTCCGGGGAGACCTCCGAGCCCCTTCCAGTGCCTAAAGGGGACCTACAGGAAAGATGGGGACAGCCTTTTTAGAAGGGCCTGTAGCAACAGGACAAGGGCTATGGTTTTAAACTAAAAGAGGATAGATTCAGACTAGATAGAAGGAGGAAATTCTTTATTGTGAGGGTGGTGAAACACTGGCCCAGGTTGCCCAGAGAGGCGGTAGATGCGCCATCTCTGGAAACATTCACAGTCAAATTGGACCGAGCAACCTGGTCTAGTTGGAGATGTCCCTGCTCATTCCAGTGGGATTTGACTACATGGCCTTTAAAGGTCCCTTCCCACCCAAACCATCCTATGATTCCATGATTCTCACAGCCCCATACAAATGTCTCAGATATCCTGAAGCATCTCAAATTGCACCAGGTTATCATTGAGGCAACTGAATTTTTATTCTAGCATCTACTACAGAATTACTACGCCGTCAGACCCTTGTGTTCAAGTTTTAGGAATCGGTGTCGGTCATCCAGGATGGCTCAGCCAGCCCCGAGCCCAGGCACTCACTGTATTTTTGTAGAGAAAAAAGGGTTTGGGGGGGTTCATTTTGAGGCAGCACAAACCCAACCCAAAGAGGGAAGACTGCAGGATCCAGAACAGCCATGCAGACGGAAAGCCTGCAGGAAGATTACGGCTATGACATTAATAAGAAAGACTTCACCAAAGGGGTAAAACTGGACTTTCTCCACTCCGTGCACAGTGTTTCAAAACCACAGTAGAAATGGAACCTGCTTAACAGCTAGGATATATTTTGTGCTTTCATGCTCAGATATGGAATTATTTCATTTTTTTTGTTTTTTCTACCGCGGGCAAATGCCAAAAGTACAAGTTGAAATGGAAAAATACACAAGAGCATTTTTCTTGCAGGTTGCATTTTTATATCGAACCAGCAGCATTAATAAACATTGCAGAGCTTTCTGAGGGGAAGATTTCGCAGCCCCTCCGTGCTCTACCTCATTACCTTTTCATTTTGTTTTGTTTGCTTCTATCTGTCAGTATAAACATGACGCATTGTCAAGCGTACAGCAGGTCGGGTGATGACATTTTTTAATGCTCACATAACAACCTGACCTCCTGCTCACATTCACTAAAAAGAAAATAAGGAAACCCCCTGTTTTAAGTTTTAAATGCTAACTAGGTTCTATATTTGATTTGTTTTTCCTTCCCAGCAACACTAATTTCAAATTGAACTGCTGACTCAATTAGCGAAATGTTGAAGTTGTTGAGACCTTGTATAAAATTATGTCCCATTAACAAAAAGGAAGCCAGTAGTGGTTTTATGCCAGTAACTAAATCCAGCACCAGCATTTTAATGGGCTATTTTAATTAAACAAATTAAATTAATGGTGGCTTCTGCAGAATTATGAATTATACTATTTAATATATCATTGTTACGTGCTAATCCCATTTTTAATATTATCTTCAAACATTGATCAATACATAGACGCATAAGTCATAAACTGACTGATCTCCAAAAAAAGACCAAGCCCAACAACTGGTGCAAAAGCAGCATTGGAAAATGTAAATATAACTCCTCTCCACCTACAGCCAAGATGTCATGGGCTCTAACAATGACAAGAAAGAACCTTTTACTATGCATTCCACTAGTTGCGGTAGCATGCGCTATATTTATTGAGGTAGCAGGCAAAAGAGCAAATGGAAGTTGAGAACATGAGCACGGTGCCATGCACGTTCGGTGAAAGTCATGCTGGGCCCGAAGAACTTAAAACAGTGGATAACTTATAACGCGACTAAATCAGGTGTCTGTACAACCGCAAGTAGCCCTCGGCCTCTGGATTTTTGTCTTTTGTCTTCTCCCCTTACTGACCACAGTGAGCTTCCTTACAGCATCATTTTAAGACGAGATTGTAACTCTCCAAGTAACGGCTCAGGCCATCCCCCCTCTCCTTGTGTGGCCTCTCGTACGAGCAGAACTCCCGTTCCACCTCTCCAAAGTGCATCACAGGATCTATGACCGTTCAGGGCCAAATACTGGAAAACGCGGGATGATCTTAGCTCCCAAAGAAATCATTTACAGCTGAAGTTGCGGCAATGAACAGCACCCTTATGGGATAACATAAACCAGGTGGAGCCTACGGTGCCCTCTGTAAGGGAGGGGGAGGACCCAGATAACTTTATCACCTTTTAGAGAGATCTCACCGGGTTTTTCCAGCTACCTTTAGAAAGCCAGTGTAGGATTTAGCTACCCGATGCGACCTCTAGACAGCTTGAGGGATTCAAGTCAGCTGCTTAGTGAGTTTAAAGGCTATGAAGCCTGTCTGCTCTTAGACAAAAAGAGGGAAAAAAAAGTTGTTAATGTGGAAGATTATTAATAATAAATAGAAATGAAATGTCCCTAAAGATGGGAGACTAGGATGGGATTGCCATGCAACTGGAAGAGGCTCCACACAACAGATAGAAAGAGGAGCAAGACTAAGGGTAGAACAGGCAACCCAGCAGCACTTTAAAACTGGGACATAACCATAGATCTGAAGGAGCCTGGTAAAAGGTCTTCCTCTTCTTTTGGCATAATTTTCTGTGATTTTTTTTCTAATAAAGCCCAATTTGTGTTACTTTAGAACAGCACCAGAGTACCACGCACAACAAACTACAACCGAGTTCCAGAGAAAGTCTCGTGCCATTGACAGCTACTTAAAACTGACTGTGGGGGCTCTGAGATCTGGCACGCTGACAAAGACTCCAGGGAAGATTATATAGGCTTAAATGGGAATAACTGACAGAATGGAAAGTTATAGCTAGATAATACAATGACGCAACGTAGAGCAGGCATGCTGGAAGATGCAAAATGTTCACCCAAGACTAAATACTTGGCCTGAGTTTCCTGAGATTCCATTGGAAAGATTTTTCCAAAAAAAAAGAAATAAAAGAAGCACGGACGTGAGAAGTACTCATTCATCTGCTATGAAAAAAGACTTTTCAGAGTTCTCTAAAGTACATCCAGCACTAAATTCACCTCACCAGGCCGGAAGCTGTCTCTCTAAAGACATGTCAAAGCCCAGTATCTTCCATGACCACACACTGGGACGTGATGCGTGGCCATCGTTAGACCAGGTACGAGAAACAGGAGCGGTATCAATCTCTGACAACCTTTCCTCTCACATTTGCCAAGTTCATATTAACTTCAGTAGAGAATCCTGGCTCCTGCAGGCTTCGTCTACCATCTACAAACTGCTCTCAAATAAATACATCTTTGTAATGGTAGAACATGATAACATTGATTCTGACCACAGGACGTTTCAGAGCAGCAACGTCCCACGGTAAGCAGTGGCACACGAGCCACGACGTTGCCACCTGAATGACAACACTCATCATTTTTTCAGCTGAGAAACACAAAACATATTCTGATTCCATTACATAAAGATTTTATAAAAATGAAGAGAAGTGGGCTCTGAATTTTATTCAACCCATTGTAGCTGAAGTGAGCCAGCTCAGAATCCCGGTGTTTATACCTGGGGAGACAGAGGAGTGAAGAAGCCACCGACTATAGGGCAGGAGACTAATTCAGGCCTCTTAATGAATTCAGAGCCAGAACAAATCAAAGAACTGTGCTTAAAATAAAAAAAAAAAAAAAAGACAAACCAAACCAAGCTACAGGCGTAGACTGTGAACTGGCATTATCCTCTCTTGCTCACTAGATGACATGGTAATTCTAATGACAAACTATGCTATAAATAGACAATTATAATATCTTAGGTCTGGCATCTGCATTTTCACCATCTGAAAGGCAGAAGCTGAGGGCCGTTGGCTGCAAAACTGGAGACCTAAACAAGACAAAAGGAAACAACGGAGTGAACTTCAACCAAACCCGCAATCTGCTGTTCTTCATACCCTCCACTTGACTGTTGTCCTTCAGCCGCTTCAAGCTGGAGGAGAAAGCAAACACCCCTGGCCCCAGACACCCCGGCGCTTGCTGGCCATGGGAGAGACCTACTCTTGGGGCCCCCTCTCTGAATGCATCCCAGCCCACCAGCCAAGGGCGAACGGCCATTGTGCACCCAAATCCAGCAACTTTGGGCTTTTTCATCCTCCTCTCCCCACCCGGTCCACGGGTCCGCCGGCTACAGCAGCTACCATAGAAACCAAAGTGCTGCTCTGCAGCACACGGAGCAGATGTCACGCGAAGCGAGATGAATGCGATGTGGCAAGGGGGGTGGATGCAAGAGGAGGAGGAGGAGGAGGGAAAGCAGCATCACACGTTCAGAATTAAATGTTCCCACCAGAGGGAGTGAGTCATTTTTGAAGTAAGTGCAAAGCTGCAATTTTTTTTTCCTACGATCTCAACGCGCATCCGCAAACACGGACGTACAAGTAAATGTGCTTTCATCTCTTCTGCACAGGTGCTCGAGTCGCCCGTGCTCCGCTCTCTAATGAAAGCTGTGATTTCTCGTGATGCTAAATTAATGCCTGACCTAAAACAGCTATCCGAGCCAGAACTGTGCTGTCATTTCAAAAATGCCCTGTAAAGCTTTTTCCCTTCCTCTCCTTCCAGGATAGTGCAGAAATATGACATTGGATAAAGCCAATATATAGTAGACAAGCATTTTGCGGCAAAAAGTCACTCCATTTTTAAGACTAACAAGCAATCATTCAGACCTGCATTGCGTTTTAACTCAAAGTAAAAAATAGTAACAACCAGTCCTGAGCAGTGTTTGGTTTCCTCTGATCTTACCATTTAAAATTAATATCTTTGCCTCAAGTTTTGTTGTGGGTTTTTTTTTTACTTCACAAAAGGCCATTCTTAATATTATGATCTTTTCCCAGCACAAGCATTATTATTATTATTATTCCTTCCCTCAGTATGTCTTGTACGTATCTAATTCACTGTGCCTAATACACTTTCCCGATGTATTTGTTGAAACATTATATTGCAATGAAATTAGGGGGAGAAAAAGTCACATTCTTTCTATCAGCAAAATGAGAATTAGATCCCATCGATTTCTGTGGTCTCTGTCCAGAGTCAAGCGTTGAGTGTGACAACTGTGAAGAGTTCACGCTGAAAGGCGCTGAGCGCTCATGATTTCCATGGGTATCAGTGTGGCTGAAGATGCTCAGCAAGTTCAAGACGCAAAGCCATGAACTCTCAGGGGCCTTCAACATCTCTGCACCTGCAAGTGGACCTGCACACACCCAACATCAGCCTCTGTGGATGCAAATGAAGATTTCCACTCCAAGATGGAAGAAATTTTTTACGCTGAGGGTGGTGAGCCCCTGGCCCAGGTTGCCCAGAGAGGTGGTGGCTGCCCCATCCCTGGAAATACTCCAGGCCAGGTTGGATGGTGCTCCGAGTAACCTGGTCTAGTTGAAGATGTCCCTGCTCATGGCAGAGGGTTGGACTACATGGCCTTTAAAGGTCCCTTCCAACCCAATGCATTCTGTGATTCTATGATAATTTTCAATTAAATGGGATGAAAATATTTGCCAAGCCCTCCTTCAGCTGGACTGTGTGATAAATTCACAATTACACACAGCAACAGCAGGAGAAAATTATGCTTAAAAATCATGTCAACTTCTGTAGACTCTATATATTTAAATGATGGGCCATCATATACGAGTGTCCCTCCCCAAACTCACTTGGTAAATAATGTTCATACAGGTAACGCGCATCTTCCTCTTTTCCGTAGCAAAAGACAGAAAACAGAGAATCCCCCGTTGTCATAATTGAGAAAGAGCAGTCGCATAACTCTGCTTTATCTGATGTACAAAACAGTGCTCTGCGGTTTACACGAATGTGGACGAACAACTTCAGGACGCTCAAATGACAAGAAACCCCACGGTTTGTGTCGCACACAAAGGAAAAGGGAAAGGAGAAGGAGCTTCTGCGTTTCATGCCACTGCAGACGTGCTGCGAGGCCACTAGAGGGCAATGAAACAAATCAGGTTTTCCTCCAGCCCTGTTCCATCCCCTCATTTCCCATGGAAGGTTTTTTCCTATAATAATATATCACGGGATAATGGGGAAATTTCTTTCCTCTGATTGTTGGCACATAAAACAGCAACCACGTATATATAATGGCAAGAAGGGTTGGATGAAAAATAATCATCCAAGATATAATTAGCTGATCGAGATAAAAAATATTACAGAAAGCAAAATGAGGGAGATGACGATATTAAAAGCACACACTTGTGCGTGCGTGTGTGGAGAAGGAGGACGGATGTGATGATCCCTCACTGTGATTTTCTAACTCTTCCTTTTTCAGAATTTTTCCAGGGGTGTTTTAAGCTTCACACCACTACCTTTTGGGCTGAAAGTTGCCGTCAAATTACATTTGCTAGAGACGATTGATTTTGCGAATTTCCTAGGAAAACTGTTCAGACATTTCTGAGTTATTACTGGGGAAAATATTCTATTTTCCATATCAAAAAAAAAATAAAACCTGGGTCACTTTCTTCAAGGAATGCAAAAACTGAGCCTTGAAGTTTGCAATTGGGAGTCTTTCAGCATGAAAAGCCGGCTAATAAATCCAAAGTTGTCTAATTTGTCAACTTTTTAGAAAAGCGCGTTTTCCACACAATCAGTTGGATATTGTAAAAGGGGGAATGAGCACCGGTTTCCTGCAGCACTTCAAAAGGGACAAGTAAGACAACGCACGCAACACTGTGCCAATTTGTACTTGCTTAAAAACAAAAACAAACCAAAAAAAAATTGAAGCGACATTCAAATGATAAGGCATATAATTAGTGCCAATCAATGTGTTTTTGTAGAAAACAGGTCACATAGAAACCCAACATCTTTCTTTGATGAAATTACAAGTTTAGCTGACAAAGAAAACTTTGTAGATACAATACAGTTAATATTTCATGTTTGATTTAGTACCTTATAACTATTTTAATTAAAAAAAAAAAAAAGCGCTGCATGGTATCAATAAAGTAAATGATAATTGGATTCAGATGGACTTTCACCAGAATTGTTACGAAGCGCATGGATCAAACCTTAGAAATAATTATAAAATTCGTGCTGGTAAAACTGGAAGATCACATGAAGGTAAGAGATACAGCTGAAGCTGAGAATGTTGGAGCACTCGCACTGCGAGCTGAAATCACTGCAACGCAGTTCAATCCCAAACTCTACTTCTAGGAAAGCAAAATCCCAAATTTTCCATCTGGGAACAAAGACTGAAGGTCACATCTACATAAACACGTGTGTAAACAGCAACACGCCCAAGGAGGAAATTTGACCTCCATTTACGTCATTGATTAAGTTCATTTTGAGTTATTGTATGCAGTTCTGGTATCCACGTTTTAAAAGAAAAAAAAGCAAGCTGATTTTAAAAGACAAAAACATCAAGAAAGTACAAAACTAAATTAAACAATCTTTTTGCTGAAAGTCACTGATATGAGAACATTGATGTGTAAAGGTACGATTTTGACTACACAGATTTCCTGATGAAAAATAATCATAATTATTGTTATAATTAAATAATACTGCCTATTCTCCTGAAGAGATGGTGGACCCATGGCGTTCACTGTCAGTCACCAGCTGTTACAAATAAATACTTTCACCTGATTTAAGCTTCTGGCTATGGGTCTTCATTATAGAATCACAGAATGGTTAGAGTTGGAAGGAACCTTGGAGATCATCCAGTTCCAACCCCCTGCCCTGGGCAGGGACACCTCCCACCAGCCCAGGGTGCTCCCAGCCCCGTCCAACCCGGCCTTGAACACCTCCAGGGATGGGGCAGCCACAGCTTCTCGGGGCAACCTGCGCCAGGGGCTCACCACCCTCACAGCCAAGAATTTCTTCCTATCTATTCTAAAACTCTCAGTTTAAAACAGTTCCCCCTCATTCCATCACTCCCCTCCCTGCTCAGGAGTCCCTCCCCAGCTCTCCTGGAGCCCCTTTAGTCCCTGGAAGGGGCTTGGAGGTCTCCAAGGAGCCTTCTCTTCTCCAGGCTGACCCCCCCACCTCTCCCAGCCTCTCCTCCCAGCAGAGGGGCTCCAGCCCTCCCAGCAGCTCCGGGGCCCCCTCTGGCCCCGCTCCACCAGCTCCATGTCTCTCCTGTGCTGAGGCCCCCGAGCTGGAGGCAGCACTGCGGGGGGGTCTCCCCAGAGCAGAGCAGAGCAGAGCGCAGCAGAGGGGCACAACTCCCCCTGGCCCTGCTGGCCACGCTGCTGGGGATGCAGCCGGGGATGCCGGGGGCTCGCTGAGCTGCCAGCGCACGGTGCCGGCTCCTGGTGAGCTTCTCATCCACCAACACCCCCAGGGCCTTCTCCTCAGGGCTGCTCTCCAGCCATTCCCTGCCCAGCCTGGAGTTGGGCTTGGGGTTGCCCTGACCCACGTGCAGGACCCTGCACTTGGCCTTGTTGAACTTCATGAATGCCTTCATTATGCCTTTCCCTATCAGTTTACAAAGAGCCTTTATGTGTAAAAGAGTTTTTCTTCTATGAACACCTTAAATACAGTTCCTTTAAAAATTGAAAAAGACATGTTTTAACTGAGTCACCTAAAAATAACCAAAGCAAAGGAGAAATGAACAGCCAGAATGGAAATACATTAACCTCAATAAGCCATAGGAAGCCGGTTGCTTGGGGAAAGGTCAGGTCCAAAAACTAGAGAGGAAAACGTCCTGGGGGCTGGGAGCACTGCCTCACTGAAGGTGATTTCTCAGTCTTTGAGGACGAATTCTGTAGTGGCCCAGGAGAGCACACACTGACATGGTCCTGCAGTAGGAGGCATCTCAGCATGCTTTAGGCAGTAGGAAGATGGAATATATTTTCTCCACCTTGATGTGCCGGGTAGCTGGATTTACTTTTGGACCTTGTGACTAAACGGCATATTGTAAAGGTCAACTAGAAAAAACAGAAGTTTATCTTTGTCTGCAAGGAGAAAAAGAAGGTAAGATTTTTCCGAAACATAGACCTGAGGAAGCAAGTGGAAACTGTGAAGACTGGGGAAAATGTGGGAGTAGGAAGAAAGGGATGTGGGGCAAGGTGAAACGATAGAAGATTGGAAACAAACATTGGAATAGGCTGCCCAGGGAGGGGGTGGATTCCCCATCCCTGGAGGTGTTTAAAAAAAGGGTAGATGTGGTACTTGGGGAGATGGTTTAGAAGTGGTTTCTGTCAGGGTAGGGTAATGGTTGGACTTGATGATCTTAAAGGTAATTCCAACCACAACAATTCTATGATTGTATGATTCTAAGATCCCAGAAAGCAAAAGATCCAGCAAACAATGTGGGGAGGAAGCAAACAACAAATAAAGGTTGAAATAAACTTGCAGTGGGAAAATGAAGAGAGAAAGGCAGAAGAACTGATTTTTCTACACCAGCTCAGTGGCGAGCTGTAACGTGGGCTTTGCTTGATCTTGCTCGTCAGCTCTGCATGGTGGGGAACGCAGACGTCCACCTAGCTGGTACCTCACCAGTTAGGCTCGTAAGCCCTGCAGTGTGAGATGAAAACGTACTAGCTACAGCATCACTGAGTAAAATCAGTCAAAGTCATAAAAGCAGAGATCCCTGAACTCAAATTTTGTAAAACAGGACTGAACGTGGGCAGATCCCATCCCTCCACGTCCTCTTACACACCCAAATGTCTCGGGATAGCAGCTTCTGCCCAGCACGTTTCATCCTTTGTGTTTCACAGCAGCTCTTAACAAAATATCTCTACATATTCCTATACGCCTGTGTACAAATATGATGTATACACAGGCTTAAGCCCATCGGTACACCACTGAGAAAATACTTATGTTATTATCTGTTGTAACTCCGTGCTTTCCTGGGACTGATGGAAATGCATTAACACAAAGAGAAATGTCCTGGCTTTTCCTAGCCGGGTTGGTTTTAATGTCTCCAGTCCTACAAAGCTCTAGCGCAAGACTGATAACACAGTTGACGGTATTGCCCATCAACCAAAGAGCCCATTCCGACCTCTTTCTGCAATCTAGCTCTTACCGAAATCAGTAGACATCCTGGATCTAAAAGAAAAAGGGATTAGGCTACAAGCAATCTGTGGGAGTCAATAAAGGAGAAAAAGTTCTTGATGCAAAAAGATCACAAGATCAAAACAGACATGACAACGTTGCTTGCTAAAGCATGCTCTGATTTTTCTTTCCAGGAAGTATTGACTTGTTTTCCCAAAAGCTGAGAGCTGTATTTGACTGAGTGGCATACTTCAAACAGAAAATAATACACAGAATTCTCTGATAATTCATTGGGGAAAAAAAGGCTGAAATTAAAGAAACTCCCAGGCCAGATTTTTATCTCAATTGCATTACTGGAAATCCAAAGTAATTCTCTTGAATCTAATGATGTTGTTCTGGATTTGCAGCTGTGCAGCTGATCTGCATTTAGTCCTGCGGAAAAAAAAAACTAGAGAGGTATTTAAGCAAATGTTAGCATCAGTTAGAAAGCAACCTCATCAGGGTTTGACGATTGTTGCTTCATGCTCTACTACATCTGCTTATCAAATTGTTTGAACCCTAGTGCTTAAGCGGACACTCCCATGTCCGTATTTAGATCCCCAAGCAGCATATTTGATAAATGTTGAATATCTGTTGTTTCCATGTGTGAGCTTTGTGGAGCTCAGGACTTTTTGAAGTGCCATTATGTCCTCATATCTGACTTGAAAAGCCCTGTTTCAGATACATTTTTGGCTTTATATTTTAGAGTTGGATAAACAGTAGAAAAATGTTGCATGAGTATTTACTTGAATTCTTAATTAAATTCATTCTGGCTTAAGCACACTTTTGTCACTGAGGAAACTTGAGGTTTCAATAGTGTTCTTTGGATCCCACAGCTTTGCACTAAGGATAAGCAAACTGTTTGGATAGCACAAGTAATGCTCAGACTCATTAAAAACGTGTCTTTTTTTTTTTAAAAAAAAAAGGCTTTTTGTTTCATTTTTTAATTTGTATGGAAACTATAAACCAGGCCAACCCCTCTTCCCCTCTCCAGATCAATGCAGAGAGTCCCACTACAAACCTTATCTTTCACCTGGACATGGACGGATTCAAAGGCCAGAGCAGAATTAAGACACAGCATTCTCAACACATCTCAAGGCTTAACACATCTCCAGATGACTTCTGAGCTTTTTTTTCCTGGAAATTTTTGCTTAAGTCAGCTTTAAGGGCTATATTTAACCCAAAGACAACAAGATCTGACACAGAACAGCAACAGCTGATCATAATCAACTTTCTTTTGCCTTGACCTTCTTCTAGACTACTTAGTCATGTCCTCCCCATAACTCGTCTCTTAGTTAAACTAAGCTCCTTGAGAGCTTCCTTAAGAGAAGGAACTATATCCTGTTCCCTGTAAATCACTGTGTACACTTAAACCATCATTATTAATATCGTTATCAAATTTATGCTCCTGACATTTAATATGCTTGTGAAACTTTTAAAGTGCTATATAACACATGCATAATCAAGATCAAAAAATTCAAAAGCCTGAACTAGCAGCTCTTCAGAATGATCCCAGATGCCACTGAACCATGGGGGAACACATTTACAGGCTGATGGAAAGGTATTTAGCTCCAGTGTGTTGGCATCACTACAGACTCCGCTGTGTTTCCTTCCCACTGGTATGACCTGGGAGCCATGGCAGATCCGGGCCCAGCTGGAGCGGCAGCTGGAGGCCAGGTTGGACAGGCTAGGACGTCTCAAATGGCACTAGAGTCTTGTAGGCAAGTCAATTTAACCCTTTAAATCTTCATCTTCTGGATCAGCATGGAGATCTACCCTGAAGATTGAGAATTCATCCGCATAAGTACAGGAAAGCTTGACGCCTATACAAATTTAGGAGGTTTTCACGTTGCTGCCAAGCTGAACGGAGCGAGGAACAGAAAGCAGGAAATCTTTCATTTACGACCGATTCCTGGAGTCAAACCTATTTCATATTTATATTAGGGCAATTTCTAATATTAGTTTAAATGTCCAATGTAAGCGTTAGCTTGAAGCGCTGGCTTCACATTCACGGTACAATAAAGCAAATGGCTTCTTTGCTGAACTCCATGACCTCCCAGATGAAAAAATGATATTAAAATAGAAAGTACGGATTCATAACGTTGTTCACAGTTCTAACTTCAAATGCACGGTTAGCTATATTTGCAACAGTCAGAGGGCTAAGTGAAACGCCCGGCCTTTGATCAAACGAACAGCATATATGCAGAACAGAAAGCTAAAAAAAAAATCTTGCCTTGTGCGGCATCGATAAAAGCAACATGTGCCGTTGCTGCATCCAGGGGAACAGAAATAGATGCAATTGGGAAGGTGCTGCACCCAATGGTGCGTGGCAGCACTTCTCCTCTGCCTCAGTGAGTTTTGGGAGGTGTCCTTAGTCCTCCTGTGCCTTCCAGGGGTGCTCGTTTCTGTTTTCATATGGACATACACATCCTGTACGTATCATTCTCTTAATATAAAGTCATCTCGGTGGTGATGTTAAAATGTTTTTCCTCCCACAACCTGAGATGAAATTCTACAGCACAGCAACATAGGAAAATGTATTGAGAAAGAAAAGTCGGATGAACAGTAACTATAATATTGTGCGAACTCTGAAGTTGTATGTTAAGGCTGCAAAGAAAACCATAGCGTGGGGACCATGTCTATCATAACAGAGTTCCTTCTCAAAAAGGTAGAAAAAAATAGACGCAGCAGAGAACCATAAAGCGTTATAAATGCATCATATAGATGTATTTCAGGGTAAATTCAATGAAGAAAGCACAAGTGGGTTGTTCATGAGTGTTGACAATGGGACAGGTCATCTCACAACTATATTTATTCTAAGAAACTCAGACAAGCCAACTATAGTATCCTAAGTTCATGCCATTAATGCCTTTATCTTGTTGCCACTGTCATCGAGAAATGCAGCCAAAAGTGTGGAGTCGTTTTGAGCTGTCTCTCTACTGCAAAGTGGCCAAATTTTCTTGAAGCGACAAAGAAGTTAAATTTTCTGCAGTTTAAGGTAATATGAAAAGAGTTAGCCACTGTTCGCGCAAAATCTCCTCGTCCGTAGCTGAATGCGGCCTTCGCAGAGAGGGATGAACATTAAAAGGGTATCTCTGTAGCACAGATGAGTGATTACAAAATAAATAATGGCTTAGCTTATCAGATCAGGTTTGCTTATTTTCATAAGAGCTACCACCATCAATCAGGAATCAAGTAGCTACTGTTCACATCAGAGTGAAGCAAAGATAATTTGATACGTAAAGCTCTGAAATAGACATAATTTGAAGAGGAGTAAGCAGGTGTTATTTTTTTATCAACTCCATTGTATTGCTTTAATAACAACAACCTACTTTTTAAAAGAGCTATTTAACTTTTCCCAGCCAAAAAAAAAAAACCAACACGTGAAAAACTGTCTCCCGGCCAAAGCATGTTCTGAACTCACACAGCACGTTACACAAAACCACAGCTGAATGTTGTAAATTCACTCCCCGAGGCATTCCTTCATGCAATTAAAAACTCTCGGCGCTGTCGATCCTGTAGGTCTGTACGTAGCCTTTCCTCATACAACCCTGACCTCTTCATCTCCTTGCGGGTCGCGGCTCCAAAGCCCGTTGCACTGACCAGGAAACTCCAGGTTTTAAGTCTCTTTTGCGTGATATCAGATATAAAGCTCTCGGTTTTGCAGCTAAGGGGTTTGCTGGTTTGTTCCCACACCACCCCACAGCAAGCTTAGCAAAGTTTCACAGTACCTGTTAGGCCGCCGAGCTGCAGAGCTACTGCATCTTAGAATTGCAGAATCATCTAGGTTGGAAGGGACCTTGAAGATCATCAAGTCCAACCATCAACCTAACGCTGCCAAACCCACCACTACCCATGTCCCTCAGCACCACATCTATCTGTCTCTTAAACACCTCCAGGGATGGCGACTCCACCACGTCCCTGGGCAGCCTGTGCCACTGCTTGACAACCCTTTCTGTAAAGAAATTTTTCCTAACATCCAATCTAAACCTTGGTCAAATTCATGTTCTTCAGGCCAAGCCTTTTGTTAAATTAACAGAAAACGCTGTTTGACAAAATGCAAAGAAAAATGACTATCTGACCGATTCAAAGAGAGTTCAGTCACTTATCTGAGCATCTTCAGACCTTCACAGAAACATATTGGCTATGACTACAGTGTGACCCAGTCCTTCCTCTGAGCATTATACAATGTTCCCTTCAAGTTCTCCAGAAAGTAGATGGTTGGACTCAATGATCCCAACGGTCTCTTCCAACCTAGACAATTCTATGATTCTATGAAAGTCTACCCACCTACGGTTTTATAGGTCCTGGCGTTTCCACAAAGAGACTGTCCTCCAGACTAACAGATTGGGCAATAGGTTGGTTTCAATTGCCTGGATTTTTTATATCTATACGCAAATTTAATTTTTAAATTTAATCTCTTCCTCTCTACTTGCAATACTTTTTGAACTTCTTAAACATATTAGCAGGCCCCAAAGCAATTAGCATTGCTTCTTTCTTCTTTTTTTTTTTCCTTTGTAATTCTGGCTTTGGTGCAGTTATTGTTTTATTTTATTTGTTTTCTCAATCTGTTGACCAGCTGGTTTACGTTTCAGAGAGGATTTCTATAAGCATCACAGTCTACTCCTGCAGAGAAACTTTCCAAGATTACAGCTTTAGAGTCCAAATCACAAAAAAAAAAAAAAAAAAAATGCATTACATTGCTTCTAGCAAAGCCCCATCCATTCCTGAGCAAAAAAAAAATAGTTACTTCTGTATTTCATTTACATTTCCTATACGTTCAGTAAAAAACCACTCCATTCCAGTTCTCTGGACTTTAGTAAAGGGCACATTTGTAATGTCTTCAGAAAATCTCAACATTTATATATTCCTGTCTCTCCAGATTACAACTATAAGAGCAAATGACAGCTACTCTCCCCACCAACTTCTCTTGGCTATAAGAAATCAGGAGCTTATTACCCACTCACATCAGCCAACACCTCCGTCAAGAGTTCAAGACTCAGTTCATTCATAGTTATTCACCGAGAGGCCATTTAGTCGCTTTGTGGAAGGATCTTCTCCTGCCAAATATTTGCTTTTGTAACGACGTAATAGACCCGCGTTTTGCTCTCTGTGCACAACGTTGATTGTCAGTGCTGTCCTACACGAGGATGCAGAGATGTCGGCATTTTGGGGACGCTGCTTTAACACAAGCCAACCACGGGGGGGGAGAGGGACGCAGTACATTCGTGGAGCCTGAAAACCCAGTGTTAGTGCTGGACAAAACAAACGCAGGCCTCCGATTCAGAAAAAATAAACACTAACTTCTTCCCACCCCGATTTTGCTATTTGGATTATCGCCTAGATAATTCATTTGAAAACCAAATCTGGCCCGGCAACTGTCTTGAAAATTGAATAACCTCAGGTTCAACTGTATTAAAAAACTCCAGCTTCAGGCAAAACTGATGGAACAGCTCATTCGCAGCACTTTCCCCAAGCCCTGGCCCTCATTTTATGTTTTTCTGATTACACTTACGTTGTGTTACAATTTACTGGCAGCACTATTGTGTTATAATATATATTACCACTAGTCGACTGTGACTGGATGCATTCAGCTTCATCAACAGCTAAAGACGCGCGGCTCAATGCATATTCATTGCTGTATCGCCATTTCTCAGCTGTTAAAACAGCTGCATGAATCAGCAACAAGTTCCACAACTTAAAATAGATGTCACCCTGCGGGATACATGGGCTCAAGGCGCGTTATGATTCTCACTCGTAGGGTGGTAGGAGCTAGGGACACAGTGCCCTTAATGACAGGATTTCTCCACTCAAGCGTGGCTCTACCCTAAAGGTGTGAGCCACGTTAGTGTTTCCGTTTGGAGCAGAAGTGTGCTTTCGTAATAAATCTCCTGATAATGGTCACTTGTCGTGGTTTGGTTCCCATCACAGAGTGGTGCGGGGATGGGTGAACCCAATTCCTTTTGATGGAGCTAAACCAGAAACGCACCACTGACTCCCATCTGTCAGCAGCACGTGGTTCCGAGGACCGAACCACAGCTACTGAAGAGCAAACCCTCTGGAAACGCACTTAGCGTGCCCTGGGTCCTCGCTACAAACTGGTTCGTTCCACAGATCCGCTCCCCTCAGCTCATGCCACTTCCAAAACGTAGACAGAGCTGAATGCCGCTATCTGACTTCTAGAGAGGAGCAAACGCTTCTGGCCAGCCTGTCACGGGGGCCGGAACTCCCGAGACAAACCCCGCCGTTGGGTGGTCTCTACCCTCAGCGAAGAAACACGTTTCCTTTAAGCTAACAATCATATCCAGCTTTATGAAAGAAGAAAACCCAAGCATCTAGCAAACACATCATTTTCTGTTTGGAAGACAGAAAAACAAATCATATGAAGACAGCAAACAAATCCTATGAAGAGCGGCTGAAGGAGCTGGGACTGTTTAGTTTGAGGAGGAGGAGGCTGAGGTGAGACCTCATCACTCTCTACAGCTATTTGAAAGGACACTGTAGAGAGGTTGGTGCTGGTCTCTTCTCACAGGTAATTAATGACAGAACAAGAGGGAATGGCTTCAAGCTCCAACAGGGCAGATTTAGACTGAACATGAGGAAAGAATTTTTCCCAGAAAGAGTGGTCGGGCATTGGAATAGACTGCCCAGGGAGGTGGTTGAGTCACCATCCCTGGATGTGTTTAAGAGACGTTGAGATGTGGTGTTGGGGGATATGGTGTAGGGGAGAGCTTTGTAGAGTAGGGTAGATGGTTGGACTCGATGACCCCAAGGGTCTTTTCCAACCTAGACAATTCTATGATTCTATGATTCTATGACATTCTTAACTCTATTCCAGGTCCTCAGCTCGAAAAGACATCTAAGAGCACATGCTCAATTCATCAGTCAACAAGCAAATAAACCACCTTTGCTCTTATCCGTTTGCTGTGCCAAAAATCTGTAGAGTCACTCTTACAGTTTGCAGTTATGGTACTTTTGATTTTTGTTAGTCCCTCCCCCGTTCGGGGCATGCACCGCTGCTTATCATGGAAAAAACAAGTGTTATGCCATCCCCACAGGTTTTTATCTGTCATTATCGGGTGCAGAGATACGCATGGGTCACCGCTAGAAGAGTTTGGTATTTATTTTCAATTGCTGCAATAAAAAGGAAAGTGGTCATATTACATTTACATTAAAATAATATAATGCAAAACATTGAATATGAAAAGGGATTCCCGAACATATTGTTTGCTCAGTACGTTTCCCATACAACCATTCCACTGCTACTGCAATACCGCAGTAGATAATATCATAGATACTGTTGTTAATAATACACAGAAACCACATATCCTCTAGGAATTTTGGTACATATTTGCTGTGTTTCCTTAGTTGGCAACAGAGCCTCTTCCTTCCCCCTCCTTCAGTGCAAAAACAAACTCGACATGTGATCACTTACAGAGTTGTGTCTAATTATATAAATGTACTAATTATACACACTTTTCAAACGGTGATAGACTTCAAAGTAGGTAAATTTTAAATTGTGCCATTAAGAAAATCTATTTGATGATGGAAATTCCGGTAATATCATATTGCAATCTCCTACATCATAATCTTGCTTTCACGATGGTATTAATTTAATGACAAATAACAGCAGAGAATAATAGAGCCGGGAAAGCAAACTGAAAGCTGTAAGATTTACAGCGTGACATTGGTCAGCAGTTGCTAACAAAAAGGATCAAAAACAATTTGGAAAAGCAACGGATCTAAGGTAAACAATGAGTAGAAAGAAGTTCTACGTGGTAAATATGAATACCGAGCCGTAAGAAACCACTCCATTAACAAAGATAAACACCTGCAAGACTGGCTTATCCCCGTGTGTTCAGCTACTCATGAGGAAATATATATGTCACTGAACACTTAATTTACATGCACAGTTATCACACTGCTAGGAACCACTTGCAAATTAGTTACTTGCAGCTCAAAGCACCTCTTTGCATGCAAAATAACGCCAACCGCACATACCAACCAGCCCTACAAGCGCGCACATGGCTCAGCCCACCAACGTCATAGAATCATAGAATCATAGAACTGTCTAGGTTGGAAGAGACCCTTGGGATCATCGCGTCCAATCATCTACCCTACTCTACAAAGTTCTCCCCTACACCATATCCCCCAACACCACATCTCAACGTCTCTTAAACGCATCCAGGGATGGTGACTCAACCACCTCCCTGGGCAGTCTATTCCAATGCCCGACCACCCTTTCTGTGAAAAATTCTTTCCTCATGCTCAGTCTAAATCTGCCCTGTTGGAGCTTGAAGCCATTCCCTCTTGTTCTGTCACGTCATACGCACGTTTATGAAAACCCAACTGCCACCCAAGATTTCAGCAAACGTACCTCCTTTTCGGACCTCGGTGCATGCCTCTGACTGATATACCCTCACTTTTCAAAACACAGTTCTTTAACATTAGATATTCATCAAAAAAAAATGGTTCAACACAACATTTTAGCGAAGCCACAGGATAAGCGAACAGTACGATGAATAAGGATAAGCCATAGTATAAGTGAATGTATGAAAGGTGATATTCTTTTAGCACTACTTAACAGTTACTCTGTCTATTGCCCTGATATCACAGGTGAGTAGTTTATTTCATATAAGGATTTATGTACCTCTGCTGTAGAATCTGGATCTTGCATTGACAAGACCACGAGGCAGATCAGACAGCAATTACAATGCAGCAACGCTACAGGACACTAATCCCTCTGCCTTTAGTTAAATAATAGCGCATGCGGCAGGGAAGAGACAGAATCCATCTGCACTGAAAAATAGGACTGTGTATAGAAAGGGAAATGGTCGATCTTCTCTCACACAAATCCTAGTGTCAAAACAAATAGTCTCACTAAGTAATGGGCTGTCACATTTAATCAAAGCCGTTTATGGAATGGTTTGATAGAAGCATCTTATAAACAGCAGGTGGGAGATCCTGAGTTACCAAGCTCAAATATCAGATCAGAACTTTCCCCCAACATTCAAGAACTCTAGGGGCTGAGATTTTGGCTACACCCATCAGAGTATGGGGTCCAGATAACGCTTCAACAGCTTTAAGATGACAGACTTTTGCTCTGGTCCACCCCCACAAAAAATATCTCTAGGAGAGATTAAAACTGTCTCTGCACAAGTAACTATTTTTCTTTCTGCATAATTATAAAATGACAGACATACCAAAAAAAAACATTTCACAAAGGTTGGAATTTAAAGCAAATACGATGCAAGTTCGGTATTGGAAGGAGGAGCTGCAACAGTAACATGGAGACAACGCACAGCACAAGAAGTGATTTTGTGCTAATCGGTGACATCTTTGACCTCCGCTCACATGCGAAGCAATTCCACACCCTGCCCAACGTTACCTTTTGATATTCTTCCTTAGATCTCAAGGCAGCTTCCATCTGTTCCTGAGAAAACGTGTAGATGGCCGAGCGATACTGTGTGCCAAAGTCATTACCTTGTCGCATTCCTGGGGAGAGAGAAATCACAGCTCACCATGAGGACCACCCTCCCTACCTCACCGGGCTGCAGGCAGAAGTTCAACAGACCTACATTTAGGATGTCCCATACACCTGGATTAGCACGGTCTGTTAAGTGCACCCTCAGTAGGTGTTTTTAGGAAGTCCAAGTCTTTCTTTGGTTAAACAGACCTGAAGAGTTTCAACATTCCTAACTCCTTTTAAATGACATGCAAATGAAATGTGAGCATTTTCCATTTTGGTAAATCACACAGTAGTCAAATACAGATGTAAAACCTTAAATAATCAAGCCGCAGTTACTGTAATCAAGGTACTCTTAAAATATTTATTTTGAACCATGCAAATGGCTACAAAAAAAAAAAAGTTCATTTTACCAAGTGCTTAAAAATTTTCTTGTGCTGGAGGAGTACATCTTAACGAGAGAAAGGTTCAAAATACCCCTGGAGATAACTCGCTGCTCTCCTCTATTCACAAAGCGACGATCTTGCTAAGAGACTAGTAAGCGTGTACGTATTGCTGAATTAGCTCTGAAGTTATCAACTCCCACCATCACCGCCAGCGGCTACAGAGAGAAGGAGTGACTGTTACGAAGCTCTTAAATCTGAGCTCCAAAGAGGACTCCGATAGACAAATACGCTAAGGAGAAGGTTTGGAGAAAGTCTGGCTGCGTTAGTACTGTTACAGAGTGAGTGGCGCTTAGGAACAGCAACACTTCACATTTATTTTTTTTTTTTTTTTAGTTTGGGAGAAGTAGAAAACAAAGGTATATATGTAATCGCCACTAAACTCTATTTGCAACTGACCTGTGGATAATATAATGGCGAAAGTATATAACATTGTTTATATCTACCATCAGGAAAACCAAACCCTCGCTATATATATTCAGTAAATCCTTGAAATTATATCATAAATGAGTAATTTTGGTACAAGGATTCGCTCCTTTAATGCTGATATACGTATTCCCTTCAAAAGCCTAGATGTATGAAGTTGCTCACGAATGAATGCCAAAATATGAGATGGATCCTACCTACAAAACCACAAAATAAGGGGCCAGAGCAGAGGGAAGTTTACTGTCCCCGTCGGTGATGAGCCCAGAGCTGGTTTGGCAGTAGCCGTCCTCGGCAGCCGCGCTGGCCACAGGCACCGCTGCCTCTCCTCGCTACCCGTTCCCATCCCCTCCGGCAGCGACACCCTAAGCCAACTTCACCGTGGATTATTCCATAAAGCCAAACAACAGCCAAAGAGAGGAGCTTTAGCGTTAAGAACGACCCGGAGGTGCAGTTTTGCAGCTGCAATTGCAGTTTCGCCGTTTCTGTCTTTCATCACTTTGTTCCCAATTCCGCATTCTAGAACAGATCTTTTTTGCCTTGCTGGCCTAAAACGTATTGATTTGGAGTTTGCCTGGCATTTTACGTGAACTTGGGTGAGCGAAAAAGCTGGAGTGACTGCCAGCCAAGACAAACTGGAAATCATCAGGATTTGTCTTTCCACTGCCACTAGGCTACGGAGCCCCTTTGAAGTTTACCATCAACGCTGAGGACCACGGAGGTGAAGTGAATCAAAACTGTAGGTCCTGATACCCCCCCTAGCAAAGGGCAGAGACAGAGCTTGTGATACTGGCAGGGGGGGAAAGATGCTATCAACATGATACTACCCATTAAAACATGGTAACCTTTATCCCTCTTATACTTTCCAAGGAAACAGAAAAATGGTTTAAAGGATAATACAATAAACGAATGAAATCTGGCTGAAATATTTATCAACTAAAAGACGCAGAAATGTTTTCAAAGATACATTTGGACAAAAAGTCCATTCGGTGACCGACAGTACACATCGAGCGAATGTGATTCCGAACAATGTTATAGAGTTTTCTGATGATTTGCATTACTTTTTAACTGCTGAAACGTTCCATTATTACAGATAACAACAACTACGTTCTTCATCAATACTTAATAGTGGGGTCTGCAAGGCGGAGAATATTTTGCTCATTTCTTTGCAAGCTATTTTCGGGTGCAGGGAGCTCTTGTAAAGCCAACGCGACTGAATAGTTAGGCAAAAAAAAATGAATTCAGGCCAGAAAGCATTAGTTTTGCCAGGATATGTTAATGCTGATTGATGTTTGAGCTTAAGCATTAGCATTTTACAAATCTATTTATTGCTTAACAAACTACTTAACAACCGACTAGGGAGTAGATTACAAAAATCTCTATAAATGGGGGATCGCTACAGAGTATGCCAGTTTTCAGCATGCGTTTCCAGAGGAGGAGTTCAGCATGAGCTCATGCGCACAGTGCTCTGAATAAGAAGGTAAACAAGATTATTTCATATATGCCCGTGCCACCATTACACAGCAATAGGGAAGCGGTCAGCTTAATTAATTTATTGGGGAGAAGGTTAAGAGAACTGACTCTGATTTACAAATACGTAGAGAATCAACCTGAGAAATAAGGCTCTTTAGTCTTGCCAAAGTTGCTTAAGTAGGTAGAGCAATTGAAAGCCAAAGTATACAAAATCCAGATGGGAAATAAGGCGACATTCAAACAGTGAAGTGCATTTCTCACTGGAACAACGCACCCAAAGCCACGTCCCTCTCCCGCGGTCTTCACATCAAGGATATACCTTTTCCCCAAATACAGACAAAAGCTCAAAGAGCTGTACAAGGTCAGTGATGAAATTACAGAGTTAAAGCTAAGGAGGAGGTCAGACTGTGCAACAATAACAGCTCAAGGGTTGGCTTGCCGTGTTAAACCACACGCTAGCTATGAAGAAGACTGAACAGATATTGTAAATATTACCCCAAAGTGTAGCTTGAATGTGATCAACCATCTAAGCTAAAATGTCCTTTATTTTCACTTGTTAGTACCTAAATCTCCTGCAATAAGTAGCTACTACGTTGTCTGACTAAGCCACAAGACTACAAGATACTAAAATACAATAAATTCTGTGTGTATAGACATAATCAATCGCTACTGTTGCTGTTGTTATTTGTAATGTACTTCACGTGTGCAAACTTACTTCTCAAGGGTCCATCACTGATTTTTTAAAACCCGCTGGCAAGTCTTACTTGTTGAGATTCACTAACTCAATGAGTAGCAAACAAGGCAAGAAATTTAATTTAATAAACGACTGTGGTACGGCGATTGAGCTTAACCATCTTGTCTTTGTCTGAAATAAAGCCTACTGAATTAAAAATGAGCTCTGCTTGGCTATCTAAAAATTCCACAATGTCACTTGTAGTTAACTTTCCTTCATTTTCTGAAATGTCTTTCTTATTTTGTCTGTCATGACATCTTGTCCGTCTCTGTTAACATAACACCACAGCTATACACCTTGCGCTTCAGATAAGAATGATAATTAATTTAACAATAATGCTATATGTATTGGAAGATACTATGTAACGCTAAATCAAAATCCAGTCTTACAAGGGATTGTCAACATTGCTGCCATTGATTTTAGCTACACTGGATGCACATTAGACTCTGAAAAATTTCTCTGCTGAGTCAACGAGCCAACCTCTGATCTTCGGTGCACCAGAATGGTTCCACTGAAGTAAAGAAATTTGTTCTAAGTTTATAATAATGAAACTAAAACCACAAATAATCTCCACAGGCTTCAAGTCCTTCACCTTGCCTACAAGGTCCCAGATAATTAAACAGGACTTAACTTAAATACATTTGTTAAACACCCTTCAAAACCAGTATCTACTGCAAATTCTAATCACACATTATAAAACCATTGAGATTTGGAAGTACTTTGAATGACCACTACCTTTGTTACATTTTCACAGAAAAATGAATAAAGCCCTTTTGACATTATGGATTGGATGGATTAAAGCAGTATTTATTATCACTAACGGATGCATTTCTGGAACAGATTTCCCGTAAAAATTCTCTGTCAGAATGAGACCTTTTTTTCACCCGTGCCAAACTCCATTTTTAAGAGATGCACATGATTTTGCTTTAATTCCAAATCAAACCAGTGAATCAGGTTTGTCTAAATCTTCACGACTGGAAGAAGGAATAATTCCTACAGAACTCCATCTGCACTTCTTCAGAGCAGCTGGATCTTCTAGGCAGGGGAATGCTGACTGCCTACAACTGTTCTTCTGCAAGATGTCTTAAAGTCACTCTTCATACAAAACCCGCCAATTTAGGAACAGAATTTAGGGTAGATCCAGGAGATAGCTTTTTTCCTCACGGATATATAATATATGGTGAATTCTGTAAGTAGGGCATGAACCTTCTTTTCATTCCAGGCTGAGGTGATAACCAGGGTGCTTCTTAAAGATGTTAACAAAAGATACTAACACTGAGGAATGAGGTCTCTGACAGGAAGAAAGACCTTCACCAACTCTTTCAGAAACTTTGCAATTAAAGAATGAAATAACACTGACAAAGCCTTCTCTGCAGCTGTAATCACCAGTAGATACACTTTGAACGATCTCCAGCCCATCTCTCTCCAACACTTAGTTTGAGGAAAAATTTCCAGAGGCCTTACAGCAGAATGTCAGCCTACATGTAGTATCGGACCCGGTTCACTTTGTCACAAAGCACACCCAGAGGACTCGTTCCCAGCGTTGAACAGAATCTCCATAGTCAGAGACCACCAGGGAGACTTTCATGGGCTATCCATTGTCCCCGCCATGATGTGGAGGAAGCCAAAGCCTAGGCGATTTACCTGACTTGTATCTCATGTAAGAAGGTTCAGAGCAGAGGTAAGTCCTTGACCTCCATGCCTGGTCCTCCAGGATTCTGACAACAGAACCCCACCTGGGCCAGCTCAGGGTTTGCAAGATCACCCCATTTCATCCGGATCTGTTTTACTATTGTCAACGGTGCAAGACAGCAACTGGCAAAAAGGCAAACATCTATCTACCCGGCCAGGAACACATCCAACAGGAACAGGAACAAACACACCCTGGAGTCAAAAGGCTGGCAATCGCTGTCGATACGCGCGACAAAGAAAATCGGCTGCCATGCTGAGAACAGCCTTAAAACCTCTCATCGAAGAGATGTTTAGATAGAGAGGGTGATTTTAGAACTGATGGAAAAACATAGAATTTGCGCCTTTCTGGCAAGATACAAATATATGTGGGTTTAGATAGGGCTGCACGGTGCCAAAGAGTATAAGCCCAAAGCACAGTGCCTATGTGAGCACTGGCCAGTCCTTGTAAGCTCTCGTCTCTGGAGAACCAGCGAGGACGAGGGCATTTGGAGCTCTAAATGTGTTTAGACCTTGGGCATGGATCATATTTAGGAATGTCACTTTGGCTGACCACAGCACCTCAGTAGTTCTCAGCCTGGACCACTCTAGAGAACATAAAATTTCCTCACTGGGCCAGCAGAGACCAGAACATCAATTCATCAAAAAATGTCCTCAAGAGCTGAGCGTTTGCTCAGATTTATATGAAGCAGAAATTTGTGGCCACGGGACAGTAGATGGAAAGGACAGGGAGCTGTGGTGGTCTCCCAGATCCTGCAAAAGAACAATTCCCAGGTTGAGATTGCCATGTGATACAAACACACTGCCACTGGGAAAAATATTATTTGCCAAACTGTAGATAACAGTCAAAGAAATGGGTCTAAAAAGCCCTCTTACCAACACTTTGACATCTTCTGATGCAACTGGGTAGGAACAACTTGGCATCTCAGCAGTAATTACCAGCCCTCCTTCGATCTGAATGATCAGAATACATGAAATCATCACTGCTCCTGTTCAGCCGGTCAGTGCTTTTTCCTTCAGAGTTTCTATACCTTCTCAAAACGACTGCGTCTTCTTGGCTGGGGCAAAGAGTCGCCCCTTTCAAGCAGTTACACTGCCGTTACGCTACAGTTTGAGTTTCTCTTGAGACGCACCTTAGGTAGGTCATTGTCCTCCCTGTCTAACCCCAGAGTATCTTGAGGTCAGTAAGAAATAGGAATATCCACAGCATTATTAAAAACACCTATTTCCCAGTACTATACTTTCTTTTTTTTTTTTTTTTGCTTTCAAAATGGAGAATTAATTGCAAAAAAGCAGATTTGTTTCAAAACGGTGATTTTTGAATATATTACCTACAGAAGGCTAAAGCAAAATATATTTTATTTATTTCATTGGCTAAATCAGGGGTTTCTTTTGAAGACTCAACCCTCTAATGACTTGAAAGTAATACTTATACAACTCTCCTTATCTTCTCTCCGTTTAAAAATAATAAAAAAATGTAATGGCATCATTCGTCAACCTTGCTATTCTCAGAGGATCCCAAGCATAATGGAGATAAATGACTAAGGTCTGTTAGACTCTTCTGTGCCACCCAGCGAAATTTTAAAGGGCAGTTCATAGCTCTTATTTTTATCATATTTTTTTTTCTCTGTGATTTATAGACTTCTCTGCAGCTGTCACTTATTTTCTTATACCCGCAGAAACCTGATATACTGATTGGTCATTTTCTTTCCCCCAATCAATCCTTGCTGAGTTAAGACTAATAAAACTCCTTCTTCCAGCTCATCATATAATTATTTAGTAAAAATCAATTGCACCATGTCACCCTGGCTTGATGTCATCACTCACTGTAATGATTACATCTATACAGCTTAAAAGTTGCCAAGGGAAAGTAAAACTCTTTATAGCACATGATTAAAGGAGAAAAATGTTAATAGGAAAGAAGTTAGTTACAGTGTTGTGGATTGAGAGTTCTTGATGATTTTCAAGGTGCTAGGGTGCAGGAAGGATAAATGAAATAATAGAAGTTTCTTCAGAAGGTTACGATACATTAATGAGCTTGTTCGTATTGAATAAAACTTTTATATTGTCAATACACCAAACGGTTTACAAAGCTTTGAATATATATGGTTTTTAGTGTCAGGGAGGAAACTATAGTTTAGGTCTTCCCCGCTTGCTTTGGGATCAAGACAGCAAACACTACCTTTCTAGAGAGACCTGGCCATCCAGAGGGACCTGGACAGGCTGCAGAGGTGGGCCCAAGCCAACCTCACGCAGTTCAAAAAGGCCAAGTGCAAGGTCCTACAGCTGGGTGGGGGCAATGCCAAGCACAACTCCAGGCTGGGCAGGGAATGGCTGGAGAGCAGCCCTGAGGAGAAGGACCTGATTCTCCCTGAGGAGAAGGTGCTGATTGGCGAGAAGCTCAACATGAGCTGGCAGTGTGCGATCGCAGCCCAGAAGGCCAACCGCATCCTGGGCTGCATCAGAAGAAGTGTGGCCAGCAGGTCAAAGGAGGGGATTCTGCCCCTCTACTCCACTCTCGGGAGACCCCACCTGCAGTACTGCATCCAGCTCGGGAGTCCCCAACAGAAGAAGGACATGGACCTGTTGGAGCGGGTCCAGAGGAGGGCCACAAAGACACTGCGAGGGCTGGAGCACCTCTCCTATGAGGAGAGGCTGAAAGAATTGGGGCTGTTCAGCCTGGAGAAGAGAAGGCTCCGGGGAGATCTTCTTGCGGCCTTCCAGTCCCTAAAGAGGGCCTACAGGAGAGCTGGGGAAGGACTTTTTACTGGGGCATGTAGCAATAGGACGAGGGGGAATGGCTTTAAACTAGAAGAGTGCAGGTTCAGATTAAACATTAGGAAGAAATTTTTCACTGTGCGGGAGGTGAGCCCCTGGTGCAGGTTGCCCCAAGAAGCTGTGGCTGCCCCATCCCTGGAGGTGTTCAAGGCCAGGTTGGATGGGGCTTGGAGCAACCTGGGCTAGTGGGAGGTGTCCCTGCCCAGGGCAGAGGGGTTGGAACTCGATGATCTTCAAGGTCCCTTCCAACCCAAACCATTCTATGATTCTATGATTCTCTATAAGTTCTGACTTGCACGTATACTTAGAACATCACAGCTATAGCAATGCTTTTAATAATTTACGTCAGCCGCAAAAAATGTCTGGTCTTTAGCCTTCATCAAACCACCAGATTACAGGTTTTCTGGTGTAGCTTTTAAGCTAAAACAGAAACACAGATTTTCTGAGGTTGGAAGGGACTTGTGGAGGTCTTTAGTCCAACACCTCTGCTCAAAACAGTGTCAGCTTGACCAGGTTGTCCAGGGCTTTGTTCAGTCCAGTTTTGAATATCTCCATGGATAAAAACATTACAAAATACTTCCTTAAGATTTCCAGTGCTGGTGAAAGGAGCTTGTTGATGACAGTCAATACAACACTCACTGTATGGAATAACAATTGCTCTTTAATTAGAGAGTTTTTGAGACAATGGATTCTTCGTTAATGCCATGACATATCCTGAAACACTCTCCATCGCTCTTTTAGCAATGGCATTTTGTGGGAATGGGATGAGTGGCTGCCCCCAATTTGCTGCAACAAGGAATCTTGTCTGTTCCCACCACCGATGGCCAACGTGTTGCTACAACAAATCCAAAATAACAGTGAAAAAGTTTTATAAAGCTTTGATTTTGCGGAACCTGCCATGGCAGTAATGTCCCTCTCTCGGCGTGGCCAGGCTTGACTCTAACCTATGCCACACACCTGCACGACACCTCTGCCGTCTCCCCAGAGCTGCAGCAGTGACACCTGCGCTGCCTTTCTGTGCGGGTGTGAGGAGGAAGGCCTTCTTCCTCTCCTCCAGCAAAACAGCAGAAAAGAACTGAGATGCAGAAGGTATGCAAAAGGGTTTGTGAGACAAGGGGAGGACCAGCCAAGAGAAGAGGTGCCGTGGGATTGGGTTAACAGGAAATAGTCTCAGCACCATCCTGTAATGAAATAAATTTCCCTGCCAGGCCTCCTACAGCTTCCTCATCTCTTCCGCAATTTCCCATCCCAACTGCCTAGGTAGGAGTGCAGCCAGTACAGTGATGGACTACTCTTTATGTCCATAAAGACATAAAGAGTAGTCCATCACTATCTGTAGACTCTAATGACATCCTGTCCAAAAGGTTTAACAGCATTGCAATCCCAAAAACCTTCACAATGTGACCACATTGGACAATGCCCTTAATAACATGCTCTAACTTTTGGTCAGCCCTGAAGTGGTCGGGCAGTTGAACTAGATGAACATTGTAGGTCCATTTCAATTGAACTATTCTAATTCTATTCTATTCTATTCTATTCTATTCTATTCTATTCTATTCTATTCTATTCTATTCTACTCTATTCTATTCTATTCTATCCTATCCTATCTGTTCTGTCCTAGATTGGACACAAGGAAGAAATTCTTGACTGTGACGATGGTGAGCCCCTGGTCCAGGTTGCCCAGAGAAGCTGTGGCTTCCCCATCCCTGGAGCTGTTCAAGGCCAGGTTGGACGGGGCTTGGAGCAACCTGGGCTGGGGGGAGGTGTCCCTGCCCAGGGCAGGGGGGTTGGAACTAGATGATCTTTAAGGTCCCTCTCAACCCAAACCATTCTGTGATTCTGTGATTCACATATCATCACACTGTACTAAATTAGGATGGCCCACCCTTCAGGGAAAAGTTACCCAAGAACTAGAAGCCAACAAGAGAAATGCTCTCAGGAGATTCTTCACCTCCTTCTTCTCCAGTCTGGAATAAATATCTCCTGCCCTTCTGCATTCCCCAAACCCATTTCCCGGCTTTGGTCTCTACAGTTTTGGCAGCCTGCTTTATAGTCCATATGAAATAAAGGGGTAGTTTTCAGAATGCATAACCCTGCAATGATAGGGTTTAAGTTCAACCCAGCAAAATACCCACCATTTTTTTTCTGCTTCCAACCTTTATCTTGTGCTTATCCATATGGTAGCGTTTTTTAACAGTGGAGGAGAAGCACAAATATCACACATATTTCATGTAGGTCTATAACTATTGCTTTCCCCTTAGTTGTTCACAGAGCCATTCCCATAGAGTATACCAGGGACTTTTTGCAGGCCTCCAACATTATCAGATTTGGGCCATGAAGAGCTGTCAGGTCTCCATTTTGTCCATTAGTGGAAATCATAGAATCATAGAATGGGTTGGGCTGGAAGGGACCTTAAAGATCATCTAGTCCAACCACCCTGCCATGGGCAGGGCCACCTCCCCCCAGCCCAGGTTGCTCCCAGCCCCGTCCAACCTGGCCTTGAACACCTCCAGGGATGGGGCAGCCACAGCTTCTCTGGGCAACCTGGGCCAGGGGCTCATCACCCTCACAGTGAAAAATTTCTTCCTCATATCTCATCTAAATTTCCCCTCTTTTAGTTTGAAGCCATTCCCCCTCGTCCTATCACTACATGTCCTTGTCAAAAGTCCCTCTCCAGCTTTCTTGTAGGCACCCTTCAGATACTGGAAGAGGCTATGAGGCCCTTCTCTTCTTTCAGCCTGTCCTCGCAGCAGAGGGGCTCCAGCCCTCTGACCATCTTTGTGGCCTCCTCTGGACACACTCCCATGACAGGCTGTCCTCAAGAAGGGGTGGTAATACACCAGCCTAGGTTCTATCCCTGACCGATTCTCTTTGCTTTATTAGCTTTATTATTCAATAGTTATAAAATGCATCATATTGCTTCTCAAGATAGTTCAAATATTTTATACAACTAGGAAGTCTGAATGAAGGCTTGGTTTGAAAGAAGAGTACCCTGTATGCTTTGTTATTTACTAATTCGGTTAGATATAACATTGCTTTAATGCATTTTTGAATGCTCTTTGACCTTTGAAGAAAGTGCATGATCTACTTGAGCCCACAAAAAAAACATAGGTTAGTTTTTGATGAGTGTCAGAAACCTTAAGTATTAAATGTCACTGGCAGACAGGAATTTTAATCCATTCCTAATTATTAATTGAAAATAGGTTTCTACCATTAGTGCACAGAACAGGCAAATAGAATGGTGAATATATACATAAGTCATCCTTAATGGCATTAAACTTATTGTAGGGGACTTTTTTTTACTTTAATCAAAAGTTAAATGATTGGTTTTAGAGAAGTTTTTAGGCTTTTTCTGTCATAAGCAGAAATTAGGCCATTTCAGAGGTGCCTTCTCTTAGAAATCTTTCTCATGGGTAGATAAACTTAGGATGGGAGTGAAACCTTTAAACAGTATTTATCGGTGCAGCTGGAACTCAGCTTCCAGGTTTAGGCAACCAAAAGGTGACCAAACATAGGTGCCTAATTTGGGGCGAGTCAACTGTGTTGACCAGATCTCCACTGAAAATCACGGGAGCTGAGACACTCGATGCCTATGGAATTTAGGTGGCTTCCTCTCAGTCTTTATCTCACCTGACCTGTCTATGCTGGTCAGATAAATCTGACCAAAGATCTTGATAGTCTTCCACCAGGGCTCCCCGGGTCAAGAAGGACAGGGAACTGCTGGTCCAGCAAAGGGCTACGGAGATGATGAGGGGACTGGAGCGTCTTTCTGATGAGGAAAGGCTGAGGGACTCGGGGCTTTGCAGTCTGGAGAAGAGAAGGCTGAGGGGAGATCTTATAAATGCTTATCAATCCCTAAAGGGAGGGTGCCGGGGGGATGGGAACAGGCTTTGTTCAGTGGTGCCCAGTGACAGGACAAGAGGGAACGGGCACAAACTTGACCATAGGCAGTTCCATCTCAACCTGAGGAGGACCTTCTCTCCTGTGGGGCGGCAGAGCACTGGCACAGCTGCCCAGAGAGGGGGGGGAGTCTCCCCCTCCGGAGCCATTGCAAACCCGCCTGGAGGTGTCCTGTGCCACTGCTGGAGGTGCCCCTGCTCTGGCAGGGGGTGGGACTGGGGGAGCTCCAGAGGGCCCTTCCAGCCCTCACCAGTCTGGGATGCTGGGATTCAAAACCAAATAAGTGCGTAGAGCCGAGATGTCTGGAAGAGACTGGAGGACATGACACAGGGTATAAGGGTGACCCACATTTTCTAAAACACAACTGGAAGACAGGTAGAATGTGCAAGAGGCTCTGGCGTGGCAAAAGACATTTCTGTTTAGGCATCCGAACTGGCTCATTGCTTCCTTCTCTTCACAGGCTAGCTGCGTTGTGATGCTTGCAAAACGCTGGACAACTACTGATCATGTGATAAAATATAATTAAGAAATACAGCAATTCAGATCAGGTACTATATAGAGCTCAGCTACAGAAACACACAAGTTTGCTATTGTTTTCTTTATGTGCCTTCTCTTTTCTCTTCATTTATCCGATGCCCACTAACGTCTTGCCTAAATTTAGGCATGTGTTAACTCTGTGAATCTAAACCTACTATGATCCACCAGGTGTTATTGCAATAGTAATAAAAATAACTACTGATAACAAAAATAACAGTGTTGTCATTTGCTTTTATCAGCAGAGAAACTCATGGGACACTGCTCTCTCAAAACACAGACAAGTATGCTCTTATAAATATGCAAGAGAAAATTGCAGGCAGAGAAAAACAGTCATTCACTGAAAATATTGTTGTTTAGAGTAGAGTCGGCTTTGACCTCTTGTACCTAATTATACATGAAAACAAAGATTAAAAGCCTACTAATAATCACCATAAACTATGATTAATGATGCCATGCTTCAGTGCCTCAGATTTCTAGACCCAAGTACAGTAAATTCACCAGTGGGTTATTTGAAGAAGAAAAGAATGTTTGGTATTACTTTGGTTTAACTTTGTCTATCGCTTTCCTTGTATAAAGATTAGGAACAGTCCATCAAACAATTCTGCAGAAAAAGACCTTCTAAGGTTGCTCTTTTCTAATTCTATAAACATACATGAAAATCTAACTGGTGTTATTCACACCACATACCTATTGACTTCCTAGATATTTGAAAGCTGTTGAAGACAGTCCTAAGCATTGATAAGTCCACGTTTTCCTTCAGAAGCTACAAATCAACAAGCCTGAACTAAAATGAAGATTCCCTTCTCCATCCCTTCCTCTTCTTCTCCTCAATTGCAAACACGGCTATGCTAGAATTACAAAATAACCCAGAAATGATCCTCAGGAAGACTGAAATAGCATAAAAACTTTTTCCAAAATTGTTCTTAGCAGATATAGGCATTATGAACAAAAGGAATCATAGCATCATATAACAGTTTGTGTCTAAAAGGCCATCTAGTCCAACCCCCTGCCATGAGCAGGGATATCTTCAACCAGCCCAGGTTGCTCAGAGCCCTGTCCAACCTGACCTGGAATGTTTCCAGGGATGGGGCAGCCACCACCTCTCTGGGTAACCTGAGCCAGGGGCTCACCACCCTCAGCGTAAATGATTTCTTCCTTCTATCTAGTCTGAATCTCCCCTCACTTCAGGTGAGTGGTGGGTTCATGTTTCCCACAGCATAGAATCACAGAATCACAGAATTTTCAGAGTTGGAAGGGACCTCTAGAGATCACCCAGCCCCACTCCCCTACCAAAGCAGGACTGCCCAGAGCACATCCCTCAGGACTGCATCCCGGCGGGTCTGGAAACTCTCCAGAGAAGGGGACTCCCCCCCTCCCTGGGCAGCTGTGCCCGTGCTCTGCCACCCGAACCGGAAAGAAGTGTTTCCGTGTATTTGAACGGAACTTCCTGTGCTCTAACTTGTGCCCATTGCCCCTCGTCCTGTCACTGGGAACCACTGAAAAGAGCCTGGCTCCATCCTCCTTCAACCCACCCTTTAGATACTTGTACGCCATAAGAAGGTCTCCCCTCAGCCTTCTCTTCTCCAGGCTAAAGAGTCCCAGCGCTCTCAGCCTTTCCTCATACGGGAGATGCTCCAATCCCTTCATCATCTTAGTTGCCCTTCGCTGGACTCGCTCCAGCAGTTCCCTGTCCCTCTTGAACTGGGGAGCCCAAAACTGGACACAGTATTCCAGTTGTGGCCTCACCAGTGCAGAGTAGAGGGGGAGAATGACCTCCCTCGACCTACTGGCCACACTCTTCCCTGTGCAGCCCAGGATTCCATTGGCCTTTTTGGCAACAAGGGCACATTGCTGGGCCATGGATAATTTACTGTCTACCATGACCCCCAGATCCTTCTCCTCAGAACTACTTCCCAGCAGGTCCGCCCCTAACCTGTACTGGTGCTTAGCATTCTTCCTCCCCGGGTGCAGGACCTTGCACTTGGTTTTGTTGAACCTCATTAGGTTCTTCTCTGCCCAGCTCTCCAGTCTGTCCAGGTCACGCTGGATGGCAGCACGGTCCTCTGGGGTGTCAGCCACCCCACCCAGTTTGGTATCATCAGCAAACTTGCTGAGGATACACTCTGTCCCCTCATCCAGGTCATTAATGAATATATTAAACAAAATTGGACCGAGTATTGACCCCTGGGGGACACCACTGGTTACAGGCCTCCAACTAGACTCTGTGCCGCTGATCACAACCCTCTGAGTTCTGTAGATAGAAGTCACAGTGTCATCTTCACTGACACAAAAGGCTGATGCCATGGCTTTCCTCATTGCCAGGGAACTATTTTATTATGGACTGTAGCAATACTGAAAGATCATAGAATCATAGAATGGTTTAGGTTGGAAAGGACCTTGAAGATCATCCAGTTCCAACCCCTCTGCCAGAGGCAGGGACACCTCCCACCAGCCCAGGTTGCCCAAGGCCACATCCAGCCTGGCCTTGAACACCTCCAGGGATGGGCCTCAACAACCTCTCTGAGCAACCTGTGCCAGTGCCTCACCACCCTCACAGGGAAAAACTTCTTCCTAATGTTCAATCTGAACCTGCCCTCTTCCAGTTTAGAGCCATTCCCCCTCCTCCTATCGCTACATGCCCCAGTAAAAAGTCCTTCCCCAGCTCTCCTGTAGGCCCCTTTAGGGACTGGAAGGCCGCAATAAGGTCTCCCCGGAGCCTTCTCTTCTCCAGGCTGAACAGCCCCCACTCCTTCAGCCTCTCCTCATAGGAGAGGTACTCCAGCCCTCAGAGATAAAGTTAATAGAAAGATAAGATAAAGTTAATTTTACCTTTAATATAAAGTTAATTTTTCACAATTCTGGAGAACTGGATAGCCCATCATTGTCACATATAAAATAAGTAAGCTAAAAGCAGTTTAAGGTAAGAAGAAATCAGGGCCCAGAAGGAGTTTTGCCCTTGAGCCAGAATTGATTCAGCACCACTCACTTCATAATACAAACCATTCTGCCATCTCAGCAACCACTGCACTGGCTAATAATTCCCTTCATTTAAAAAGATGCAGAGTCAAATCTCAGCTTCTCACTTGATATGGAGAAACAACATCTCCGAAACTGGAAATATAGGTCAGAAAAAGTCTATTCTAATTTATATGGGTAAAAAGAGTCTATTATGCAAATTAGGTCATGACAGCTGAAATTCCTGGGGACGCAAAACAGCCTAATAATACGTATTTATTTTTAATGCATATTTAGCTCTAGAGGAAGGACAAAGAATGGGAACAACATAACATTAGGCATTTCAGTTCACGAAGGAAATGAAGTTGCGTTCTCAAAATACAATATTGGTCAGCACCACTGGCAAAGACTCTCTTTGCTGCTTCGCAAAAAGTATAGAACAGAGGTATCGAGGTGATTGTGGGCAAGGGACCACTAAATTGGTTGCTGGTGGGATGGCTAGACATCAGTCAACTACCTCCCACAACTGAGATTTCATTGGTGAGAGCAGGAATTAGAAGAACCTGAAGGCAACAGAGGACACTGCCTCCTATCAAACAACTCAGTGCATATTTCTATCGTTGAGTATTCAGTCCTGCGTGAAACAATATACATTTATCTTTATTGTGTCTCAGCATATCGATTTCCGCGGGTTTTTTAATTTATCAACACAGAGCTGCGTTTTATTCATTTCCTCCAAGAGCCTCCTAGCAATGTCTTTACCACAGATTTAATTAGCATCCTCTCCACTATATCCTCCAAGTCATTAATGAAAATATTGAAGAGTATTGGACCAAGAATGGCTCCCTGAGGGGTCGGTAATTCTATTTTGAATATATTTAATATGTCTGGTGACAATAGATTTTGTATTTCTGCTGTTTTTTGTTACACCTTGTAATAATGCTGAAACCATCAGGACTCTTAATAGCATTGGAAATACAAGACAAAGGTGCTCTGCGCTTTAATCTGAGACTTGCAAATTTCATTCAAATTACAAAGGGAAGAGAGTTGCAGAAATGTAAAGGGAAAAAAAAAATCAAAAATGGTTATATTTTACATAGAGATATTACTTTTTTCCCTTTAATCTCTAAATGAAGTTACAGGCCTGTAGCGGAATACATAATGCTGGTTTAGGGTCGCTGTAGCGTTTTTTATGTGTACAGCTGTTCTTCCACTGGTATAAGTAGACACATCTGCTCATTAGCAATACAATGTCATTTCTAGTGTCTAATTTTAATTATTTGCAGATGATAGATTCCTTATGCAATGTCTAAAAAAAGTACAGTCCTTCAAAACTGGTGAGAAATAAATATACCCTCTGCAACTAAAATGGGTCAGCACAATGAAAAACAGATATTAATCTGGAGAATTCATGTATCAGCACTGAGGCTAAATGCCAAACTGTTCGGAAGGTCACAGGGAGGAGAAACGGCTCGTACATCTCTTCTTTATCGTGGATACACAAGACATATGGACTAAGAGATGTTCTGAATGAATCTGGCAGGTGATGAGTTTGTTGTAGTACAGATGGTCCTCAACCGCTGCAAAAATATCAGTTCTGCTTACATTTCCTGCACAAACACAGGCAAGATAAGGGCTTCTTCATGACAGAAAGGAGGAATGAGATCACTTACCAGTAACTTTGGTTCTTTATATTCATACTCAAAGAATCAGTAAGGATAGAAGCAAATTTCCAGAAGCTCCTGGGCAGCGGTGGCCACGGGTGCCTTTGCCCTTCACCCCATTGCCAGAGGGCGGCCAAAACTATGGAGTCCTCCCTTCCTCTCAGCTCCTTCCACTAGTTCAAAAATCCAGAAAGCCAGAAGAAGCAATGGAAAAGGATGGGATTCATGTACAACAGGGGCTCACCCCAGAGAACTGTAGTTGTAGCTAAGTTATTTCGCACGGGCTGGAAAAGATTAGGTACTCTTGATGAACACGGGGAGCAGAACTACCAAAAAAACCATTCATTTTGGATTATCTTCAAGAGAGAAAAGAGCTAAAGGAGGCGAGTGGATTTCTCATTGCCCCAAACATGTTTTAAAGAGAAGGAAATAGTATTTATTTTGTCTTCTGTACAGCCATTTAAAGCAACAAACTGAAGGCAAGAAGGAGCCCTTCTTTAAAGTTGCCTCGGACTGGGCTGAAATCTCTGACACACGTAGGACTTCAACCACACACATGTCAGCATCATTACGAACAGTAATATGCTTTACAGGGATCGTATTCGCACCATGACAAACAAGTCCTCTGACACCAGGTAGATTTTTCCAAAAGTTTGGAGAAATAGTTTCTGACACCCCACAAAGAGTGGCCAAACTTTCAGATCAGATAAAGTATGACATCTTCCTCCCTGAACGTCAGCACAGTTGGGTTTTGCAGTCGGCTCAGGCACTACAGGACGGTGCTAATGCCAGAAGGGGGGTCCCACTACCAGCCTTGCTCCCAGCAATGGAAGTCCTGGCTGAAAATTACATTTCATTTCAATTCATACAGGGTTAATTTTCAGCTTGATCAGAGAACTTTGCGACTGCCGGCGTCAACACGAAGAAAGAAGTTGTATCCCGCAGACAGGTCAGGGAAAGCGAAGAAAATTGCTCTTTTTCCCAACAGTTAAATCAAAGATTAGTCTACAGCAATCCTGAAACTACAGGCTGAGACACAACACAGACAAACTTATGGTCTGAAAGTCCACATCCCTCTGGACACACAGCATGGAGGTGCCAGCAGAACCCTCGTCAGGGTGCAATTTGAAGGAGACGGTCAGGCTTATACCTTAAAAATCTGGAAGACGCTGAGGATGGCCTCATAGCACAAAAAACGGGGCAATACAGAATCTGCCCTACACTTCTATAAACTTTAGAAAAATAAAATTATGTACAAAGTGAAAAGGCAAAAGATTCTTTTGCCGTATTTTCAGCATATCATATGCATTCTTTTTTTCTGTATCAGTGACAAAGAAGCAACCACCTCAAGCACTTATAGAGCTATACAGAGCAATCCCCTTATAGCTAAGATCATTCCTAGGAGAGAAGGAATGCTGATCTGTGCATTAGAGGCTGAACAGAGATGACAACCATATGTCACTTGGCAGAAGTCAGGGGGCTGTTTGTTGCTTTTTCAGTATCCCAAATGTAATGAATTATAAAATAGAGCCTAAATTAATAGTCAAGGAGGACTTTATCAGGGCCCCGCACTTAGGAGATGCTCATCTGGGAGAATCTCTTTCAACTCATAGACTGTTTGACTTGATCAAAGGTTCTTGCTTTTCAATAGACTGCTGTATAATACCCAGACTCCAGAGCTTCATGAAACAAGAGCCGGGCTGCCTCCCAGAGAACGTTCGAATCCCAGTGAGATGTCAGTCTCATCTTGAAGGCAGGAGGTCCAGCTGTTTGGAAAGCAGGAACTTTCGAATATTAATATGCTCATACAATAATGAATGATAGGACCGCCAGTCTGTACTCTTTAGCAACTCGGTACCATCTAGATTGATATTCAAAAGGTCTTTAACTGTAACAGAATGTACATATTTGATGTTTAATGACATTAGAACAATTAGACAAGTCCATTATCTCTGCTGGGGGTAGGAGGGCGTAAATGATGTTAACCCAACTTCTGGATAAAAGATAAGACAGTGCCACAGACCAAACTTTTATACTTTTGAGCGAGCACTATACTCAAGAAGTCCAGCATTCACGGGCTACATGAGACACCAGATTCATCCAAAGAGTGCGCTGAATTTCATGAATAAGAAATCTTCCTAACTTATCCGCTTAGTGACAAGCTTCTCTTTGACAGCCTGAGGCCCGCGTTCCCGTAAGGAGGGCTAAATCCGACTTGCTGCGTGCACACAGCTGAACCGCAGGAAAGCGGAAAAATATCAGAGGTCAGAGAGGTAACTCCCACTTTCAGTATCTTTACACAAAACCACATTTCCCATAGCAAGCTAAAAGCCAGGAGTAGATGCAAATAAAAAAAAAAAAAAACAATTCTGCCTTAAAGATCTTCTACTGCTAAGTGCTCAAACTTGGAAGGGTATATAAGCATTCCATCCCTATCTTACAAAATGAAGAAACTTGAAATTGGAACCTCGTGATTTAGGTTTTGCTCAAATTGAGAAAGGTGGTAGCCATGGGATGAGCTTTGTAAAGTTCTTGAATGGAGATTAGCATCAAGAAACCACAAAAATACATAGGTAAAGCAACCTGCCCAAGTCTGCGGTATGCAGTCTTCAGAGAAGACTGCCATCTTCTCCATGGATAAAGTGATGCCCTCACCTTTGGCAAACTATTACAGAAGAACCATTTGGAAGTTCTACTAAGCCGAGCTTAGATAAAGGCTTAGGTATGTTTACACCAAGCACTGCAGTGCCACATAGATGCCTGAGACAGCTGTGAATCTCTTGGGTACCTACACAGCACAGTGTCATTCCGAGATTATTAGCTGCCATCTCAGAAGGAATACAGCCATATTAACATGGCTCTGTGCCTGGGCTAATTAAGTGGTGTTTCCCCAGTTGCTAGAAATCAAAGAGTGAATCATACATCTGCCAGTATCCAACCTTCTTCTGAAAGCACAGACTGGAACTGGTTTGAACCGCAGTTATGTGAGAATGCAAGGTGAATATAAAGACATCATGTCATCAATTTACTTTGTTTTAAACCCAGAAGAAATCATAAATTCATCTGATTTGACCTGTTATCAGGCAGAGCCCAACCATATGCTGTCAAAGCCAAGACTACAGACATGGCAGATGACTGCTTGGTTGGTAGTTGCCCAGATTATTTCAACATGAATACATTCCTCATACTGCTCTGGAAGTTGAAGAATCATATAGTCCTGGCCATTAGTTTGAAGATGCTCCAAGGGCTGGAGCACCTCTCCTATGAGGAAAAGCTGAGAGAGTTGGGGGTGGAAGTGCCTAAAGGGGGCCTACAGGAGAGCTGGGGAGGGACTTTTTACAAGGGCGTGTAGTGATAGGATGAGGGAGAATGGCTTCAAACTGGAAGAGGGGAGATTTAGATTAGATCTTAGGAAGACATTCTTGGCTGTGAGGGTGGTGAGCCCCTGGCGCAGGTTACCCAGAGAAGCTGTGGCTGCCCCATCCCTGGAGGTGTTCAAGGCCAGGTTGGACGGAGCTTGGAGCAACCTGGGCTGGGGGGAGGTGTCCCTGCCCAGGGCAGGGGGTTGGAACTAGATGATCTTTAAGGTCCCTTCCAACTCAAACCATTCTATGATTCTGTGATTCCCAGCTCTGGCAATCAGGATCAATCCCAACACGTGAGCAAGACACGTGAACCAATTATCTAGAAATAGGATTCTCTGCCGTATCAAAACAACCAGCCTGTTATAAATAAGCCAGACTCTAGTGACGGCCAATCTCTGACAATCCAAAGAAAAAAAGAATGAAAAGAGACCTAAAAACAACCACTGGTAGGACAGGGAGAAAAATTCCTTCCTGACCCCTACGAGCAAACCATGGAGGCCCTCAAGTATGATTGGAAGGTCATCATCGCCTTAAATGCAGAGCTGCAAGTATTTCAGGGATGGTGCAGACAAATTGCTCTGAACACAACTCTGAAGGAAGGAGCTGCAAAGGGAGGCTCATAAATCAACAGATCCCAGTATAGGCCACCGCATTTGACACGCAGACATAGAATTTCTTCTCATGACTTAAATCAAGAGCCTCTTTTAAAACAATAAATGATCTCATCTTAAAGACTCGAAAGAATGGCAATGGAAAAAAATATTCCAATGTTTAATTATGCCGAGAGCTGTGAAACTATTTTATTCCCACGTGAAACTTTTCAATCTTCACCTTCCAACTCCTGGAACTTGTTACGGCTAACCAGCGGTTGGGTCGTCAGCCTCACTACCGGGTACCTGCTCCTCGCTTAAGTACCTGTGAAGATTACCTGATCACCGTGTTATGTCCCTTCAACTAGGTGACGGTGTTTATTCACAGCACCAGGCCAGTTTTCAAGGCTCTATATCTTTTTTCTGTCCCTCCTTTGAATCCCCAGAAATATCTCTGTGTAATTCCTGGTGTGTCAACGCAGAAACTGCACGAAATATTTTGAGATTTTACTGACTGCGCATAAAGAAAAGAGTTTTCATACTCCTGACTGAGGCTTCTCTTTTCACGTAGGCAGGAGTTGCAAGAGCCATTTTTGTCTTTGCATTGTGCTCTGAGCTCACTGGAAGACACTGATCCACAACAGCCCCGGGCTCCTTATCAGTTACCGTTTCCCAGGATGGTATCACATTTTGAAGGTATCATCTGCATTTTTCGTTCCCAGATGTAGTAACAAGTGGCATAATTATGATAGCTGTTAAAATATTGAAATGAGTTACTATGTGTAATATTTCTGGGAAATGGTAGAAAGGATGATGTTTATTGAAACTATATAAACATGTAAAATGTTTTCTCAACACAGTTTCCCATTTATGTTTGCACAGATGTGTGTAATGTCATCACGAAGCCTCTTCCAAGAAAGATAAATTAAATCAAAAGGTTCGAATACGGCAAATAGCTGGAACGCTCTGCTGGTGCCTCTACACACCACCTCTTACCTCTTTTTGTTCCCTTTTTCTAATCTGAAAAGATATTTGCGGCCATTGAAAAATACAAAAAACGAACAAAAATTTTTATGAAAGATAAAGGTCCTCGGCACAAATAAAATGACCAGCTCTGAAGCTGCGAAGAAATATGCTTTAATTTAAGACAAAAGATAGCATTACAGAAGGAATTGTCATAATCAAAGATGAAAAAAAAAATAAATTTCTATTGTCTATGGTGCCTCTCTGTGGGAATTTTCCCGGCACAGACAGCTGTAAAGGAGGAGGGGTATTGTGAGTTTCAGTACTCTCATTCTCTCCCTTCCTCTCTTTCTCTGTCAATAAATGTCTGCAATCATATTCTTGAGCTCCAGTGTGATTTCAAGGTTCATCTCTTCCATGCAGCTCAAACACTAATTATCCCAGCTGTAATTAGTAAGATAATTAAATACTGGCTCACTCATCACTCTACCTTGTGTCGGGTCATGATTCTCCCAGAAGACCTTGAGCAGTTTCTCAAAGCTGATGTTTTCTGGCTGATATACTACTCGTACAGCCTCTGTGTGGCCAGTTTTACCTTAGAAGAAAAAATAAATTCAGATATTATTAGTGAGAATTACCTGGTGCATTCCTCGTTTTTTATATCTGAGATTCAAAGCACAATCCTGTGTTTTCTTTTTTTGTTTCCCCCTGAAGTTGTTCTGATTTACCATCATTTATACTTAAGCCTTTTTACACAACATTTTACATATACGCCAACTCTAAGATGTCTGCTAGTTTGGACAAGGCCATCGTGAAATAATCTATCCAGAGAGGCAATTCGGGAAGACGGTGATGTTATTGCGGTAGTTTGTCAGCTTACAGGAAAAAAAAAAAAATGAAGAGTTCTTAAATATTTGTAACCAACAACTAGTAAAATATTTTAAAATATTCTAAATACCACATTAAAATATGACAACTTGTATAGCTAAGTTGTCTTGAAAGCATAAAACTTCGTTTCCATGAGGTAAGACGTGGATAAAATAATTGATTATAAACACAAATTTCAAGGGCGCGTTTACAAAAGATCACACAAATCATTTCAAACTGTTACACATCACCCAAACCACTGATGCCAACGGGCTTCAAAAGGAGTCCAAGAGAGCCTGACCGAACTCCATGACAGCAGACGAAGTTCAGGGAAGATGAGCAGGTGTTACAGCACATTAAAACATATTGTTCCTATTTCTCAGTTACATTATAGGCACGATTTTTTTCATCCTTTACGTGTCTAATCACTCACAATATTATTGAAAGATCCAGCTGCACAAAATGGGAAGGATCTGGCCACATAATTCACTTCAACTATAAATAATAGTCAGATTGAGGAGTGCTCAGACATCTCAGGGCGAAAGTCCATTGCACCGAGTGCTACACAAACATTTTATACTTTATAAATATTATATATTACGTATTTTACAATGTGTAAACGCAGGCAGATTCGATGTCATAACATACGCATGAATAGGGACAAAAACCTTATCCTATTCTTCTGTTAAATCATAAGTAGTAAATACTAAACAAAAGTAAACTGGACGGCCAGATCTGCCTTTCGGTGGGGAGGCAAAAAGCTCCTCAATCACACTAGGCCAGTTTTATTTTTTTTTTTCTCTTATACCAGCATCAACTTCAGATTTGCTCAACTGACTTCAACAGAATTGTTGAATTTCATGCGGTGCAACAACCGGCTGAATGCGGCCCAGTGATGGGTTCTGAATTAGCTGTCACCGAACATGAAAAATCAGAGCCTATGAGTAACTGAGGAGTGTTCAGCAGAAACACCAATTTAGCACCCAGAGAAATTTTAATTAAAAAAAAAAAAAAAAATTAGAAAGAAATCAAAAGGATGCTAGGACATATTAAAGAGACATAACAGGGAAAAGTATGACAGCATTATATCAGTTAATGGGGCACCTGAAATGAAGAGAACCTAAATGAGGCACAGAGGGGTGTGATAGCTATTAAAAGGAATTTAAAAGACTGGGATTAAATTTAGTCTGGAATGCAGAGGAGTAAAAGGGGACACATCTGGGATATCTGTAATGAAAATTTTGATAAAATCAAATCAGTTCCTCTCTAGTGTGCTTCACAATACAATAAAGATACGCTCACCGAGATTAAAAGACAAAAAACGTACAATTTTCATGTAACCTGTAGCTAAAGCCATGCCATCCCGTCCACCAGGATACTGTCCGGGCAAACGACAACCCGATTCCTCTTTCACATGCACTACGCCTAATGAAGACCATGGAAGTAACTCATTATCTGAAGGCGAATTCTGATGGTAGGGTAACAGAAAGGGATCATACATTTAGCAGAATAAAAATACAAGTTACAGATAATTGGCTTAATAATAAAGTGAAATGGTCTTTCCACATTATGGCATGAACGGATGGCCAGCTTAGATCAGGCACGGAATTCATTCCGGGTTTCACGGTTTAATATGGACTATCAGTGAAAATAATGGGGTTTGCCTCAGTTGAAGCCCAGGTCGGGAATTTCGTTGCGCCTTGGGATAAAGGAGAGCAAAGGGACAGCGGTCTGTCCAGCTCCCGTGAGCCCGCATCATATAATTAAAAAGCATTTAAGGAGTGGCTTCTGACTTTAATGCTTATTCTTATTATTATTTTGTAAGCCAACGTGAACCTTATGAAAGGTTCTTATCACTCAGCAGCAAATTGCTTGTCTGAGATGACGAGCTTTAGATCACAAGAGAGTTTCTTAAAAAACTTCAAAACAACAGCGGCATTACCTTTCCTCTCAATTGAAGCAGCAATTACATCTTGTCAACACTGTCTGCTCTGACTAATCCAGAAGTTCAAAGAATCAGCTTTCTTCTTTCCCTCTGAATAAGGAAATAATGGTGCTACTCTGAGAACCACAGCCTGACCTCGAGAAAAAAACCCCTCAGATGTGTGGCTAACAGACTGTTAGACCATAGAGCATATTTAAAATCAATATTCATCCTCCGAAGAAAAGCAAGGAGGTAATGCTGCCGGTCCTATCAGATTCACCTCTAATTTTCCTCAAAGCCTTTCCGCAATCCGGTGGATTTTCTTTCAGAACACAGCGTGGCTATTTCAACGGAGAACAATTTTAGCCATTTGTGGTGAGCACTCCTACTTCCCAACGATTCCAGGGGAAACTATACCAATCAACTGGGTCCACACCAGCAAACAGACGGGTAAAAGGCTCCACATGTGGGACAGATTAAACACAAGATTTCCTAGAAGAAGCACAGGGAGAAAACGATATCAGGGGACAGGGAAAGAAGAAGAGGGACCTCTCCACGGGTGCAATACGCCCCACAGCAGAGAATCAAAAGATGCCACGGGGTTACCCTAAGTAGCATGTGGAAACCACCAGCTCGTCGGTGCCCAACGTGACTCAGCTGCAGCCAAAGTGGCAAAAGGGAACTTCAATCAGGCTCTCCTGCTCTGTCTTCTTATTTTACTTTTTCGTATTGGGCTTAACTTCGACTACGAAAACATAATAATCCCGTTTCGGTTTGGGTTTCATGCACGTGCTACAGTACAGCGCCAAAAGAACAGAGCGGGCATCAAACCAGCTAATCACTCCTCCGAGTTGTAAAAAAAAAAAAATAATAAATCACTGAAATATTTCTAATCAAATCTTTTTTTTTGTCAGATTTCTTAAAATGGAGCAGCGGTAATCAAAAAGAAACAATAAACCCACTTGTTCTCAAAAAAGCTGCGTGTCTTTTAATGAGAAATTTAGCAGGCTAACACCGAACAGCTGAAAGGACTTAAAATGATCAGTGATAGACGCTATTCTTTCAGCGATATTCAGCTCTTCACCTTAGTGCCTCTCTCAGAAGCTCTCATGAAAGGTCCATTTACATTAAATCACCGAGTCCTGGTGTCCTCAGTTCACCTATTGCTTTTAATTAGCTGGTTTTTAATATTCCACAGCAAAAGCACGTTTCACTTAAAGTTCCAAAAGTTTTAACAAGTATGAACGTTTCTAGAAGCCTTGTCCCAAAAAAGGCTCAAAGTTTGAACCATGTGTTTTAAATAATTTATTGAATCGCTAAATATAATTTCGTTTGCTGTTAGCCGTGCAAATAGAAATCCTTTATTTATAGGTGCCATTATGGGATTTCCAGTTATGGTGCTCAGTTCTCCTTCAGCTTTAGAAGGAGCTCAGCCACTGAAGAACCTCGCTGCAGATGATAAGACTTTATTACACCGTGGCAGAGAGGGCTGTGTGCCAACAGCAGATTGTCTGTTTATCCTATATCCATTTCCCACTTAGAAAACATAGCCGCTCTCAGAGGATTAGCTACAGCGAGCTCTTTCAGTGGGGATTCAAACTCTGGCAAAAACGTTCCTGTAAAGAGCAAGAGAAAAAGACATCTGAGTGACACCTCAGCGCTCCTTTTCCATTTTTTTCTTCCTAATAGTGTTTAGATTTTCACCTTCTTAATCATCTCCCAGGTGAGCGCCCGAGCCCACGGATTAGAGAAGCCAACTCATTCTTTTTCACTTGCTGTATCCAGTAGGCAGTTAATTACTTGCGGCAAAGCGGAACAGCTTCAAAGGGTCGGTTTGAGAGCACCTCACCAGCGCAAACCCAACCACCCAGCGGCTCCCGCGCCACTGCGCGCCACGTGGGCTTCAGCTCCAGCTACTCCAGCCCTGGGTGAATTCAGTTAGAAAATTCAAGCAACCCCAAAACTATTCCCTCCTGCCCCGCTTCTGCAATAAAAAAAAAAAAAAAGACTCATCTCTCTTTACCCACTGAAATAAAGGGTGTAAATCTGCCAAGTGTCTAAATATAATTAAAAGAAATGGGTGGCAGATCTTCAGCTGATGCACATTTCAGAGCTTATTGATTTTGGAGCTAAAACAATTTGTGCTAGCTGAAGCCTAGGCCCTAGTGAATATGCAAAGTATTACATGAAAAAAAGCAGTAGGTCTTTGGAGCATCTGTTGCTCCAAACTAGCCTGGGAATTTTTATTACATTGCAGTTATCGCTAATAAAATTTCCAGTTTCTTCCTAAAAGAGCAATGCATTAAACAAAGGGTTCACCACTAACACACTGAGAACCCACACTGTGGACACCTACTTAACTTTTACCTTTTCCCTTTCAAAGTAATGAAATAATCACGGATTGATAGTATTTTTAAGAAGGGTCTGTGGGTGAAGATCAAGTACAAGACCACCTGAGGAATCTGAAGGTGCACAAGTCTGTGGGACCTGATGAGGTACATCCACGGGTCCTGAAGGAACTGCAGATGAAGTCGCTAAGCCACTAGCCATCATATTTGAGAAGTCGTGGCGGTCTGGCGAGGTTCCTGCCGACTGGAAAAGGGGAAACATAACCCCTATTTTCAAAAAGGGAAATAAGGAAGACCCAGGGAACTACAGGCCAGTCAGTCTCACCTCTCTGCCTGGCAAGATCATGGACCAGATGGTCTCTGCTGAGGCGCGTAGAAAACAAGGAGGTGATTGGTGACAGCCAGCATGGCGTCACCAAGGGCAAGTCAAGCCTGACAAATTTGGTGGCCTTCTACAAAGGGGTTAGAGTGGCGGTGGACAAGGGAAGACCAACTGATGTCACCTACTTGTACTTGTGCAAAGCTTTTGACACGGTCCCACACGATATCCTGGTCTCTAAGTTGGAGAGACATGGATTCAATAAATGGACCACTCGGTGGATAAAGAACTGGCTGGACAGTCGCACTCAAAGAGTTGCGGTCAACGGCTCGATGTCCAAGTGGAGAGCAGTGATGAGTGGCGTTCCTCAGGGGGCGGTACTGGGACCTGTACTGTTCAACGTCTTTGTGGGTGACATAGACAGTGGGGTCAAGTGCACCCTCAACAAGTTTGCCAATGATACCACGGTGTGTGGCGAGGAGGGGAGGGATGGCATTCAGAGGGACCTGGACAGGCTGGAGAGGTGGGCCCAAGCCAACCTCAGGCAGTTCAACAAGGCCAAGTGCAAGGTCCTACAGCTGGGTGGGGGCAATCCCAAGCACAACTCCAGGCTGGGCAGGGAATGGCTGGAGAGCAGCCCTGAGGAGAAGGACCTGGGGGTGCTGATTGACGAGAAGCTCAACATGAGCCGGCAGTGTGCGATCGCAGCCCAGAAGGCCAACCGTGTCCTGAGCTGCATCAGAAGAAGCGTGGCCAGCAGGTCAAAGGAGGGGATTCTGCCCCTCAACTCCGCTCTCAGGAGACCCCACCTGCAGTACTGCATCCAGCTCTGGAGTCCCCAACAGAAGAAGGACATGGACCTGCTGGAGCGTGTCCAGAGGAGAGCCACGAGGATGATCCAAGAGCTGGAGCACCTCTCCTATGAGGAGAGGCTGAGAGAGTTGGGGCTGTTCAGCCTGGAGAAGAGAAGGCTCTGGGGAGATCTTATTACGGCCTTCCAGTCCCTAAAGGGGCTACAGGAGAACTGGGGAAGGACTTTTTACTGGGGCATGTAGTGATAGGACGAGGGGGAATGGCTTTAAACTGGAAGAGGGCAGGTTCAGATTGAACATTAGGAAGAAGTTTTTCCCTGTGAGGGTGGTGAGGCACTGGCACAGGTTGCCCAGAGAGGCTGTTGAGGCCCCATCCCTGGAGGTGTTCAAGGCCAGGCTGGAGGTGGCTGTGGGCAACCTGGGCTGGTGGGAGGTGTCCCTGCCTATGGCAGGGGGGTTGGAACTCGATGATCTTCGAGATCCTTTCCAACCTAAACCATTCTATGATTCTATGATTCTATGAAAACCGCTGCTGAGGAATATGAAAGGCGAGAGCAAGACAAGGGAAGAGAGCACACACCAACCGAGCCTGTGGTGCTGCACCAGAGAAACTTCTGTCACCCATTTTCAGTACGAGCGTACTAAGCGTTCTAAGGGTCCAGTGTGGTCATTTTATCTGACTTCCCGCCTAACACAGATGAGAGAATTTCACTGGAGGAGGTCCATATTATGTACTTAGAAAATAACAGCTCTTGACTCAAAGAACCCAACGGACAGAAAATCCACCAGAAGTCAAGGTCACTTCATCAAGTGGCTTATACCTCTCGCTTTTAAAATGTATAAAGAATAAAAACAGAGACTACAGACTTTTTAATTATTACCTGAATTTATGTATTTAAATAACTTTCTACTAAATATCTTTCTAGTATGAACTAGGAGGTCTTCCCTTATCTTTTTTTTTTTTCCTGAATATTTGTAGTGAATTGATTTTTCTAATTAATCTCTTGTTTGGAAGAGACTAAAATACATCAGGTATACAAAGGCCCTAACATGTGGCTACTCTTTTTTTTTTTTTTTAGTTTCTTTATATTTCCAGTAACTTTAAGGACTTTGTCAGCTTTGAACTGGAAGATAATGTTTGGTTTATTATCCACTGTGAATTTCTGCTTTACAAAATATAATGCTTTACCTTCTCAGTGTGATCCACGCTCCTTTATACAGTTGTATTAAAATATGTCAATCTTCTACAGTAAGAAGCCAATTTATCACTACAGGCTAGCCAATCCCCCAGTTGTTATTCAAAATAAAACTTTTCATAAATTCTAGAAACTTCTGCCTGGACCACAGGAAATCACGTCTCTTCTAGTGCCCACAGAAAGTAGCACATACAGCAGCCACCATGTGGTACATACATCTAAAGAGAGAATTTTCTGAAATTTTATTTATTTGGTTTAGTAGGGGACAGATTATTTACACAGTGCATAAAAACTTTAAAAGATAAGAAAATTTGCTGATAGAACAATAAACTGCGGTAAAATGCATTTCTGGTGCCTGTTAGAGTCACTTACTTTTTTACCTCATCAAATCAAAATGAAGAGAATAAGGGTGAGAGTGAAAAATGGGGTACAAAATGCTGTTACTGACAATTTTTGTCTCAGACATTCAGTCATATTTTTCAGTAAAACTAGCTGAATGAATTTAAAATAAAGGAGATTGTCAGTTTGAACAAAGAATATGGCTTTTCTCTAAAAATCTGGAAAACAAAACTACTACATGAACTTGTTTCTTATTTGTAAGTATTTTAAATTTAAATGGCTTAACTATAAAAAGTTCTTACTTTTGTTTGCTAAAATCCTATGTACTCTTAAACAGCAGATTGGTTTTGATAATCAGACACTGAACAGAATATGTGAAAGCAAGACCACCACTACTGACACTTTTGCTACTCTTATTTTTAAAATAGCTGTACATGGAAGAAGGCATAAAAGGAAAAAAAAAAACAAAAAAAAAACAAAACAACAATTATACAGCCTACAGGACAAAAGGAGACAGCAAAACTTTACTATCTTCTTCACTGGTTATGTCCTCATTAGGCTGAACGGCCACACTACAAGCACTTCAGGAGGGCCCTCTCTGGACTGAGTGCTTTTCACAGTTGGAGTGCATTAAGGGTCCTCCTAGAGAGTATATTCTGATTTAACGTAATTCAAAAGGATTCTCAGGTTCAAAAAATATCCCAGTGATTTCTTGCAGATGTTGGTGGAAAGCTTCTATAGCATTTGTATCAGGAGAAACGTCTGCATCCCAGGGATGCTATGGGATATCTCCTCCGTTTCGAGTTGGGTTGCTTTGCTGGGGAGGGTACAGCAGAGATCCCTGAACTGGATGAAGCACATCATCTTAAGGGTTAGTCTGACACCGCTCCTGGACAACAAACCAGAATATCTCACGTGGCATTCAACTAAAGAAAAAATGCTGGAGATAGGCATATAATTAATGCCAGTCAACAAGGTTGTATGGAATATAGGTCTTGTCAGCCAAACTCAATTTCATTCTCTCATGAAATTACAAGTCTAGTTGTAATAAATGTAGGATGTAATAGCATGGATGTAATAGACTTAATTAATGCATTTGACTTATTACTTCATGACAGTCTGATTAAAAAATTAGCACTATACAATATCAATAGTGCACATGTTAAATGGATTAAGAATTGTCTAAATGACAGTTCTAAAAAAAATTGTTTAAAGGGAACAAGCATTGAATGGCAGCATTTTTATCTGTCCTCTGCAGGGACTGGTACAAAGTCTGTTGCTGTTAAAGTCTTTCATCAAAAATTTTAAAGAAATAAAAAGTCTCAACTTACAGAATCTGTGGATGACACCAGACGAGAAGGCTGATAGGATGGTCTTATAAAGCGATTAGTTGCTGCGCTGGACCCATTCAACCAAAAATGTATTAAAAACAGTCATACGTAAAATCTCTACTGACGGGAACAAGTGACATACACAGTACCTGCAAATGGGGAACAATCTTTGAGGAAAGTGCAAGGGTGGCGGTAGAGAAGCGAGTAAATACGGAATTTCATTGCAACATTGCAATAAAATGGAAAAGTGACTGGATTGGGATGCCTAGGCAAAAAAGAGGTTGTCGGGAACAGCACTGGAGAGACCAATCCTGACATTAAGTAGATCCTCAAAAATAGTTTCAGTGACAGCCACAAAGAGCACGCTACGTTTAGCCTTTCAAAAAGAGGTTTTTAATTAAAGGATGTAAGTATCTTGTCAGGAAGAGAACGACTACGTGCAAAAGGGATCTTTGAACAAGCGATGAAAAGGCCTATCAAGAGCCCGTGGTAGGAACGGAAACCAGGGAAATTCAAATGGAAAAGTAGGCACGTATTTTAAATACTGCAGATGGTTATCTGCTACAAAACACTCCACTGCTCAGTTACACCATTGGATCATTCCGTGCTCCTATAAACCTACGCTTTATAAACCCAGGGAACTGTCGATTCTTCATCTCCTGATGTTTTCAACCCAAATCAGATCTCCTTCTGGGAGAGACGCTTCAGACAAATACCAGTTAAACTTAAAGGAAAAAGTTATAGAGCTTAATAAAATAGTAACGGGATGAAACGTAATGACCTATGATATAAAAGATGTCAAATTAAATAATGCAGTGAGCCCTTAACAGCCTTAAATGCTGTGAATATATGAGTCAATTGCCCCTTTTTTCCCTTTGTTCACTTAGCTTTAACAAAGCCTTTCTATCCCAAACACTGCTATCTGTACAAAGAGTTGGGGCTTTTGTATTATCTTCTTTTCATCACGGTTGATGAGGTAGACTCTAACCTAACCACAATTTCTATATGATCTTTATATAGGCGAGTTAAAATCTTTCAGCTACAGTGTTGGGAACAGAAAGACACCATATCGCCACATTTACACAGTTCTTATTTAAAAGCCCAAATTTAACCCTAAACTTACACATCAGATGGACGGAGCTTTTAAATGTCAATAAATTATGTTTACTGACAAACCAGTTACAGTTGGCACCAAGGAAATGCAATGCAGGCTTGTACCATCCAGCCTGCGTCAAGCTGAACACTAGATTAGGTGACTATAGAACAAACCACGTGGTGACGCGCGTGAGAAATGCTAGCTTCAGGTTAGGACGCATTAATTACAAAGTGAATTAGTAAAATGAAGGATTAAATACGGAAGGAGTAATGGGAAACACAGAACCTTAGCCTCATAACCAACAGCAACCTTGTATTACTGACAGCGTCTTACATCGCCGTGGAGCCAAGAATCAGGGCATAACTGGTTTATATTGTATGTTTTCTGCAAAAACGGCATGCGAAAATAATCATTGCTCTTACAAAAACTTGAAGCTTTCCTCTTGGAAACAAAATCATATTTTGTAGACTTTCAAGTACTGAAAAATCACAACGTAGCTCATAAACAGCAGTTTGGAGAGTGGTAAGAAATGAAAGAAGGTCAAAAAGGCGGTTATGTGAACACACAATGGTACAATGAAGATACTGCACCGAAGACAGGTGGTTTTGAAAAATGTCACTGCATTTGTCACTTTCCTGGCTGGGACTGAAACACTTAATAGCATAAAGCAGTGCAAATCATTCCCTTGGATCTTCCCTACACCAGGATCCAAGCTTTGGAAGAGTACAACAAAATATCCATCATTTTTTATTCTAAATATACTTATTTCCATCTACTCAAAGAAAGCACAAGAAAATCTACTGCTTGTTCCAAAGCCTTCCTAACAGCACAGTAACAGCACACTGTACAGTTTTGATTTTTCTGTATATTAACACTACATCTTTTGTTTATATGATGTTTATAAGAGGAGCTAAAATCCACAATACATTTATTATATTTTCCTCACTCATTTTATATGGAAGATAATGCAAGAATTTTCTTTGATTTCATCACCTTCTACTTTGACATTGCTCAAAGTTGCTGCAGTTCACGTGTATTTCTCTACCTTGTACTAGATAATAAGCATATCAGTAATACAGGGAAAAAAACCTCAAAATACAGAAAGAAAGACTTCTATTTCTTTATACAGAGTCTCCTTAAAGTATGTCCAAAGTACGTGATGAACTTGCTATCAATAGAGTAACACATGATGAATGCAAAGTTACGCTCCTGACTAAAATTATTCATATTACAAGAAAGATTTAGTGGTCCACAGTGTTAGAGTCTGTGGTTGGGGAGCAAACTCAAGTTACTCAGCTTAGGTGTCTGTTGGATACTTTGGATTGAGTGAATTTAGTTTCCTCAGAAGAAAAAAGTGGTGTCATTCGAACTTAAGTCCTTGTATTCTGCAGTCCTCCTCATTCACTTTCCTTTGAATTCATTCCTTATCATAGAATCATAGAATCATAGAATGGTTTAGGTTCCAAAGGACCTTGAAGATCATCCAGTTCCAACCCCCCTGCCAGAGGCAGGGACACCTCCCACCAGCCCAGGTTGCCCACGGCCACGTCCAGCCTGGCCTTGAACACCTCCAGGGATGGGGCCTCAACAACCTCTCTGGGCAACCTGTGCCAGTGCCTCACCACCCTCACAGGGAAAAACTTCTTCCTAATGTTCAATCTGAACCTGCCCTCTTCCAGTTTAAAGCCATTCCCCCTCGTCCTATCGCTACATGCCCCAGTAAAAAGTCCTTCCCCAGCTCTCCTGTAGGCCCCCTTTAGGGACTGGAAGGCCGCAATAAGGTCTCCCCGGAGCCTTCTCTTCTCCAGGCGGAACAGCCCCAACTCTTTCAGCCTCTCCTCATAGGAGAGGTGCTCCAGCCCTCGGATCATCCTCATGGTTCTCCTCTGGACACGCTCCAGCAGGTCCATGTCCTTCTTCTGTTGGGGCCTCCCGAGCTGGATGAAGAACTCCAGGTGGGGAGTCTGGCATACTTGTGCCTATCAGGTCAGACCTGAAAATGTCTATTAGGGAACATAACAAGGCTACTGTAACAAAGCTGTGAGAAACTGAAATACCAGAAGAGACTGTCTTTTATTCATATATATGCTTTTTATAAATTATAAATAAATTGCTTCATTGCTTAGCTTTAGGCATACAGGTCATTCTTGAAAAATGTAAAAAGGGAATATGGCAATGGAAGAGAACTGGGGACAGAACACAGCGGTGTAAGACCTCGGGGTGTCCGACTTCAACTCACTGCCCCCTGCGTGGGGGCAAGACCCGTACTGAACTGCAGCTCAAACTTCGGCCGCTAAGTGAAGTGCAGGAGTCGTTATGCCACCGCATGACGTTCCCGCTTTAGCCTGCTTCTGGCATCATCCATCTCTGCTGTCATACACTTATGAATTTAGCACCTCAGAAGATTGTTTCATTGCAAAGCTCCTTTGAAAAATTAAATTAATGAAATCACATTGATATTTTTTATCATAACAGATAAACACAGTGAATAAAGATCCGCCTGGGAAATATATCCTGTTATCCATGGGCATGAAGAACTTTGAGGCTAAACGATTAATCCTACGTCACAGTTGCACCATGCCTTTGTCCTAAGGATTTCAAAGTAATTTCTAAATTTGGATTCCATTATCCCCATTTTGCAGAGCATAATCCACTATTACATTGTGTTCTTCATAATTAATTTTCCATATATGCAACATAATTTCTCCAAATACAACAAGCCCTGGGCTGACAGCATTTCTGCTCTTTTAAAACCCAAATGCAAAACCTTAACTAATATTAATATTCAGTGTAGGGCTATAGGAAACAATATTATCATGCTTAGATAATAAAAAATTCAGTTATGACATGATGCGTAGAATATACATGATGATGTAATTTTGACTTCGGGTAAGAATTTCAAGGGGTAATAATTTGACTGTACTACCTACCATTTAAAAAAAAAAATTCTAACAAGCTCAATAAATCAGATGTTATCTTCAGCTGCATGAAATTAAGACACTAATTCAGTTGTGCCATGAAGACATGTAGTTTATTTGAGATGGCTTAGGACAAATTGTCTGGATTTTCTCTCCTGCTCCGGAGGGCAGCAGGTCTCCTGCAACGCCCAGTGACAATTTGTCAGCCCCGTGTGGATGTCTCAGACACAGCATCTAAAGCATTTAAGCAACTAAACCGTTCCTTTAATCTCTGTTTATTTTATTGGAAAATCCACAGGCACAAATCGCAGCCCTTTGGCTCGGTTTTGGTTCAGACACAGATCTGCTATGTCATCTTGAGCGAGTACCCCAACGTCTCCCTCAGGACGTTGCACATGAGATATGTGAAGTTGTCTCCAGAGCCAACCCATTGCCATGGGTGAGGTGGCAGACTGTGACCACTTCCGAAATGGAATCGTGTATTACGACTGAATCCCGGCTGAATTACAAAAATGCTACCTCGCGTACTGCCCTGGCGGATGTGAAGTCACATAATGGCTTTAGGACTTGTGTCGTGTCCTTCTCTTGCCAAAGACAACGTAGACCCATAACACAAACGGCTTCCAAAGTGAAGTGCCCTACGACAAGAAGATGGCTGCAAAATGAGGGAAAACCCTTGAAACTTTGAAATTTTCTTTAAAAAGCAGTGAATAAACCAAATGTTAATACAGTCCCCAAAACCTCTGAGAGACAGAGAGACAAAGGACAAGTCTTTGAAGAGCAGGAATCTTCTGGCCACTGCATCTGCCAGGGCTGGAGGCAGCTGACCGCAGAGAGCAGAGAAGGACCCCAGAGCAGTTCCGCAGAGCCCACCCTCGAAGCACAGACTGCGTGAGTGGGTGCAAGAACCTAAAACCCCACTAGATCACAAATGATTAGGAAGCTGAGCGCATTATTTCTAGGATGCATTTCAGTTTGCCTGAATATTTATGCTTCTTGTAGCTCCTAAAGCAAAAAAAAAAAAAAAAAAAAAAAAGGTTGTTTTTAAAAAAGTCCAAGAATAAAAGTGTTCCTTAGCCTGAGTGTTGCTGTCTCATATAAAGCTTTACTCGGTTGCTTCAACTGTGACTTGCTCCTGAGAAGGTAAACAGAATCAGGAATTGCCTTTTGGTTGGAAAGGGAGTGATGTTCCCGGAAAATTGTGAGCAGGTTCAGAAGTAAGGAGCCATAGAGAACAAATTCCCAGAAAAGAGTCTTCGTGGGAGATTTGTTCACAAAAAAACGGCTGTAATAACCCAAACCAAAGCAGTACTGGGGCTCTGCTCTGGTACGGAAAAAGCATAGATGGATAAGTGAAGAATATATATATATAAATAAAATGCCTGGACTCAGAACTGAAAACCAGCTTCAATCTATAAAGGGAATATTTTTCATTGTCAATTTAGCAGAAAATATGATCGATTTTTTTGCTTAAAAGTTTACAACTTTTAGCAGCAAAGCCTCTGTATACAGTTACACAACACACAGAATTCCCTTAAATAAATGGGAATAAAGGAAAGCAAAGAATAACAGAACCGTGAAGAACACGCCGTGCATTGAGCACAACTTTGAAAAGGGATAAATGGCGGTAAATATAATACCTAGGGAGACCTATTTATAGCAAGCTCAGTGTAAGGAGTTGGAAAATGTTAAATAATGTGGAATATTAAAAAGAAGAAATGAGAGTAAGAGATTTTAATACCTATTCTTTTCCACTAGAATAACAAAAATTGGAGTTTTATCCTTTTCTCTCGGGAGTGATTTCAGTAAGAGGTTACTACTCCGAGGAGGTTTCTGAATGCAAAGTTAGATTGCTGAAATGCGCCAATTCTCACTCTTTGTCAGTCGGAACACCAACGTTGTGCTTGGAAAAAAACTGTCCATGTCTTAATACCTGAGAATTGTAGGCTAGAGTGCAAAAAAAAAAAAAAAAAAAGGGATAGATTGCTATTTTTGCACGCTGAAAGCTTCTCTTTCATATATAACTTTGATTAAACTAATCTGACAGTTAGGTGATATACATAAATAGGTGGGATCGTGATTTCCCTCGTGATTTCCCAAAAACAAATACGCATAAAAGCAGTAAAGGCAACCCGGTTTCACCAGAGACCTCTCCCAGACATCCAACTGAAAAGAGACAGCCACAGAGCAGAGAACTTCATGACAGACAGACATCCAGAGAGCTTCCAGCAAAAAGAGAAGTAGGATTAAAAGTCAGAATTAATTCACAATTCACGCAAGACAAACACTTTTAAGTCCACCAAAATGAATAATTCCAGAAAGTTCTAAAAATGCCCAAGCAACCCATTCTCTGTGAAAGCCTTTAACAGAAACAAATTGTGTCAGTAAGAAGAGCCTAAAAAGATACAAATCTTGACAATTTATATATCTGGAACGCAGCTATGGGTACGTTGGGGAAAAGTGAGTAAGTAGACATCGCGCGTAGCGTGATGAGAGGCCAAAGAGTGGGCACAGAGGCAAAACGGAGCACCTTTCAAAGTGAACGCAGACGAGTACCTTAAGGATCAGGAAAAAAACCTCCAAGTCAAAAGCATAAAAAATATATTTAGTTATTTCATTTACAGTGCTTTGGCAGAACTGTACCTCCCCTTTAAGAGCTTTTGAAATCCTAGCATTTATTTTAAATACAAACTATAGTTCTTACCCCTCTTAAAGTAATACTCCTGAAAGATTATCGAGGGAGGGGGCTACAAATTTGCCCAGTATAAGATCCTCAAGTCCAACCATCAACCTAACACTGCCAAGCCCACCACTAAACCATGTCCCTCAGCACCATGTCTACCCATCTCTTAAATACCTCCAGGGATGGTGACTCCACCACTTCCCTGGGCAGTCTGTGCCAGTGCTTGAGAACCCTTCCGGTGAAAAAATTTTTCCTAATATCCATCCTAAACCTCCCCTGGCGCAACTTGAGGCCGTTCCCTCTTGTCCCATCACCTATTCCTTGGGAGAAGAGACCAACCTCTCCCCCATTGATAAAGAGAACGGGCCCCAGCACCGAGCCCTGGGGGACACCACTTGTGACTGGACACCAACTGGATTTAACTCCATTCACCACCACTCTCTGGGCACGGCCATCCAGCCAGTTTTTTACCCAGCGAAGAGTGCACCTGTCCAGGCCATGAGCAGTCCGTTTCTCCAGGAGAATGCTGTGGGAAATGGTGTCAACGGCTTTACTGAAGTCCAAGTAAACAACATCCACAGCTTTTCCCTCATCCATTAAGTGGGTCACCTTGTCATAGAAGGAGATGAGGTTTGTCAAGCAGGACCTGCCTTTCCTGAACCCATGTTGACTGGGCCTGATCACCTCATTGTCCTGCACATGCCACATAATGACTCTCAGGATGATCTGCTCCACAAACTTCCAGGCACCGAGGTCAGCCTGACAGGCCTGTAGTTCCCCAGATCCTCCTTCCAGCCCTTCTTGTGAGTGAATGTCACGTTTGCTAACCTCCGGTCAACTGGGACTGCCCCGGTTAGCCAGGACTGCTGATAAATGATGGTAAGTGGCTTGGTAAGCACTTCCACCAGCTCCCTCAGTACCCTTGGATGGATCCCACCTGGCCCCAGAGACTTGCGTATGTCTAGGTGCTGGAGCACGGAACTCACCGTTTCCCCGTGGATGATGGGGGCTTTGTTCTGCTCCCCACCGCTGTCTACTAGCACAGGGGGCTGGGTACTTGGGGAACAACTGGTCTTACTGTTAAAGACTGAGGCCAAGAAGGCATTAATTACCCCAGCCTTCTCCTCATCCTTTGTCACTATGTTTCCACCCCCGACTACTAAAGGACAGAGATTATACTTAGTCCTCTTTTTATTGTCAATGTATTTATAGAAACTTTTTTTGTTGGCCTTAACATCAGAAGCCAGGTAAAGTTCTAGTTGGGCTTCGAGCCTTCTAATTTTCTCCCGAAAACAACTTAATTGAGGGAATGTAGTTGCAGTCTAAGCCATGCACTTATTCCCTGCCTCCCAACGAATCCTTCTCTGACGAACAGAAACCATTGAGCTCTTGTACCTGGTCTGACCTTTGACATCACAAATGACGGCATAGCCTCGAGCCTGGTAATCGGGATGTTGTGAAGACCAAGTCAGCAGAGCTCTTGCGGCATTACCTATCAGCTGGCTCAAGGCAGCTCTTCGTCCACCATGAGGGAACCGCAGATTGTTCTCCATTAACTGTAGATGGTGTTGAGGCACACTTAGGAAAATGTTTTCTTTTCTTTAACAGTGAAGATAGATAAACCCAGTGACACTAGCAAGGGGTTCCTTGCAATCACAGCTCCTCCCGGGCACCCTACTGGGGTACAATAGAGCAACGGGTTGTCTTTCTGCTAGAAAATAACATTTCCTCCCTTTCTTGCCATAATTCAATATTATTACACCTGGACGTTACCTTGCAAATTGTAGCTGCCACCTCACTGGGCAAGGTGCTGTATAAATACAGAACGAGAGACAGCCCTGCCACCCACTGAACCTTCTGGAAAGAATTAACAGTTCCTTGATTGCAAGCTTATTTTTCCCAGCCGTCCTCGTGAAGGTCCCCGCAATGAGAAGAGGCAGCTCGTTCTCTGGCCGGCATCATCTCAGGCTACACGAACATTTTAGAATATCTCGTTTCTGATTATGGTAAGTGGAATTCTTCATTCCTCGAATCTCACCCCGAGCATAAAACCCCACTTAGTGACGACAAGCATCTTCTTAAGGACACCGTGAAAAATATGCTACCTAGTGTCATAGGTTTCACAAAGACCATTAACCGCTGGAAACAGATCAAACGCCAGCTAATATATTTCTACAGCTGCATGACCCATATTTGAGATCAGGTTTATAAAATAAAGGCAAGTAGCTCAATCATTAGCCTTTAATAAATCTTTACAGATATTTCACTTTTTTGTGGCAAACCTTTTAGACATTATTAGTTCTCACCCCAATTTTAATGAATGGCTGTGCCAATGCTTAACCTTAAGAAGTCACGTAAAATGAATTATTAGTGACGATTAATTATGCTGTAATGGGCCAACAAGAGCAACCTTTATTTCAGCCACTGATAAAATTAATTAAAATTTACTCCAGTAAACAGTCTACTGTTTATATCACTACTTACACATAACAATAAATATTTTGTGCTTTTTTGCTAAAATGTAAATATTATAATCCACATTAGACCAGTGAAAGCATTTACCTCCTGCTTAAACCTAATGAACATTCATTGTATCTGACTATCCATCATTTCTATCCAACCAGTCACAAATCAAGAGTTTTAAATTATAGGTCACTTGTATCCCTTCTAAAGTTCCCATTTAAACGAGAGCATTTAAGAGAAGCAAAGAAAGGATTTTAATTCAAGTGAAACCAGTATTCCTTGACATTAATCCATCCAAAAAGAAATGCCCAATTTGGATGCCTGAAAGTACTTAGAAGACAGTAAGAAAAAAAAAAAAGTAATTGTTAATCTATTAAAAAAAAAACAAACAAACAAAAAAACAAAACTCAAGGAAGTAATGTATTCAAATAATGTGAATCACTGTGCTCACATTTTCATTCATTGTACAGTACCTACTACTGCAAGATCTATTTGAATTTAATAACATCAAATCTGGCAAAATGAGGGGCACAAATTTCTTTCTCGCAGATACCACTCCTTGCAGACACTTTTTTCTTATATTGAGAGGAGTTTTGCTAAGAGAAAGAAGCACAGGAAGAGCCTGTGGCCAAAAGCTGAGGCTACATAAATCCACCCTGTAATAAAATGCATTTTCTTAACATTGAAGGATAAATGGTTGACGTTATTGATTTTCTTAAGATATTTTTAAGCCAAGCTTCTGAGCTGAGTTCTACGGTCTGGAGACGCAGGAGGCCAGCAGGGATGTTCAGGGTGATCATCCCCAGCACTAGAATCTGTGAATCTATGGCTCTGTCCATCATTGCCTTTCCTTCACAAGCTTTACTGAGAACATCACTTTTGTAACGCTCAGCACTCATAATAGTTTCCAGCTCTCATTAAAACAGTTACTATAGTCTACTCGTACACTCTGGAGCTTTGACTGCTCAGAAAGCAATATGCCTCATGGCCCTCTACATAACTGGCCAAAGGTATGCTCTGTCTTTCTTCCATTTCTGCCTTCCACTGACGCACGGATTCCCCTACAGCGAGGACAGGACGGGCCGGTACTCCGTGTCTGGCTTACATGGTCCACATTGCAGTTGAAGGAAAGGGAGAAGATATTTCTCCATGACAGATGGACAATTAATGTGTTTTGCTCTTTCCTGGAGCTGATGGATCTTGTTGTATTGTAGGAAAGCATCGAAGGTGGACAGCTGCCGTGTGGAGTCCTACATGACAAGGCACAGAAGCTGCTGAAGGACAAGGTGAATCGAGTCAATTTGCAGAGGTAAAAGCCATCCAGCTGGCGTTGGACGCTGCTGAACGAGAAAAGTGGCCAATATTTGATTTCTATACTGACTCATGGATGGTGGCGAATCTTCTGTGGGGGAGGTTGGAGCAGTGGAAGCAGAGCAACTGGCAGCGCAGAGGTAAACCCATCCGGGCCGCTGAACTGTGGCAAGATATTGCTGACCGGCCAGGGAAACCAGGCAAAAAGTAAAAGTGATCTGAGCAAGATGCAAATAGTATGGAATAAGGGGTGGAATGTCATTTGAGGTAAAACAGGACCAGTTTTGTTCAGTAACTTTACTTTTTAGCCAGGCCTCTTCTAACTACTGCAATGAACAGCATATTGTGCAGACACTGTTCGCTCTCGGAGTGATCAGACCAATGTTCATAGCTGGTGCCCAGACATGGTGTGCGGAGGGGCTCTGCTTACGCTCATTGCTCTGCCCCCCCGGGGCAGGGAACTCTGGTATTTGCCCCGTTGGGGGGTCGGAAGCGGAACAGCGCAGTGGGGTCCCACCTGCGGGGAGGAGCGGACAGGACAGGTGACCCAAAACTGACCAATGGGGTATTCCATCCCATCTGCCTCATGCTCATTATAAAAGCTGAGGGATCACAGGGTCAGGCTCTTCCTTCAATGGCCAACATCCGAGGAGGACTCCGTCTGTTCATCTGCCTTTAATCCCAATCCTGAATCCAGATCTGGAATCCAGTTCCCATCTGTCGCTGAGTCCAGTCTGGGACTTCCCCAGTGCCAGCCTGTGACGTGATCGTCATCCTGGGAGCTTGATACAGTTTTCTATATATCTCATTATTTTCTTTTTATTTTATTATTAACATTTCATTAAAGTAGTTCCTTCTAAACTCATAAGTCTCTCTCTCTCTCCTGCCTCTCTCTTTGATGAGAGGTAGGGAGGAGCATCTGTCAGTCGCCCAGTGGCCGGTTCAGCCCAAACCACGACACCACTTCATTCCTCACTTTATCTGCACAAAAGGGAATAGCTTTCTCCGTGATCATCTAAGAGTATTCAGTGAATTCTTCTGTCACTGCCGAGGCCGTGTATGTTGACAGCACTTTTCCGTTGCCCGCTTCTTGTACACGGCACACAGGACTACAGTTATCTGAGCTTCAGTGTGGAAATACAGGTGAAGTCTGCCATAGCCTGAAGATTAGATTATTTGGTGGCCCCTTTAATCATTAACTGTGTGAAGCTGTAGTTACACATAAGATGACACTGACATTTGTATTTTGTTTTTTCTGCACGAAGAAGGCCAGGTAGTTGGCCAGTTCAAAGATACTGAGAAACTAAGCTGGTCCATAGAAAGCTACCAACATGGCAAGTGGCCTACACGCACGACCTGCAGGAGGCTGTCTGTCAAAGAGGACGCTAAAGGGAAAGCTAATTCCAACCTAAAGTACTTGATGGGAAGTTACAGCGATGCTGTGAACAAAGTCTTCTTTCTTCAGCAGTGATAGACAGTATAGCAAGTGGCAATGGCCATAAGCTGCAAGCGGGAAGGTTCAAATTGGACATTAGGAGAACCTTTGTCACCAGGAGGACAGTGCTCCAGTGGAGCGCGCTACCCTGTGCACTTCCAGAACATCCATCCTCGGAGCTTTCCCTGACTTAGCTAGACAAAGCCACTGATGACCTGACTGAGTGATGAAGGCGGTCCTGCTTCAGATGAGAGTTTGGAGTAGACTTCCGCATGTCCCTTCCAACCACCATTTCTATGATTCTACAATAATTATGGTAATAAATTACAGCTAGTTCTCTTCGTTCTGCATTTTAAATTTATAGACTTATTCTGGATGAGACAGCACACTATGAACCTACAAAGAAACTTTGGCACCGTGGTCACCTTTAGCAGAATTTAAGGCTACGCCTGTACTAGAAAATTAAACAGTACCAGGGAACATTCCCAGGCACTGGGATTAGATGTCTTCAACTGTAAATTGTTGGAATGGTCACCTCCGTGGCACTGGGTCATACTTTACATGTCTCTCTCCTCTCCCTACACGTGCATGCATGTATACATTTGTACATATATAATTACTGAGTTGGGAAATAAGTAAGGACCACCCAAACCCTCCCGAAAAAATGGTGTTTAAGTGTGTGAGTGACAGATTCCCTGTATTATAGGTCGTACATGAGCTAGCACACGCTTTTTCAGTCCCTATAATGATTATAGGATCAGAAATGTGTGTCTTCGGAGGATGGATGGTATATATACTCACATAAAATTAACCTCTGTTACATTTTATCTTTTCCTAAGCCTGACAGAAGTCTCGACTCCGCTATGCCCTGGACCAGCTGTTATCATTCACACGAGAGGCTCTCCTTTATAAACGCGCTGATCTTGTATATCAAATGCAGACTTAAAGAAGGGATTAAAAATAAAAAAAAAAAAAAGACTTTCATTTAGCAAGCTTATATTAAAAATTAAAAGATGTTAATAAATACTGTGTCTATAAGCTGGTCTAAATCTATCTAAAATGCCCCACAGTGAAGTCTTACATCAGTTATTATTGAAACATTAAATGCTTTTCTTACAGGCTTACAGCAATCAATTTAACTTTCAGTCATCTTGTACCCATATGTGCTGCTCCTGTTGATGAAATGGCTATTAATAAAGGAATAGATGGCTATGAATTAAAGCAAGCTCTACTTAATCACATTAATCCAGAGTATGTTAAAGGCTTCAATTTTCTAAATAATTTTGGGCTTAATGCCTCCGAGATGGGCAGACTGCTCTATTGATGCAGCATCTGGTCCAATTTAAGCTGCATTGTGAAGGAGGAATTGTTAGGCCCTTGCAAAAATAAGGAAGACTGACAGTTTTAGGGATGCAACCAAAACTGCTACAGCTGAGACAAAAGATACTGCAAGATATTGAAAAAGACCTACAACAATTAAAAGGCAGCCCACTGCTCTGCAAATGCAACTCTACTGTTCAGTGAATTGTATATGATTAACTTACTCTTACTGATGGGATGAGTACTCCATACACTTAACCATCACTGTATTTTCCAGTCATTGAACATCCAACAGCTGCTGCTGTGAAATATGTTCACTTACCCATTACATTGGGTTACCAATTAGAGAGGAATTATTTAAAAGGGAATGGCACAACCGCTAACACTGTCCTTGCATAAGCAGTAATTTCTGGCTTCAGGGTTTTTTTTCCCGAGGGTTTTTTTTTATTATTATTATTTTTGGTTGTGTCAAGGTAGTAGTTTTACAATGAAATAAGATTTACCTTGGCTTGTAGCACTGAAATACTGCTGCATTCAATTAAGCAGATGCAGGAAAAGTGTTTTAAATAATTCTAGGGGGATAAAAACCTTCATAGGAGAATTAAGGATTTTTTAGAACATTTCTGCAAGAGAAAGATTTTTTAAAACCCAGTCTCAATAGAAGGTCTTCAATGAAGGAGACAGTATGTAATAGTCCATCCACTGGAAAAAAAAATATTACCTTCACTATTACTTTTTTGTTATATTTAATATCTCAAAATTACAAAAGTTGTAGGAACAGATCTTTTTGTCAGTAGCTCCATTATAAATGAAAACAATAACTCCAATGAATTTAGTGCATTTGCACAATATATGTAAGTACTGAATGAAGCCATCAAGTTGCATTCTGCAGAGCTGTAAAAAAACTGTCTGAAAGCTTATTCAAAGTCATGTTTTCATGAAATAAACGGAGCAGGTTTGGAGGGCAGACATTGCATACAGTGTGTATCATCACATTTGGACAATTATGAAGTGCCCAAAGATTTTCTATGATACACTACATCATCTACTTCTGCATCCTACAGGACTAGAAAGGAATCAGAATCTAAAATGGAAATTAAAAATTATGTTTAATGTAAAATGTTCAGATACATAGTTCCTTTTCAGCTGAATATAACAATTTAGATATATAAATACCTAAATACATCAGTTGAAATTCTATGACTACAGGAGATAAAAGAAAACTTTAAGATTTCCCCTTGTTACCGATGCTTTCCTCCAACACCCCGTACCAGAAAAGTCCACGTAGCTGTAGATTTCAAAGTGCTTTATAAGATAAAGTATCTCCCTTTTTATAAATGAGGACAATAGGCAGGAAGAGCTGAAGATCATCCAAGTCAGCGTTGGAGCCAGGAAAGGAAATGAGCTGAGTCTCAAGGTAAGAGCCCAGCTGAGGCGCTCCCCCTTTTTCTGCAATCCATTCTGCTCCAAAGAGCTGCCAGGTAAAGCCCAGCGTTAAAATGCTGGGTGGGGGCAATCCCAAGCACAACTCCAGGCTGGGCGGGGAATGGCTGGAGAGCAGCCCTGAGGAGAAGGACCTGGGGGTGCTGGTTGATGAGAAGCTCAACATGAGCCAGCAGTGTGCGATCGCAGCCCAGAAGGCCAACCACATCCTGGGCTGCATCAGAAGTGTGGCCAGCAGGTCAAAGGAGGGGGTTCTGCCCCTCTGCTCCACTCTCAGGAGACCCCACCTGCAGTACTGCATCCAGCTCTGGAGTCCCCAACAGAAGAAGGACATGGACCTGCTGGAGCGTGTCCAGAGGAGAGCCACGAGGATGATCCGAGGACTGGAGCACCTCTCCTATGAGGAGAGGCTGAAAGAGTTGGGACTGTTCCGCCTGGAGAAGAGAATGCTCCGGGGAGATCTTATTGCGGCCTTCCAGTCCCTAAAGGAGGCCTACAGGAGAGCTGGGGAAGGACTTTTTACTGGGGCATGTAGTGATAGGACGAGGGGGAATGGTTCTAAACTGGAAGAGGGCAGGTTCAGATTGAACATTAGGAAGAAGTTTTTCCCTGTGAGGGTGGTGCGGCACTGGCACAGGTTGCCCAGAGAGGCTGTTGAAGCCCCATCCCTGGAGGTGTTCAAGGCCAGGCTGGACATAGTCTTGGGCAACCTGGGCTGGTGGGAGGTGTCCCTGCCTATGGCAGGGGGGTTGGAACTGGATGATCTTCAAGGTCCTTTCCAACCTAAACCATTCTATGATTCTATGATTCTATGAAAACCGCTGCTGAGGAATATGAAAGGCGAGAGCAAGACAAGGGAAGAGAGCAAACACCAACCGAGCCTGTGGTGCTGCACAAGAGAAACTTCTGTCATCCATTTTCAGTACGAGCGTAATTAAATGGGAAGATCTTCCCCTGCTGCATTCCAGGAGAAGCTTCCTTTCTAGGAAGGGTTTCAAAAGGGGAGAGGAAGGTTGCATTGCTGCTGTGACAAGTACACTGGTAGATTAGGGATTCGCGGAAGAGGTGAGAAAAGAGGGAGTAATTTTCTCATAACTTTCTGAAAAACGTTATCTGAAAAAGTTTTGTCTGATCTTTATCAAATACAATGGGAGCAGTAGATCTAATAGTTAAATTGTTCCTCAAACTCTGGGCCATTCCAATCAAGAGCTATTAAATAGCCCTAAGTACAAATAAACAACCACTTATGGTGCCAGTGATATAAAAAGAATTCGTATCTAGGTGTAACACTATGGCAACAGCTTTTGTAAGACACTCCGACACTGCAGCAGAGCTCCTGTTTAACAATTCAAATGCAGAAAGATGAGAATAAAGGAGGCAAAAAGCAACTAAGTGCTATCCCTGCTCGTAGAGCAATTGTTTTGATGAATTCTGCCCTTACACGTTATATGAACATATCATGTGTAGACAAATTCTATTTCATGGTAACAATGGGTCTGCATGGAGAAGAGTCTATTATCATATTGAAAATAAAGGAATTAGAGAAGAATGGAAGGCGGCAAATAGATGAATATACAGGAAGACACTTTATACTCAGTTGGTCTGCAGAATTTGCCGTCTATATCTGTTGTGACACTATTTACTTCTGCACCTTTAGTAGAAGATCAAAACTGTATATTTCAAGAGCAGTAGCAACAAATGCAGTTTTGCTGCAAAGATTTTTCCCGTTTTAATTAATTATTTTCCATAGCTGCCTGAAATAGTCATCCTTCAGGCAGGCTTTAGAAAGAATTTTCTTTATTATGGGAAGTTCCTTAAATCCCCACTGCTATATTAAAGATAGTGCTAATCATTAGAGACTTTGGTGGGCTTCAGAGTGTGTGAATCTCTGGGAAAGACCAGGAAGAGTATTTTGCTCTTCCGAGTTAATTAGATCCGGAACAGTGGGAGCTGGGACCACAATATTGTACACCTTTGGTGTGATACCCTCAGTTCAAACACCTGCTCAGGACGTTTGATGCCTGGATCCCAAATGACCCTCAAAATAAGAGAGCATGTCTAGAGAGCATCATAACTACCAGGCCAGAGGATGTGCTCAGGAAGAACATTCGCTACGTGTCCTGATGAAGCAAGGGGCCGCTGTGTAGCTATAAATGTAAGACTATAAAATCACAGAATCATAGAATCATTTAGGTCGGAAAAGACCTTTAAGATCATTGAGTCCAACCATCAAGCGAACACTGCCAAGCCCACCACTAAACCATGTCCCTCAGCACCGCAACTACACATCTTTTAAATACCTCCAGGGATGGCAACTCCACCACTTCCCTGGGCAGCCTGGTTCAGTACTTGATAGCCCTCTTGGTGAAGAAATTTTTCCCAATATCCATCCTAAACCTCCCCTGGTGCAACTTGAGGCTGTTCTCTCTTCTCCTGTCACTTGCTAGTTGGGAGAAGAGACCGACCCCCCCTCGCTACACCCTCCTTTCAGGGCACCGTGGAGAGCGAGAAGGTCTCCCCTCAGCCTCCTCTTCTCCAGGCTTAACAACCCCAGCTCCCTCAACCACTCCTCATCAGATTTGTCCTCCAGACCCCTCAACAGCTTTGTAGCCCTTCTCTGGACACGCTCCAACACCTCAATGTCCTTCTTGTAGTGTGAGGGGCCCAAAACTGAACCCAGCACTTGAGGTGGGGCCTCACCAGTGCCAAGTACAGAGGGATGATCACTGCCCCAGTCCTGCTCACCACACCATTCCTGATACAGGCCAGGATGCTGTTGGCCTTCTTGGCCACCTGGGCACACTGCCAGCTCATACTCAGCCAGCTGTCCACCAAGGACAAAGGACCCCCAGGTCCTTTTCTGCCGGGCAGCTTTCCAGCCACTCCGCCCCAATCCTGTAGCGCCCATGGGGTTGGTGTGACCCAAGTGCAGGACCCGGCACTTGGCCTTGTTGAACCTCACACCATTGGCCTCGGCCCATCGGTCCAACCTGTTCAGATCCCTCTGCAGAGCCATCCTACCCTCAAGCAGGTCCCCTCCCCATCCAAAACCTGACCTACTTAATTAATGAAAATTGGATCCTACTTTCTTTGCGCTTTCAAGCTAGATCCCTAAATTCAGCTCACACTCTAAGGACACCAGATCCCAGTCTATGTTTTTTCATTTAAGCTCCACTTGAAGACTTCTGAATGGATCACAAAGGCAGGCTGGGAGACTGCATTGTGAGTGGAGAACTCATTACACATTGCTCCTGTCTTTGAACATCTTTGAACACCTGCAGAAGGGCTAAACTGTCCCTGAACAGAGAGGAATGAGGCAAGAAATAAAATGAAGCCATTTGTTAAACCAAAATAAATGAAGCGGTGAAAAATAATGGTCCCATCTGCACCTACCACTGGTTCGGGGTCAGTTCTGCTGAAGGGAAGTGCACTACCAAAAATTGAAAGGAGAATGAAATAGAATCCTGACCATCTTCCTCACCATACGCAGTTCATTTAGGAAATAATAATATTATTAAAAAAAATAACAACAATATTTAGCACTCTTGCAATGCTTTGTACCTTCAAAAAATGGCACAAACAGGGTGTAATCAATGAGCATGGAACGTCCTTTTCCAAGGCTTGTTTGCTACTTGGTAGCCACTTTTCTCTTTTATCTTACCATCATATTAACAGCATGAGACAAACTTCTTCCTGATGCAACACCATTAATATCAGCAGAATTACGTCTAGGATCAATTTGGCCCAATTTATTACTTTCTTAATAGATGATAAGAGTATTAGAATGGTGTTCCACTTGAGTTGGAACAAAGAATTTTCACAGCATTCAGCATAATGACATGATTAAACCCTGTATCCTTTCCAGGAAATCTAAAATACTATAATTATAATACAAAAATGAAAAAAAAAAAAAGAAAAAAAAAGAAAAAAGAAAAAAAAAAGAAAAAAGAAAAAAAAAGAAGTAAACGATGTATAATCATGGTAGTTGATGATAAAGCAAAGTTTCAGTTTAGTCCATAGTACCTGTCATCTTTCCAGGATGAATAAAGGGAAGTTATGGCCAGAATAAATTATGACCTTAATAACACAGACCGGAGCACCTCCTTTAAACCAGAGTGTCCTTTTGAGGAGGAAAGTACTCTCTTGTATCACTGAGGTGGATAAACTCACGGCTGAGCTGAACATATTTTAGAAGGATAAACAAATCCTAATTTAAAGCTTCACAGTGGTGGCAAATTTTTACCTCATTTTAGAATCTCTTCTAACCTTTGTAATTCAGGAGGTGCATCTTGGTTGAGGCTGACAGCTATAATGCATGTTTCAGTCTCAAAGCATGTTTAGACGGCTCCTGAGCTGAACAGAACGGTTACTCTGCTGGAGGAGAAGCAAAATAAAACAACTTTCCTCTACTCTGCCCTGGTGAGGCACATCTGGAATATTGTGTCCAATTCTGGGCTCCCCGGGTCAAGAAGGACAGGGAACTGCTGGAGAGGGTCCAGCAATGGGCTACGGAGATGATGAGGGGACTGGAGCATCTTTCTTATGAGGAAAGGCTGAGGGACTCGGGGCATTTTAGTCTGGAGAAGAGAAGACTGAAGGGGGATCTTATCAATGTTTATCAATCCTTCAAGGGAGGGTGCCGGGGGGATGGGAACAGTCCTTTTTCAGTGGTGTCCAGGGACAGGACAAGAGGGAACGGGCACAAACTTGACCATAGGAAGTTCCATCTAAACCTGAGGAGGGACTTCTCTGCTGTGTGGGGGGCAGAGCACTGGCACAGCTGCCCAGAGAGGGGGGGGAGTCTCCCACTCTGGAGCCATTCCAAACCCGCCTGGACGTGTCCTGTGCCACTGCTGGAGGTGCCCCTGCTCTGGCAGGGGGTGGCACTGGGGGAGCTCTTCCAACCCTGACCATCCTGTGATTCTGTGGTTCTGTGATTCTGTGTAACTGCTACAGCTCCCTGCAGCAATTTGATGCATGAATATCTGTAAATACTTGAAAGGATCTCCATCTCCTCTGCCGCTAGAAGGGCTGAACCTGACAGGAGGCACAACAGTGGAGGCAGAAGTTTTATGACACGGTCATGAAGAGCTCAACAAAGCCCATGGGCCATGAAGCCCTTCTCCCCAAACAAGTCTCCAGAGAGTACCATAACTTGCCAAAAGTGCGTAACTACCCCCTGCTCCCAGCAGCCTCCCACTCGTGCTGAGATTTCTGCCATCCCCATCTAATTGCCCTGAGAAGTTTCTAAACTGAACATAGGCATAAATTGCCACCCCTTTAACACAAATGTGTTGAGTGTCACCCATTAAGGTTAGACCTGTTCCTTTGACTTCTTCAGATTGAAATGCTACTACCCAACGACAGCCAAAGCCACCCCTCCACTGGACACCACAGACGCTCAGCGAGTGGACCTCTTGCTTTTGGTGACGATAGCCTTCTTCTCCCTGCCTCTCCCAGAGGTGCTACAAGGGATGCTACCAAATGCTCTGGTACCATGTAGCAGCTCTGTTTTTCATGGCTGATGAGATTCCTGTGTGAGAGACTGGAACGTCAAATATTTGCCTCAAAGCTTGCTTGAGTGTATCTTGCAAGGTGCGGTAGCAGCAGACCATTCTTCTGCAAACCAGACACTGCCAAAACCCGACAGCAGAAGACCATTATCAGGCGCCACCAAACCCAACCCCTGTCTGGGCCGGGCTGGCAGCCTGCCAAGGTCTTTTTTTTTTTGGTGTATAAAAAGACTGTGGAAAATAGCCACAGTGTGCACCCACCACCGAAGAACCGAAGATTGAGGACCAACGAGATGTCACTGGATCCATGGTGGTGAATATCCTTTGCTTATATTTCCGAATGCTTGCTTAGTTTTCTTCTAATATATCCTGCCTTTTCTATCGCTCCATCCCTCTGTACCCATAAAAACGGCCCGATTGGTGGCATTTGACCTCGTTTGCGTCTCAATCTCACTCTTGGGACCATTACAAACCTCCCCCCCCGAGCCCAAAATCGGACCGGGACTTGTCATGCTGAGAAGAAGAGATTCCCGAGACTATCACAGTCTGTGTCATGCTCCAGTTCAAAACCCAGTAACAGCCCGGGAACCCCAGGACAGTATAGTTGAAATTGTTTCTGTTCATGTATTTTCTACTCAAAACCGCAGTGGCACGTACGTACTGGTAGGCTGAGATGATGGCTTATCATATTAATTAAAATTCTCTTATAGTTTCTTCTGATTTCTCCAACTGTCTGCAGCAATCTGTCGTCTTTTCTCTTAGTCTTATGTGGTACGCGTTGGGAGGAAAGGACCTTCTTTTTTTTCTGTGCTTTTACCCAGCAAGGTCACGGTCCATGCCAAGTCTAGCATTCAAAACATTAATGACACTTTTTTCGTATTTTTGTTCTAGTGCTGTACTGTATTAGCAGAAAGCAAACTGCATAGACTTTATGGAAATGTGACATTAGAACAGAATCACTCGAAGGCATTTCAGCTACAATTAACATTTTTCACTCCTCGGAAAGAAAATAAAAATAGTTTCTAATTGAAGCGCTTCACTGAATAAACACTGGATAAAACCAAGTGGGGCACTAGTAGAGTAAAAATAAGGTTAGCCACATGTCGGGTTGGGTTTTTTTCCAGGCAGATTTGATCTGTGCGTTAGCACTGCGGGCGCATGTGTATGCAAGCACTGCCACGATATATTTTTGCGCTCAGTAATAGGTACAGAAGTGTCTCCAGGCATAGACCGCACACAGAGTCGAGGAGGCAAAGCTGGTAATTCCTTCTTGCTTCTTCCCAGCCAGAGAACTCCTATAATCCATGAGGTAAAGGGCTGGTTTTAAATGTCAGTATAGACAATACACCTCAAAAAAAGATCAAAAAAAAAAAAGAGTAGGGCAGTCCAAAGAGTCCACTGAGCTTCTCACTGCAAAATATGCATTAGCAAATACAACAGCACGAGGATTTTAGACTGAACATTAGGAAAGAATTTTTCCCAGAAAGAGTGGTCGGGCATTGGAATAGACTGCCCAGGGAGGTGGTTGAGTCACCATCCCTGGATGTGTTTAAGAGACGTTTAGATGTGGTGTTGGGGGATATGGTGTAGGGGAGAACTTTGTAGAGTAGGGTAGGTGGTTGGACTCGATGATCCCAAGGGTCTCTTCCAACCTAGACAGTTCTATGATTCTATGATTCTATGATTACTCTCTGACTGCACGGCCAACTGCACAACTTACACTGCAACCAAACTAAACAGGGTTTGTGCATCCACACCACGTGTTGGGTTTAAGTATCTCTACCGCATTGTCCTAGTTTGGGGTAAAACAGAACCCATTTTCTGTTCAGTAGTTTTACTTTGCAGCTAAGCTGACTAACCGAACTCTCTGCAATGAACAGCATATTGTGCAGACACTGTTCGCTCTCGGAGTGATCAGACCAATGTTCATAGCTGGTGCCCAGACATGGTGTGCGGAGGGGCTCTGCTTACGCTCATTGCTCTGCCCCCCCGGGGCAGGGAACTCTGGTATTTGCCCCGTTGGGGGGTCGGAAGCGGAACAGCGCAGTGGGGTCCCACCTGTGGGGAGGAGCGGACAGGGCAGGTGACCCAAAACTGACCAATAGGGTATTCCATCCCATCTGCCTCATGCTCATTATAAAAGCTGAGGGATCAAAGGGTCAGCCTCTTTCTTCAACGGCCAACATCTGAGGAGGACTCCGTCTGTTCGTCTGCCTTTGATCCTAATCCTGAATCCAGATCTGGAATCCAGTTTCCATCCGCCATTGAGTCCAGTCTGGGACTTCCCCAGTGACAGCCGGTGACATGATCATCACCCCAGGAGCTAGATACTGGGTTTGTATATATTGCGTATATTTCATTATTTACTTTTCATTATTTTATTATTAACATTTCATTACAGTAGTTTAGTTTCTTCTAAACTCGTAAGTCTCTCTCTCCCTCCTCCCCTTGGAGAGAGAGGTGGAAGAGAGCATCTGTCGTTCATCGCAGTGGCCAGTCTGGCCCAAACCACCACACATAACCATCAGCTATGTCTGGGAATTATCCGGGATAGGCTACTGGCCTGGCTACGACCATGTCAGGGACTACCAAAGCAATCCAGCGGTACGACTGACCACATCCTCATGCCCAAATCTGTGCCCTGTCCAATTTACTGACAGAGATATAGCCTATGCGTAGCTGTGTCAACTCTTCTGGGGATGTCACTAGTGTTGATAACAAAGAAGCTCCTTTAGAAGCTGAAGAGGAGATATCCTTTCAGGAGAGTTTATCCTGCTGATTTTTTTAAGAGTGTCTGCAGCTCCAAGTGGACTCTATCCGAGGCAGGGGCTCCTCCTCCTTTCGAAGTAGAGGTTTAAGTCCAGTTACCTTGGACTGGGCACTCTGTCCATACCAACAGGCTGAAGAGATGTCATTGATGTGGAAATGAGGTACACTCTTAGTACTGCTGGTGGTCACAGTTCACGTGCAATTTGAATCTCGTGTAGATGAACGACAGCAACTATTATAACTACGGGGTAAAAGAACACGTCCTGCCAGCCGCGATGTGCGTGAGGCACACCAGGGAGGCCGATGCCATATGACGTGCAGCCATGAAGAAAAATCTCCTTCCTGGTGCCCAAGTGAAAGCCTCCAAAGAGGTATTACAGAAGGGTTTCAAAGCAGTAACCATGCAGAAGAAGAAAAAAAAAAAAAACCCCAATTCTGATCTTTTCAGCTCTCCGATGATGGATCTGCTGTTTGTTTTTTCCCCACTACGTTGTTTTTCCTCCACTTCCCAGTTGCTTTGAGCTCTACTGATGGTACAGCATGTAACTACGGAATACTCATTAATAAGGCAGAGTGTCAGTAAAGAAAATGAAGCTCTTTTTACTGACTCCTCAGAATAAATACTTCATTCCCAGACGTATTGCTACCTAGCTGGCAGGAAATAACCTTTAGCAAAATATTGTTTAACTATAGCAAGTTTTCTTCGAAACTTCCTGCACAGGTTCAGCGCTAGCGTTAATGAAATCACAGTTTTCCCCTCATATTTGTGAATGCCAGAAATAAAATCATATTGAACAAACAGATAGACAAATTAATACAGAAAAGGCCATCAGTGATTATTAAATGCTAAATCACTAAAATACCTGGAAGCTGTGAGGTATACGAAGACAGAACTCACACTAAGTTTCGCTGAAGTAGATTGTTAGACTAAATGCATCTTTGGTGTGAAACAGCACAGCAGTTATATTTCAGTTAGTCAAATACATTCCCTTTGTTTTCTCCCTTTTTTGAGATTGTATATCCCAGAAATTTCCTGCAAGATACAGCTTAAATAAAAAGGGGATTTGGTTCCTGAGCGGGGACCCAAAGAAACCTTTGAGTGACCCGGTTAGTCAAGCAATGGCTAACATATTTCATTAAACAAATTTTCGATCCTGAGGTCAAGAATAGAGTGGTCCATCCTCCCTCCTGCCCAGGCTGGAGGAGCAAACAGGTCTCACACAAGAAGACACAATTTTTGTAAAGGATCTTGAAGTCAATGAACAAAAAGCAGGAGGAGTCTGTGTATCGATTGCACCTCGGTTATCTTTTGTCAGAAGTATTTTGTGCGGGTTGTGGATTACCCCTTCAGATCTCTGATGCAGTATTAAAATGATCCAGCTGAGTCCTTCTACAAACCGATCACGAGGGCTGTTGCACCCTACAACTGTGGAGGAGTTTCCTACTGATGGAAACGGCAGATTTTCTATCACTTTGGCTATTCAAATAAAAAATGGATAATAGTTTTTTCAGTAGCTTCGGCTTCGCAGCTTACGACCGTGATTACAGTAGTACTTAGGGCATCCAGCCTGACGGCACACAAACATAAAGCGATGGAGCCCACCTAGCAATAGGGTTTTATACATCAAGATGGCATCTTACACCTTCTGTTACACCAGGTATGACACCATCACAATTTACAGCCTATCCCAGCTTTACATCTCTGCGGATTTTAGTGCACCAAAGCATTTTAAAGACTTTCGCCTCTTCTAAAAAGAATACACCTACAGTGGATGTACTCAAGTCCTAACCCACAGCAGATCTTCAGCCATTAAATTGAAAGATGACTTCCCTGAAGGGTCCTTCATCTCTTGGCTTTACCACGATAAGTTAGGACTCCTCAGACAGACTGCTTGATCTCTCTTAGAAAATATTTATTGCTGTGCACAGTTGTAATCTTTTGCTATTTTATGAGCTTTTTTCCCTCAAAATGCATCCTGAAGCTGACAAAAAAAAAAAAAAATTGCAATTTTGTTGATGGTTTCTCTTATTGGATGCCACTGTAGAATCATGAAAAATGGGGAGTGGGATTCTTTTCATAATGAAATGTTTTGATTTTTCCTTTAGTTCAAGCCCAAGTGCCATTTTAAAATATGGTTCTATTATCTTACTCCTTCCTAAAAATTTAGGAACTATTTAAAACAAAATCAGTGTTCAACTTGGTCCCGATTTCTTCATGTCTTTGGTTTTTCTATTAGCTAATCAGAAAAAAAAAGAATTGACCTAAGCATTATTCCTGTTTTGTTTCTTCAGTGTACCCAGCTAACTGAAAAAAGGCTATTTCCTTAGCGACTGTCTTCTCCGTGTAAGCCTCCAAATCAGTAACACAGTGCAGTTGCCAACTACTATGTGTCACACTCCCAAAGGGATTAGTATGATCTTTCAAGTGTCCTTTACCCCGTTGTTACTCCACATCAAATGCGGAAACTGTTGGTACAGTGCCCTACAGCCATGAGGACCCCAAAGGCTCTGCCTCTCCTTTCACTGGACCAAATTCTTGTCTTATTCATGGACCAAATTCTTCTCACCAGGAGAAACTCACATGAGAGCGCTTGAGTCTGAAAACGTAAGGCAGAGCAGAACTTGACTATCATAATTTTGCTTATTATAAACTGAGATAAAATAGTCTTCTTGGGCATGGCTGAGCAACAAGAAGAAAGTTGAAGTCTTGGAATTAGGTATTTTCATCATTCATCCATGACATAGAAACTATGCAGGTCACTCGTAGAATTATTCAAAATCTTAATCATCGTGGTGAGATAGTATTCAATTTACAAACTTTTATATGCCAGCACAGGAACATGTTCCATAACGGCAGTAAGTCAAAGAGGGCTATGTTTACACACAGTAATTTCAGTACTCTTCCAACTTCAGGAAAAATATATTCTTAGAAACATCCATACTATCCTCCAAAGCACTTCAGTCATGTGCCACTAAAGGAGTGATTATTTCAGCTGGGGGAATAAGCAGGAGGAGTCGCAAAATAACACAAATGCACCAGAATAAACAAGAAATACAGGGAAAACACAAACACCTTCTACCATCTGCTTTACCTCCGGAGCAATGCTCTCCCAATAGCTGTAGCTTCTCCCTGGTTTCTTCCGTCTCTAATCTCTACCCTCCATGACATTCTTTTGCTTATTGTTTTCCTCTTTCTTTGGACTTGCAGTATCTGTTTGCGCAACACTTCAAATATTACATACCAAGAATGGTTCTCATGGAGACGAATAGCCACAGGTGACCTCAGTGGAGTTACTACCTGTAGTAATCACTACCTCTGGGAGGACATTTGGTAGACTGAGTAGACCGGCCTTGTTGGTTTTTTTTTCAAGTGTCTCCATAAAAAACCCAAAATGTAAGAAAACCCCACTAGCCATAAAAACAACAGGAAGCCCTTTGGTAACGTCATCTTTTTTCACAAAGACAGCGTGTTCCCATGCCTAAAATAAGAAGCAGCTTCATGCTGCATCTGCACTGTTCAGGCACAGTGACATGGTGAACATCACAGCCTAGTCCTGCACGGAGTCTTCTGAAAATGAAGGTCCTTTGGGAACTCTAGGCTCCAGGTCAGCAGATTTTGCCTTTGACTTGTTCTGTAATGGCTCTTCCAACCTCCAGGGGTATCACATTTTCATCTTATATATATCTTTAATAAAACCGGGAGATGAGAAAGACAGAAACAACACATCTCAGCGGAATACAATTCAAATAAAGTTGTTAATAATAAATAATATATTTACTATTTATACTGCTACTACTACCTCAGCCTGTGATTATGGGCAATGCTGAGATAAATAGATAAAAGGAACAGAGGACAGCAGTGAGGCTATTAGGATGTTAAATTTGCCATAAGGCACAATCAGGTATCTAAATAATACATATCAATGTAATTTCTTCAAGCTTGCATTGGCCAAGATATTAACCCTGAGAAGTCAAATTCTGAAATGGAAACGTAAACTTAACCTTGATAAAAGATGTAGCAGAACTCCCCGAGTAGAGCAGGCACCATCCCTTGCGGACAGGGAGCTTTCTTGTTTTTCAGGCAACGGTTGGTAAAAATATTTATTCTGCCTTTTATTTTTAAATAATGAATCTACAGAATACGTTTCTGTATTCTAAGGTATAATGACGTGTTCTTGGTCAACAAGAAGCTCTTCCGTTGAAAAAAGAACATGTCAGTAATGTCAACGTAGACAATTTTCTAGGTAGAACTGCAATATAGCAGGTAACTGAAATTCAATGCCTCTGTTATATTTCTTGTTGCCAAGGTTTTAACGTTGCAGCAGCATCTGCTCTCACCTTTCCAAATGATTTTTTGAAGTGAAATTGGTACCTTCATTTTATTTCATGACTTAGCAATTGCATCAAGGACAAATTATAGTTTACAGGGCTGTATCAAGGTTTTGTCTGCACATCTAGGAGGATCCAAGGACTACAGTCTCACAATTACAGAGACACAACTTACTCAAACTGTGGCCTAGTTAATAAAAATTATATGTTTTCTACAAAATCCTGTTCTTCAATTGCTACAAAAAAGATATAAAAAACGCTAAAATCCACAGTACGTGACGTAACTTTTGACTAATAATACCGTATTTGGTACTTTGGCTGACCTTTCCTTCCTCCCTTAGAGGTGAACTAGGCAAAATAAAAAAGGGGAAAGGTGGAGCAATTGGCCAATAGTATCAAGGCACGTTGTACAGATCAAGGGCATGGTAACACTGATATTCTTCACAGGATCTGTAAGTCATTAAAATTCCTATATCCTGTTCTTATAAGAAAAAAAGAACAGACAAAAGCACAACAGGAACCTATTCTCTTGACAGCGATTTAATAATAAAAGAAAATGTTCTGAGCCATTCTCATTACTGCTTGGAAACTTTAATCTTGGGGACTCAGTTTCTGTTCGTGAAAACCTTCACATCCCTTTATAAGCCACAGAAAGTGAAGGGAATATTTGTAGTTTAATTATACATTTAAACATTTTGGAGAGTCAGACCCACTTTGGAATAGTGTTGTGATGTCTAAATGAAGGGCTTCTCAAGTAATAGAAGGCGCTCTCTCAACACACTGATAGTTTGTCATAGGACCTTCATCTGTATTTTGTAGGGAATGGGAAATCTGAGAAGGCAAGAAATATTTTCCGCTATTACATTTTCTCTATATTGCTGTTAATAACTCGTGAAAAATGTGAGTCATATTTTCTGTTGTTGGCTTTAATGATCACGCAGTCCCTGCGTACGTATGTCAAATGAGCCCCACGTCATGGAGTCAAACCCTCTGCAGGCGTTTCCATTCTTAAAGCACAAACATGCTAATCCTCAACCTGTTGTGGCCTTTGCTGGTTGCCCTGCCCTCTGTTTCAAGTATAACTAAGATGAAGTGGAGATGGAATTAACTTTGTAAATCACCAACTGACCAAAGGGATAGGAGGTAACAGAGCAAGAAATTAATTTTGCCTTTCTCCACTCTCTTCCATCAGCTATTTAGAAGTCTTCCAGATGACCTTTGGAAGCCTTAAACATTTTAAGGAGAATTGGAGCTCCGACACATAAGAATCAATCAAAAGACTAATTGGTATGCAAGAGGCAATACCATCCCTCAGAAAAACGTGGGTTTGTGGCACAGGAAATGTGAAACAACTTTACAATCGAGTATTTTCTGTAACTCAACACAGAATCTAAGTCCACGTGGCATACTTTTATATTGAGTTGTTAATTATTAAGAAATGTGACTTGTGTACAAAAGAATATGCTTCAGAAAGGTACTGAGAATTGACTCGATTATAAATCAGTTTAACTAACTAAAAATACCCTTACCTTCACTAAGCCTTCTAACTAATACTCGATAATAAACAGGCACTTTCATCTATTTTTCTTACATTACAGTCAGTGAAGATAAACAAAGAAAAAAACCAAAACAAAATCAAATGACCTGCTTAGATGTTAACAGCTTGAACCATAAGCCCTGTTTTTAAGAAAATCATCGTTAGCTGCATATTTTATATGGTAATTGCACATAACCAGTTTATGAATAACAACAGCAGAGTTTTTCCCTTCTGATTTCAGTGCCACTTGAGCTATGCAGATTTCAAAAAGCTTATGAATATACAGATAAACAGAATTGTTCTGAACATCTGTAAGCAAAATATGAAAAGATGTTTCATACTGAATGAACATCCTGGGTTGTCTAACGCTGGCCAAAAATGGTGTATTTATGCATTGGGCTAATGCACCAAAATAGCTCAAAATCCTTCACGCACTCCAGAATGCCTTTTCAGATTTTCATCTCTATGGTTGTCACCACCAAATGTAAAAATAATTTTCCAGCACCGTATTCACAAGCTTCAAAGTAACTCAATTATCTCTTAAACATCAATTTAGCAAGGCAATACCACATCAACCGACGGGAGAATCTTCAAATGACCTGTCCCACATCTGAACAGGGTTACACTAACCCGATCCTTTCAGGCAGAAGCCTGACTTTCCTGCCGCCCTAAGGGAGAGGTGAATCGTGCTGCTCTTCAAGGCTTGTGGGTTTGGAGGTTTGCCCTTAGAGGCTTAAGTTTTCATGGAGTACGAACACAGTGTGGTAACAGCACCTGAGTGCTGTAAGAGAAATGGTGTCCCCCTCACGTAGGTTAACACTAGGTCTGCAGGTCACTTTTGCTTCCCGGTGAAGTCCATCGGATGAAGATCATGGCAGAAGATGGGGACACCACAGGTGTGAAAAACGGGCCTGTATTCACTTGAAGCAACACAACACTTCCTTTCTAAAAAATATACTAAAAGTATGAAGAAAAGAAAGACAGAGCGTTTTCTTGTTTTCTATAGAAGATACTTACTCAGCACTGACAGATTTAGTATAAAGAGCAAAGCAGGATATCGTATTGCAATCAACATGCTCCAATCCTCCATCTCAGTAATTCCTCAGTTTACAGGCATTTCAATACAGATGTTAGTGCCACGTTGCTGTAGACTTTAAGATCAATCGTATTTAAGGCAGTGTTGTCCTCAGAGGAGTCCAAACAAGATATTATTTAAGATCATTATGGAACATCCTAAATACACAAGAAGACGAAAACCTTTGTGGGCTTTATAAGCCAGTGTGCACGGAACGTATTCCTGTCCCTTTTGGTTGCTGGTACGTCAGCAAGCAGGAACTTTATTTCTTGCAGTGTAAGAAAGATCAGCTTTCTAAGCAGAAAGCCTGAGTGATCTTGTGGCCTTCTACCATGGATTGACTGTATCGGTGGATGAGGGAAGAGCAACTGATGTCATCTATCTATCTTGACTTCTGTAAGGCCTTTGACACGGTCCCACACAACATCCTTCTCTCTAAATTGGAGAGATACTGGTTTGATGGATGGACTATTCAATGGATAAGGAATTGGCTGCGTGGTGGCATCCAAAGACTTGCAGTCAACAGCTCAACGACCAAGCAGAGATCAGTAACAACTGGTGTCCCACAGGGGTCTATATTGGGATCCGTGCTGTTCAGTATCTTTATTAATGACATAGACAGTGGGATTGAGTGCACCCTCAACAAATTTGCAGGTAATACAAGCCAAGTGTGCAGCTGGTATGCTTGAGGGGAGGCATGCCATCCCGAGAGGCCTTGACAAGCTTGAGAAGTGGGCCAATGTGAACGTCATGAAGTTCACCAAGGCCAAGTGCAAGGTCCTGCACCCTGGTCAGGGCAATCAACAGTATCAGTACAGACTGAGAGATGAATGGATTGAGAGCAGTCCTGCAGAGCAGGACTTGGGGATATTGGCAGATGAAAAATTAGATATGAATGAGCAATGTAAGCTTGCAGTGCAGTTAGATAGCCAATCGTGTCCTGGGCTGCATAAAAACAAGCGTGGCCAGCAGGTCGAGGGAGGTTATTCTGCCCCTCTACTTCCCTCTTGTGAGACCCATCCCAGAGTATGGCATCCCACTCTGGGGTCCCTGTACAAGAAAGGCATGGGCCTGTTGGAGCAGGTCCAGGGTAGGGCCACCAAAATGGGCAGAAGGCTGGACCACCTCTCCTGTCAAGAAAGACTAAGAGAGTTGCTGTTCAGCCTGGAGAAGAGAAGACTCCAGGTAGACCTTACTGTATCTTTTCAATATATAAAGGGGCTTATTAGAAAGATGAAGAAAGCCTTTTTACCAAGGTCTGTAGTGACAGGAGAAGGAGTAATGGTTTTAAACTGGAAGAGGGTAGATTTAGATTAGATCTAAAGAAGAAATTTTTTACAGTGAGGGTGGTCAGAAACTGGAACAGGTTGCCCAGAGTAGTTGTAGATTTCCCGTCATTGGAAATGTTCAAGGTCAGGTTGGATGGAGGTTTGAGCAACCTGATCTAGTCAAAGATGTCCATTCCCACAGCAGGGGGGTGGTAGAGCTAGATGACCACTAAAGGTCCCTTCCAACCCAAACTATTCTATGTTTTTATGATTCTGTGGTATATAACATGCATGGATCAGATGACAGATACATGATCAAGAACACTGCATGCATCAAAGAATATCCAAGAACAAGAGATTGGAAAACTTTATGCCTCAGCAGGCACACATTCCCCTCCCTCCACAACATGTAGGCAGCACGTATGCACATAAATCACCAGTGCATGGCCCATATCTTTAGCTCCGAGAGAAGTATGGATAGTGAATGTACATATCGATACCTTCGATTTGAATTAGTTGTTCACATACAGGCATCCTGTTACTTTTGAGATGTCCAAGGGCAGCTGGGTCATCCCTGAAAATCTGTCAGCTGTGACTATAGGGTGGCACATGGCATATTCTCAGACATCTCAAATGGTGGGAGATCCTACATTTAGGCAACAAATCAAAAAACCCACCACTGGTTGATGTTTTGAGCGACCTTAGCACGGGGAAAAGAGTAACTCCACACCATATTGCCTGAGGTCTAGCTGACAATGCGCTTTTAGAAGAAGTGCTAAATGCTTCATCCAAAGAATTGTTGCTTTTTTTCTTCAGCACAGAGTGCCAGAAAGGTGTTGGACTAAAATAACTTTCCTGCACAGATTCTCAGGACTCCATGGGCTGAAATAAAGCTCAAAGACTTGCCAAGTAGATACTGTTTAGTGGCTCTGATGGCTCTGATGTCCTTTCTAGAGCTGGATTTAGAGGATGTGACTTTTAAGTGTTTACCGTAGATATGACCCTGCCAGAACACGTGAATAAGAAAGTGGCAATCACACAGTGCATAACTGAAGTATGCTATTTCGTAAGAACTGTTCCTCCCAGTGATAACTATGGCAACTAGAAGTAGTCAGATGGCAGTATCTTAGGGGAGCTTGTAAGAGATCTCTTTAAAGAGACTTCCAAAAAGTCTTTCAAAGATAAAAAAAACCTGCCAAAAAAAAAAAAATCACAATAAAATAGAGCTAAAGGAAGTTAAGTACGAAAAAAAATAGTAGGCAGAAATCAGTAAATTCTCCAACTCAGCTCAGCTGCGCAACTAGGAACAGAAACGTGTAGCACATACATATCCCAATTATGGTCACACAGACAAGGACATGAAACATGTGCTTATGCTTCTGGGTATCTCTGAGCAAAGAATCCTCCAGTGTCCAGCATCTGGAGGCATATAAACATCCATAATGCAAATGTGTATAAAAACAAGCACTAGTAAAATAACCTCAGCTGCGTTTTTGCACTTCAAATCTAACTTAAAAACCTATCAGAAAATAGACTTCAAAGATTTTTCCAATTTCTTTATTCTAGGATTCTTACTGTTTAATTTTTATTTTTGTTCACTATTGATAAAATGCAACGCATAAAGTAGCTAAAAAAAGCTTTCGAAGTATCTCAATCAAACGTAAAGCTCACAATACTACGGAGCTATTCTGAAATATAAAACCAGCCTATACTGCACAGAATCGAAAGAGATGGTACCTTTTTTCTACTTCCCTGATTACGCTATCTTGTCCCGCGTCCACATCGCCCCTTGGCCAACAGCCAGCACTCGGGATCATTGCAGAAACACTCAACAGTCCATCATAACTACCATCGGTGTACTGGAACTGCGAGTGCGTTGGGAAAGAGAAGTTGTGCTGCACATCCCTATTCTGTATAAATAATCTAATTATTTAATACCCAGGCCATTAAACAGAGTGGACAATAACTACCAGGGAGGTCTTGGACCATATATGTTTATAAAAATTACAGATAGTGCAGGCAAATGATGAAAGTACAAAATACAAGACTGCAAAAGTGTTAGGAAGCAATGGATCGCTTGGACAAACAAGACAGAGACAGGTATCATTCATCCTTCCATAAATGATGCTTTTCATTGTTATGTTTTGCAGTTCTGAGTATCTACGAATCAGCCAATGCTAAAGGCATGGTGACCTTTTTTTTTTGTTCTAGATATTTTTAAATTTCTATACACTAAACATTTTCATTCAGGAACATGCCGACTGCTATATGTTCCCACCAGAAATTCTCCCCAGTCTATATGTTTTCTTTGGCATTTTAAAGGCAATTTCTAATTATTACAGGGTTGTCTATAAAACAGATGCATTCGGACAATGCCCTTAATAGCCTGCTTTAACTTTTGGTCAGCCCTGAACTGGTCAGGCAGTTGGATCCTTGTAGGTCCCTCCAAGTGAAATAGTCTATTCTATTCTATACCACCTTAAAACCTCTCTTTTCACATTTTTTACTCTTTCCAGAAAGTTTCTGCTTTTTTGGATCCCTCAGCACTTCTGCACAGTTGCTAAAGTGTCCATTATTTGTTTGCGCCACGGAACTTTTTACACTCTTTCTATCCAGCGGATTGTCGGTGAGAAAAGCATATCAACTTCAGCATTTGGCATAAAAAGTGTTAACAAGAAAATAAGCCAAAAGAAAACCTCCAAGCTGTTCCCCACCAGCCAGTATAGGAAAGCAAGAATTTGCTTTAATAGCAACATTGGTCAGTTGGCTGCCAGTGGTTCTATGTTTTAGATCACAGAAAGAAACTTTACGGGGTTATTAGTCCCGTAGAAGGACTAGTATAAGAGCGCCATGAAAAATAAATGCAAGGGTTTGGTGTGGGAATGATAGGATGCCGTGCGTTGAACTGTATAAAAAATTAACAAATTAATAATAATAACGCAAATGAGAAATTTAGATTTCTCCATACAACCTCTTGGTTACATGGAAAGAAGAAGAATGAATGTGCGCTTTCTGATTTTTGTTCCTACTCAGACACAGACAAAAGTGAAAGCAAAATTTTTTCTAGAAAAGCTTTTTCTGAGGAACGCATTTGCATAATTTGAAACAGAATTCATTCCTGAAGAATTTTTTTTTTCTTTTTCCTCAGAATATTTATACATGCATTAACCCATTGTTAGGAGATAACAATGGGATGGGCATACCATACTTTTCATTACATTTTAGGATGCAAGGCCAATACCAGGGTTGACCAAACACCAAATCTCTTTAGTGGCTGCGGTCACTCATTTTACTTTTCATTGTCACTCATAATCTGACAGGATTCTACTCACAATCCTTAAAAACCAAAGAGAGAGACTTACCTGAACAGACCTCTTTGTAGGTAGGATTCGGAGTATACCCTCCCGCGTAACCCACTTGAGTGGAGTAGACTCCCTTCTGGCGCCAAAACTTCCTCTCGGCTCCCCAGAAACAGCCCATACCTGAATAACAAAGTACATATTGTCATGTCAAAATCTGCTCAATACTGAATCACTCATTGGCACATTAATTGATACAGTCCACAGTGGAATTAACATCTATAGCCAGCACACCGTGGTCAAATCTTTCCCAAGATTATGCATGGAGTAACTATACTGAGAAATGCATTCTGCATCACAGAACAACTCAAATAAAGCTTTATGTACGCTTCTGAATATTAACATCTCACAGAGGACAAATCCTATAAGGGTTCAAAGGCCCCAACAAGGAGAATTCTCATGCACGTAAAAAAAAAAAGTTACTTCAAAGGCAATTGCGCTATTTGTACAGCACCATTTTTACTTTAGTTGATTAGCAAGCTGTCAAAACACAATAATTTGTATTAATGGCAAACAGTTATTTAATTTTCTGCTTTCAGGCATATGCAGTCTTTAAAGGTGGCAGTAATAATGGATTAAATGATATGCTGCACAGGAGGAAAAATGCTTTTGTTTAACAATTTATGCAGGCGGATATTTGATGTTCAGACAAAATTTTGGTAGTCATTCGCCCACGTGGCCAATTATCAAAGGACATCAGACTGTCAACAGGTGTAAATGAGCAAAACTCCCCTGGCAATAGGAATCAAGCACATTCCATGAAATCCAAGGGGAAGGAAGAAACAAGACTAACATTCACAGTTCTCTGACAGCTTAAATAGTTAAGAAACATTAGCTACAATTTGGGGGACTCTCTAAAGCTGAACCGTGTCACATACACTCTAGTATTGGTTAGCTTATCCTTGATTATGGATGATCTATTTTCTCTTTCAATGACAACATACCTCCTTTTACTCCTCACTTACTGAAACATTTGGAATAAAAGGCAGTAAAAATAAGCTAAATATTAAATACACTTAGAAATCAATGATCCGTGATGGATTTTCTATTGACAATACTGCAGATATGAGGGGTTAAAAAATTACAGAAATGTTCCTTCCAAGTACAACTAGAACAAAGCAGTCCCTTCTACCAGCTATGATGGCTCACAAACGCATGTTCTTTCTTTGAAACTTCAGAGATTAACTTCACATTAAGGTCGCAATGGACCAAAAATTACAGAAGTAATGACCGAGATTCCTCCTTCTAATTCAGGTGCTCAAGGAAGCCACATAAATTGGGAGGCTCGTCTGCTCCTGGAGACCATGGGTAGAGGAAGGCATCTCCTGAGGACAATTCAGCCCCCAGAAGATATAAATTGCTGATCACATTGCAGTCATTCTCCCTTGACTACAGAGATAGCTATGGCTATTAGACTTGGGTTCCTCAGCTAAATTAGGCTGGCGGCAAACTGCTGTAGGACCTCTCTTGAAATTCCCTCCCACTTTTGCAGAAAGAACAATCCAGGATTCTAATTCGAGAGAGTTTTCAGGCACTGACACATCACCTATCTAACGGAGACTTAAACTAGAGTGTATTTCTGTACCTGATGTCATTATTTTATCTCAGTTAAGTCTGAGAAGTTCTCCAGCACATATGCCCTTAGGTCGAGTCAATTGATATTGAGTGAGACGGGTTTCACACATCACACTGCTGATGGCGCACAGTACAAACGGCAGCTGTGGTCCCGTCATTGTCCAAATCAAGAGCGTAACTAGAGAACATCAGCAATCCCTGACGCTCAGGTTTCCTTCCCACGGAAGTCAGAGGATGTATAAGGGGGACAGCGCACGCCCCTGTGTGGCGGTGCAACTCCCCGCCCCCTTTCAGGCCCCTCGGTACTTGGCGCGATTTCCTCCCCACATGGGCCACTCAATAATACAATGGAGCGGAACAATACATAACGGTCTGACATGAAAAAAAGAAAAGGTGGAGAGCAACGGACTAGAAACCTACGGCAGCCCCTTAGTGTACCCGTCCCCCATGGCTCCTACCACTTGAAAAATGGTAACTATAATCGATCACTCCTGACAACATATGGAGTGCGACCACAGAGGGGGAGGTACCAGGACCCCAAGTCCTAGCAAGTCCTGGGCTTGTGCAACCGGTAGAAAGTACCGGAATAGTCCATTGTCCGAGCTGGGCCAGAGTGGAAAAGTACCTCATGAAAGTCAATTATCTCGGATCCTATAAGTAGCGATTCCAGTAAAGACCCTTTGAGCTCTTCTGGATTGCAGCGGGCTGCGGCCAGTACCTGTCCTGAGTGGGGATGCCGCTCAGCCTGACACCTTGAGGACTAGAAGGCCAGGACAAGAAAATCCTTCTTCAGCCTCAACTACTGCCCATTGAGGAACACCGATGCATCGTGAGTATTCACCCTAAATTCGAGTAAGGGAAGTTTTGGCCATAGGCTAGCTCGCCTCTTTCCATCCACCTCTCCACCTATATGTTTGTGATATACACGTTATCTTTATGGATGTGGATGTTCTTCTCTCCATCCATGCACATGTAGGACTTAAAAGCTGTACCTTTCGGCTTCTTAGGGCCACCTGCTATTAAGAAATTCCCGACCCCAGCAATCGGAGACCTCTGTGTGTGTGTGTGTGCGCGCATGCACGTGCACACACGTGTTTGTATGTTTTGCTTATATATATATCTCTGTGCTTTTGCTTATATGTATATGTAATGATTGGGGATATCTCATAGTAGGTTAGTGTGAATCTTGCAGTCTTCAAATTTGTAATTAAAAGTCACTGCTTAGTTATTTTGTTAAATCACTTTGTAAGCCTTTAAATCGGTTAATGATACAGCGCTGCTAAAATTGAACCTCTTGATCTACCTCAAATCACTAATAAAGTTTGAACCGCGACTAAATCATAACCGTGTCAAATACTTCCATCCGCGACACCATGTCTCATCCCAACAGTCGGGTCACAGATGAGAGGGAGCCTGGAGCAGTGACCTGGGAAGCGCTCCTCAGTCCATTGTGAAGACAGCCTTTGAACACATCGTTTAGACATAGACTTTGAGTCTTTAACCAAATAACTGCTTAGAAGTATACTTTTATCCATGTTTCTCATACGTTCACGTAAAATCACATGTGAACACAGGTTGTGTCTGCAAGTTCCTTGTAAAAATGCCAAATGCATCCTGCCAAAATTCCTGCCACAGCACATTTGAGTGATGTGAAGCACGTAGGCAATACTCGGTAACGATATTTTAACACGGAGGGTATGCGAAGTCTTGACTTTTTCATACTGAAGGGGCATATGGAACCAAAGTTCAGAGGCAAACGTGAACATGCACAGCTTGGGGTAGGAGGACAAATTTCTGTTAAAATAAAACCCTTGAGCTTCATGAATCCTGTCTACAGTTCTTTTCTCCTCATCCCCAGGCTTAGAGATGTAGCTAGGTCTCCATATTACGTCTTCATACTGCTTTATCCATGGAAAATTTTGGAGGCATTGCAGAATTAGACTGTGATGAAGAACCTATTTGAATAGCTCCTCTGATTTTGCTAAAGTCAACACAGAAGAGAAAACACAATTTTAAAAAAACATGACTGGGACAACTGTTTAATTATGTGAAAGGCCTGTTTATACCAAGTCTATCACAGGTCCCAAAAAAGATATTTCCATTCCACTGCAAGCTAAGGAAAAGTTAGGAACACAGCTCTTCCACGGCCATCCAGTCTGCTCTAACAGACTTTGTTCCTTCTGATAATCATAATTTACTCTGTCAACAAAAGAAAATTTTGTGTTTAGATATGCAACCCCAAAAGAGGAAGGAGGCAGGATCCGCTTATATCTCATCTATCTTAAATTTAATATTAACTACACACACTGCACAGTTATTCTGCTTATTTTTTTAGAACTGCCTAAACTTGGTGGTCTCAGAATTCATCAGATTCTTCCCTACTTTCCATGACAGTGTTCACCCAAACATGTTGTCCTGAAAAAACAGGCGCCTTTCAGTAGTTTTCTGGGGATTGGACGTAGGCAGAGAGCAGAAGAGGGCATTGGAGCTCACATAGAAGTGGGCAGACTTAGGCTGTCTTAGACTGCTTCCAAGGGAGCTTTTTATTGGTTTTGTGGGTTGTCGGTTAGATCCCAAGTCTGTACCCGCATGCAAAGCACAGAAAATAAACTTCAGCCCAACACCAATACCTCAGTGCTTTGCATCCTTAATATCACAAGGGAAGTTTGAGCTCCAGCTGCCTAAAATCCCAGGTGTGTCTGCAGCAGGTCACACCAAGACCCTTGCAGGAAGGACTCCAGCTAATTTATCAAACTATCATTGGCTGGACATGCATGCTGAGGGGTGGGGAATGAGCTATGCCATCTATGCCAGGAACTGTACAGACCCAAAATTGTTCCCACAACGTATTCCTAGGATCACACCTGAGTGCAAATGAGTAACCCAAAATTAAGGACACAACCCCAATTCAAGTTTGAGTTCAAGGAGACCCCACCTGGAATATTGCATCCTGCTCTGGAGCCCTCAACATAAGAAGGACATGGACCTCGGAGCACGGCCAGAGGAGGACCACAAAGATGGTCAGAGGGCTGGAGCACCTCTCCTATGAAGACAGGCTGAGAGACTTGGGGTTGCTCATCCTGGAGAAGGCTCCAGGGAGACCGTATAGCAGCTTTCCAGTATCCGAAGAGCACCTATAAGACAGCTGGAGTGGGACTTTTAACAAGGACATGTAGGGATAGGATGAGGAATGGCTTTAAACTGGAAGAGGGGAGATTTAGAATAGATATTAGGAAAAAATTTTCACCCTGAGGGTGGTGAGGCACTGGAACAAGTTGCCCAGGGAAACTGTGGAGACCCCATCCCTGGAGATGTTCAAGGCCAGGTTGGATGGGACTTTGAGCAACCTGGGCTGGGGGGAGGTGTCCCTGCCCAGGGCAGGGGGGTTGGAACGGGATGATCTTTAAGGTCCCTTCCAACTCCAACCGTTCTATGATTCTATGCTTCAGATATAGGCCCAACTTCAAATATAAAATAGAAGTGCTCATTCATTTCCTATTTATTTCAAGAATTTTAATGCTCAATAAATCCCTAACTGCACTGTCTGAAAATACTAATCATCATGGTAGTGGTCACTGACTCTCTTTGATCAATAACTATTCTTTAGGATTCTCCCGTTGATAGCCCTCTCTGACCTGCTGGTTTGACCTAGTGGCCTAGATCCTCATCATGGTTTCTTTCACTTTTTCTTCTTCCAGTTTATGTCTGAATTCATTCTGCCCTCCTTCCTCTGAGAGACAGACATTTTATTCTCTTGGTGAACTATTCTCATCATTTCTCAAGTACGCTGGCACCTTGCACTAACAATAAATCCTCACATCCATGAGAACAGATAAAATTGAAATCTTTGTCATAATAAAACAACCTGCTAGTAAAGGGACATAATTTACAACAATACCATACTAAATTGCTTTCCACAGTATTAATACATTCAGCGGTTGATGTTTGTTATTCTGCTAAAGTGGTGCCACGTTCTACAGAGAAATTGTCACAAGGAAAGAAATATTAACAATAAAACCCCACATAATATTCCGGAGTTAAGACACATCAGCTCATGGAATGCCTGTTCTTCAGAGCACTGGCTGCCTTATGCCACGTTGAACATGAACACCGATTACTAAAATAGGGCAATAATCTCAGTTCAAGACTTCACGTGCTCTTGTAGTACAAAAAGAAAAAAAAGTTTATTTTCCCTATTTATTACTACTTTAGTAAAAAACCTGAAGATATAAATAAATGAAACAAATAATTAAATAAAACTCAGAGGAAAAAAAAAAAAACAGTAGGAAAAGAAACATAAAAGCAAAATAAGCCACCCACATTATTATAATTTGAAACTAGAAAACATGAACGTGATTTTAAACTACTCATGAAATAATTTGCATAATCCCCAGTCCTGGTGAAGTGAGTGCAGCTTTAGAGTGAGATAGAGAGCTTCCGGAGGCATTCCTAAGAGAAAGGAAAAAAAAGGAAATACTGGGGAATGTACTCATGTTCCCAGAAAAAGTAGGATTTGTACATAATGGATATTGCCGAAGAGTGTTTAAGCCTTGAAGATATTTGTCACTTTCTAATTGCTAATTTGTAAAACAAAAACTATTCTTTTAGTGATGGGTTTTGACTGACTCTTAATTGGAATTTCAAAAGGTATTTAAAGACTTTTTTGCTTTTGAACTTCAATACCAAACCGATTCAATTGGCAATCTTTAAAGGTTCATTCGTCCCTATAAACAATATTAATCATACAATTTGGGAATGAATGCTAGTACCCCTATTCCCTTCGAGCATCCACATCCATTTTCCCAAACTATTCTCTTCATATATCTATACACATATATATCTTCTGAACAACTCTTTTTGTACACAGCCTGACGCTCAGCCAAGGAACGTGTGTTTCCATAGGCAACCCAGATTATTTGCATATTTGTTAAAAAATAGTTAGCATAAGATGAAGTATTTTTCTAAAATAATGAAAGCAAAGCGTTCCTTTGATAAGAGACAAGCATCCCGTTGTAAAAGATAATCTGCAATAATTTTGAAATATTCACAGAGCGAAACCGAGCAGAATTGAACCCCAGGTGTTCACTTTCTAGTGAGATGAATAGTTTAAAGATTACGTTAACCATATTGATTAGGTCTCCATTGACTGCAACAGGAGCTCAGACATTCAGGGACTAATTTATTTGCCTAAATTGAGACATCCGGGGTCATTTGAGGCGCCTTAGGGTATCTAACACATCTATCGACACTAGGCTGATGACACAGGACTCGGGAGAGACACGTGCCTTTCTTGAAAGGCATCCCGAGGCCAGGCAAAATGCTCCTGCCCATCTCACACCCAACTGGTGGCATATTTTAAGGCAAGAGAAACAAGCCCATACCCCATACGCAGACGTGACAAAAACCTGAAAGTCTTTGAATCTGTAGTTGAATCAAATCCCCCAAAACATAGCGATTTGTGTCCGAAAGTTGCCTGTTTCTCTCCCGCAACTACAACGAGACCAGCATGACTAGCTCAGATGCGGTAGTCTATGCTGCGGCATAACCCATATGAATCCTAAGCAAAATTACTAATTAAAAAGTTATCTATCCTCGTATTAATGTTTGATTCTTTGTGTACTGCGTGCAATAGACACAGAAACAAACAAACAAAAAAAAACAGATTGGAAAACTTGTTTGAAACTTCTGCAACGTTCAAGACGTTTGCCACTCCTACAAGAAGCCGCGTGGTCCTGCAGAGGTAACCTTTACTCACCGCCATTCTCAGCCCCTTCTCCAACATCCCTTCTTTGAACAACACTCTGTTTCCACGCAGGTTCCCTGATGTAAATTCCTATTTATGATTCCATTATGTAAATCAGCAGAAACGGCAAATTTGCATCAGAAGGGCATTCCTGATCCAAACTAAAACCTCACAAGACGTACTCATTCTGCGCTAATTAAAGTCTATTAAGTTCTGAGCTCCATAGCTGCTGATGCTTCAGGGACCCTCAGCCTTCCATTGAAAGAAACTCACAGCAGGTGTATTGGGTTTATATACCGGCTAATTTTTATATTTTCTCTGAAACATGCACACGTATAGGGAATTTTCATTTGTGGAGCATTTTTTTAATGCCTTTGTCCTTTACCTTTGTGGTCTGTCCTTCTCCGCTGGGCATCAGGTGCATACACAACCTGACTTGTGCCTCTCTACCCAACGACCTTTCGCTCCTGCCAGCTTTATTTACAGGCGTTCTCTCTCCCCTGCCCTCCCAGCAGCCCGACAGGACATCCGGAAGACTCTTTTTGTCACATTCTGAAGAATGAACGCATTATTCCACTGGCATGCCAAGTCTTTTCTGGCCCACCGCCTGCGATCCCTCCACCCACACTTCAAGGCACTTTTCCATGCAGCAGATTAGGAAGCTGTTTCCATGCCAGGTTGATAGCAATGCTTCACTGCAGAAGATGAACTGCAAAGGATACGGATCCCGCTCCTCCTTCTGTTAACGGGATTTTAGAATTTACGATTCCACTGAGTAGGGGAAAATGTCAGTTTTAAATATATACTCAGAAAAATAAAACCTGCTGGTACGCTGAAAGAACAAAGAGCAAGGTGCCCTGGAAACCTCATCCCTAACCCCAGATCAGAGGAAGGAGTGGGACAAGATCTATCCGAAGCTCGGGAGCACGCTAGAGACAGGAGACCAGCTCCGGTGCCAGCTCATGTTCTGAAACCCGAGAAGCACTGATTCTGCCAGCTGCTCAAACGCTACAGTACCCAGCCAAAAAGTAGCTGGGGGCACAGGCTGCTCCTATACGTTGAAGCAGTAAAGGACAGCCAACAGTACATCCCACCGGCCTACCTCAATGCATCTCGCTCGAGCCAGCAGCTCTCCGGGAGCCGAAGACACAGCTGCCAGTATCCCCGCTTCTCTTGGCCAGTAGAGGACTTGGCCCAAATTTTGAATACGATTGATTTAGTTACCTCTATAAAATCTGGAGAAGGAAATGCTCAGCTGCTTTGAACTGAAATGATTTTTTTTTTCCCCCAATTGGAAAGGAATAAATTGAACCTCAGCAAGTTACATACCTATATAATAATGCTCATTTCACACGTTTCCGCCAAATACTCTGATTGGCGTTTTTCTCTTTAAAAAATGGTGTGGAGCAGTTGGTACAGCTGATTGATTGAAGTCAGTCCAAGGACTGATATTTCTCAGTACCGAGCCAAAGAGATATTTATGCTGTGTGCTCTGAAACTGTGGGGACCATTAATTTTTAGTACTTCGCAGGTTGAAGGGGGTGACTTGGCTTCACCATGAAAGGTCAGCATGAGACCTTGGTAGGCACCATCGTGTTCCCTCCCCCAAAGAGAAGATGGGTAAGCAGGCAACAAGGAAGCTGTGATGGGACCCAGCAGACTCCCAGTTTGGGCAATTAGGAGACCAGGATGTCCTGGCAACCCAGGAGAACATCCAGCCTGCATCTAGTCTATACTCAGTAGTTGTACACCTGGTTGCAATCATTTTTCTTGATTTTATGTAACTCAGTAGCACCAGACTTCCAGAAAGGTAAATTTTTGTTCTCTACAGGGAAATATGCCGGTCCCTTTGGCTTCGCTGGGGTTGTGGACACAAATCTAAAAGCAGAACTGGATCTCATGATCACATGTAAAGTGAGTGACTACAGCTTTGGTGAACGCTTTCATACCGCATGTGCACTTACACAACAGTTAATAAGGGCCTGAAAATCTAAAATGATGAAAGCTCATCAGCACCAAGATAAAAATACAGCATGAATTACCCCAGAGTCTTTGCTCTAAATTTTTTCAAATTCCTGTCGAGAATCTGGAAAGAATTCCAGATTCAGACTGAAATGCGATATTGTCTTTTACATAACATTGTAATACGAAGGGTGCTTCGGTGAGCCTTCTGGATGCATATAGGATTAATGTTATCAATCAGGATTTAAAGTAAAATTGTATTATTGATGTCTTTAGAGGTTTAGCATGCAGCAACCACAGAATATTTGAGCAATCACAGAATATTTGAGATCACTGGAAAACAATCAACTAGGAAATGGTTGGGAGGAGTATAAAAAAACTGAAACAGAGAACAAGCTCAGCTGAAAGAAATAAAACTCCTGATGACAGATGGCATTAAGCGGATGATCTTCCTAGATAAGCGTTGGCTCTAATGCTACAACAGGGTTGATAAATATGTTGAACAGCTTGCCTGGGGCAAGTCAAACAAAGCCCTCGGCAAGAAATTTAAAATGCAGTTTGCCTAACAGAGCAACTAAAGAGGAATTTCTTGGCTCACCATTTTGCCAAGATGTGTTCTGTTCACACTGCATGAATTCCCAGAGAAACTGTTGGGTTTGCTTCTTTTTCCATAGGAGAAGCAGAAGCCTCATGTTCATTCAAATTAACAAATGGCCAGGCAATTCATTTCTGCCTGTACGGGAGCTGCTGACATTCCAAGTGCGTGTGGGCACGTGTTTGTGTATGTATGTATGTATGTTTGTATAAAATCTGCACAACAGATTAGAATTATTGTAAAAGGAAAAGCAGACTACCATAATAGAAAGGGAATATTTTACTGTCAAGAGAAAAACTGCCATGTTTTCAGCATGAAAAATATGCGTAACATGTCATAAGTATAAGTACGACTTTTGAAAAACCCTATAAGACAACAGCACTCAAACTGGGAAAAGCACAAGGGAGAGAAAATGATTCTTAAAATGTGTTTATTCAATCCATCACGAAAGCATGTTACAAGTTATAAATAATACAAAATCAACAGGATTTAAATAAAACTGAAGCCAGTATCAAGAATGTTAATAAGGCACAAACCGCAGTTGCTCTAAACTTCACAGTTATAGACGTTTCAGATATTCCCATTTAAATGCAATTTTGATCTTAACCAGCAGAGAGCAGGGATATACACAAGTCAGTGTATCAAAATACTTTCAAAGATGGCCTTATTCGCTGCCTTTCCCCACCCAATAAGCAGGAATACTTAAACCAATTTCATCCTGATTGTCAATAAAAGTGTTCTCTGGTGAGTCCACATAATAAGAAAATTCCATCATCAAAATCCTCTGTTGGGAAACTTCTTGCCTCTAATTGCCAGAAACTGGAAGATAGGGCCCATTTAAAAAAATAATTTCCGCTGATCTGAAATCACACACTGGGTGGAGAATATGTAAAAGCAGTAGAGGCCAAACCTTCTGACCTTCAGAGATGCACCAGACTGTCCTTCTACCCGTGACACCTACCTGCACCCAGCAGAGCTGCGAGGACAACTGTGCGACATAACTGCCACCTGTGAGCTGCACCTGAACCGTTCGGAAGCACATCTTGGGTCTAAAGAATTATAACTAACACTGTGAATCATTACAGAATCACAGCATCCCACACTGGTGAGGGTTGGAAGGGCACTCTGGAGCTCCCCCAGTGCCACCCCCCCGCCAGAGCAGGGGCACCTCCAGCAGTGGCACAGGACACCTCCAGGCGGGTTTGGAATGGCTCCACAGTGGGAGACTCCCCCCCTCTCTGGGCAGCTGTGCCAGTGCTCTGCCACCCGCACAGGAGAGAAGTCCCTCCTCGGGTTGAGATGGAACTGCCTATGGTCAAGTTTGTGCCCGTTCCCTCTTGTCCTGTCACTGGGCACCACTGAACAAAGACTGTTCCCATCCCCCCGGCACCCGCCCTTGAAGGATTGATAAACATTGATAAGATCCCCCTTCAGTCTTCTCTTCTCCAGACTGCAAAGCCCCGAGTCCCTCAGCCTTTCCTGATAACAAAGACGCTCCAGTCCCCTCACCACCTTTGTAGCCTTTTGCTGGACCCTCTCCAGCAGTTCCCTGTCCTTCTTGACCCGGGGAGCCCTGAACTGGACACAATATTCCAGATGTGGCCTCACCAGGGCAGAGCAGAGCAGAGGGGGAGGATGACCTCCCTCGCCCTGCTGGCCACACTCTGCTTGATGCCCCCCAGGATGCCATTGGCCTTCTTGGCCACCAGGGCACATTGCTGGCTCGTGGGCATCCTGTTGGCCACCAGGACTCCCAGGTCCCTTTCCACAGAGCTGCTCTCCAGCAGGTTAGCCCCCAGCCTGTACTGGTGCACGAGGTTATCCCTCCCCAGATGCAGTACCCTACACTTGTCCTTGTTGAATCCCATTAGGTTTCTCTCTGCCTGTCCAGGTCACACTGGAAGGCAGCACAGCCTTCTGGCATGTCAGCCACGCCTCCCAGTTTTGTGTCATCAGCAAACTTGCTGATGGTACACTCTATCCCTTCATCCAGGTCATTGATGAATATTCCTAAAAATGAATAGGAAGAGAAGTAGACCTTGCAAGCATGAAGGAAGCCAACTGCTTCTGCAGCTCTGCCTTCTTCCCTAGTCTTGGGGTACAGGCTTTAGTCCTAATCAGTCTTCCACATGTATTTGTTCTGCATTAACCACACTCAGCATTTTCTTAATTAGGAGAGAAAGGTAAAAGAGTTGGAAGATGTGCAGGGTTCATTAGGCCCAAACAGAGACATACAATTCACAGGCTTTACTTCCCAGCTCCCAAGTGGATACCAGTGTGCGAACATGCCATGGGAGGACGCCTAGCAGCAGACGTTTGGATCTGGTGAACCAGGTTTCCTGCCTCCTCTAGAAAGCAAATACTTAAACAGTAATTCACATGCATTTAGCTCCTTTCATCCAAAAAACATCAAAGCATAATTAAGCCTCACGTGAACCGTAATTTATGAATTATTACTTTAAGTGCTCCACAACTGAGGTATGAGTGGTCCCAAAGCAAAGTAAAGAATCCCCTTTGGAAAAATACCAAAAGATCCCAACTAAAAGCTCTTTGTTTAAAATATCTCTTTTTTCATGCTGTGACTACTGGGTGATAGAAACACCACTTCATAAAACTATGTATTTTCTAACTTTTTCATTCCTGTATTTTGGTTGGTTTGTATCCTTCAGTAAAACTTTGTCTAGATAAAATGTAACAAGTTTCATCTTAGTTGTCTTCTTTCAGTGGAATGCAGCTGCAATATAGTAATGTGGAAAATAAGACAAAATAGAGAAGTGATTCCAAAAATAGAGAAAATCTTGATTTGTGATCGCTTTAACATGTTGAGCCAGACATACCAAGTGGTGATCTTAATATTTGTTAGGTTAAGGATAGAACCAGTCAAGATTAGGCATGGGACAAGAGAAATCAAAAATGTTTAAGAATAGAGAATTCATCCAAAAACTAGTTGAACGTCTCACTCTTGAAGATTTCCATCTTATAAGAATTTATTTTCTTCTTTGATCGAGTTTCATTCATGAAACAGAACTAATTCTGTTTACTTGGCATTGTATAAGTAATCAATTCCATTATAGTTAGACAGGTGTAGAACTGGGAAAAATGAGATGAGAAGGGGCTTCGGGAATTCAAGCCTGAATGCAGACTGTAAAAGATTTTCTCTCTGAGGCTTGTTTCTATCATTAGCGGTATTGCTATTTTCAAAACCACAGCACATAAAAGCCTTCATCGCAGATTTGAATTCCATTGTGCTGAGTTCTGGGTACAAATGCAGAACAAACCAGCAACCTCGCCAGAAGTATAGTTTTCTATTTACAGGGCCATTCATACCGGTACATTCCATAACCATGAAAGAGAACTGTCACAAATTGTAGAATTCAGGAATTGGAATCCAATAAATACATGGGGGTTTTTTCACGTTTGGGGTTTTTTTTCACATTTGGGGTTTTGGGAATGCAACTGAGTGAATGCTCATGTCTGGGAACAATAGGGCATCATTTTCCATGAACAACTGAATCACACGCAAAGCAATATTGCACCACAAATGGCTATGACCCGCAGAAAGAAGTGGTATTCACAAAGTAAGAACAATCAGTCCTTAAGTGCAAAACATTTGGATTAAAATTCCATGTCTTTCATGTCTAATTGATTAAAGAGGAGTCTTTGGAAGTACTGTAGGGATCTCATATTTCTTGGCCACAAAGTTGACGACTGAAGTGTCCCAAGGACACAGAAAAACATGTCAGGGTTTACGGTCAAAATTCTGACTCCTTTAACTATTTACTCCATTTAATTTCCCTTACAAAATAAACTATTGGATCAATGAAAATGTTATGAGTATGAACAAAAGCATCTGAAGCTCTTTGCACACCTCTGAAGTGTCCAAAAGTGGAACCAAATCTTAGTCTGAATTAACACAGCCGAACGTCCAAGGATGCAGTCAATAAAGAATAAATTATGCCAGCTTGCGCACAGATAAATTCGGCCTAACCACTTTTCTATCTCCTTTGAAGAAGGGAGTAGGTTCTTAATATATTACCTTTCAGAAGTCTGTTAGGGATAAAAAGAACCTCTGGTACAATAATATGTGAAAGAGATTGAGACAGAGCTACACGGTCCTATCATCAACCTGATTATTTGCTTCATTGCAAAGCATCACATCTTTAGTTCAGTCATTGATTTGAGGCTTTCAAATCATTTTGTGATCTTCCTTTGCTCTAAGCATTCCAACACTTGGCAGAGATTCATTTAAGATCATCCTCGGTCATTTGACACACTTTAGTGCTCTGCTACTCAAGTAGAACTTGATGTACACATAAAATAAGAGATGTCATCAGCGCTGTGTAATCCATTTGATTCTCTTGAAACTGTATCTTTCATATAAATTCATCTCTGCAGTAACAGCGAAGCCTTACCCCGGTCTTGTGAAAATCTCTGTAATCTCTCGGCAACCTTCGGGAGCTTGAAATATATAGAAGTAAAACAAAATATATTCTACTATTATAAAAGCAAAGCACCACAAACATTTGGTTACCAGCAAAATAAGAATCACTTTTAGGGCTATGCTGCAGAAAATAATAACTTGTTTACAAAGTTTGTTTACTGCAAGGAATAGAAATCCTGCCTTTTCTTTCCTTTTTTGTTAACTATGGCTAAGCTAAATTAACTGCCATAGACACATTCAGAAAAAGCAATCTCATATTACTTATTTTATTTATAACCTTAGATTTTCGACAACAATAGAAAGCTGTAGGCACCCTGACAATTATTTAAACTTACAATCTATAATTGCTCAGGAGTGAAAAATAATTACATTCAAATAACAAACCAATTCAACAAGCAGCCCTTTAGTCCTCCTTTCCCCAGCTCCACAGAAACATACCCTTAACCCTTTTCCAATAACAGCCCAAACTTTCTTAAAATGCCTTCTAAGTCTACCTAGAAGATCATTAAAATTAATCTGTTTTGAACCACAGCTATCCTTAATGGAAACATAGAATTTCTGAGGTATTTTCTCATCTGTTAGTAGCCAATAAAATTATGCTACGTTCTCACTTGCAAAAGAGAATAACTCCTTCCTATCCACCCCCAAAAAGACAATTACTCAAGAAAATACCAGAGAAGATTGTTACAAAAAAACTAATTTATATCCAGAGGAACAGGCAGAGGCCAAATAGATATGTGGTTACTCATTTACCATTTATGCAGTACTTGACGTGCACTCATTCCCCAAAAACACGGTATGTCACTCTTGAAAATAAAGTATCTATAATAAATGCTGAGGCAGAGCGTCCACGCTGCATTGATGGTTCGGCAAAGGAATTGCCATTACGCACAGCAAAGTCCATGACCCGCTCACTCTCCAGCCCCCGGGATTTCTTAGACGTCCTCTGAACGACCTGCGCGCTCCGGCTGCGGTTGGCAGAACGTTAAGCCAGAGGGCATCAGGAGGCACAGAGCCTCTGGCTGGTTTGAGGGCTGGAGCAGCACGCTTTTGCTGAGATAAACAGCCTCTCTAGCCTTGAAGGCGGCTTTTGGTAGAGCCTCATAACGTGCTATAGACATACGCGTTGTCATTTATTAAAGAAGCACCATGGCAGCGGCACAGCAGCCATCTAAGGTGGAAATTCCCATCTTTCCCATGAAGCCGGATGGGGCCACTGTACAGCGACTCTTTGAACAAGCAAAGATACTCTTATTTTTGCACGCAGCAGAATTTTTCTCTTTCTTCCCAGGTTCTGAATCAGCAATTATTGAATTTTTTTTCAAAAGCAATGCAATACGTCTTACTTATGCCTACTGCATTTCAGAACAACGCAATCGTCAAAAGTGATATGTGTCAGACGAGCCGGAGATGCAACAGAGTGAACACTGAAGCAGATAATAAATTAGCTTATACAAACTGTGGTCAGAGATCCTTCTACCAGTGTAGTTTGGGGAACTGTAGCTATCCAGCCAGGCGTGGACAACTCAGGTGCCGCAGTCACAGAGCCAGAGCTGCGCTGCCCCAGGGTGGAAGCAGTAAGAGGTCCCTCCAGGCTATGCCTTCAGCCCATCGGCTCTCCAAGCCCGGAGACATCTCTCACACCCATGCCAAGCCAGACCTGCATCCAGAAAGAGCTGTTGCCTATTTTACAGCATTCACTGTGCAATCAGTCATTTTGCCTCATTTGGGGGTTTGGGTTTGTTTTATTTTTTGACATACAACTTCAAAGCAGGTTAGGTGCTATTACTAGAATGCATACCGAGCTTGCAAAACTTGCCCAGCGCTATTGTCCAGCAGAAAAAGATTCATGTGCATCTTTAATTTTTCATTTTTTCTTAACTAGGAGCTAATGACAACTGTGGCTTGCATATGCATGGGTTTCAACACCATTTTCAGCAATGACTCCTGTATTTTCAAATCAGCGCACAGGTTCTAGCTATGTGACTCCCCACAGCTTTAATTAATTAATAATAGAAAAGCAGTCAATGGGATATGATAGGTGATATACACACATGACATATGTGACCTGTGACATACAGTATATGGCATAACAGGGATCCACCTCGCAGTTGACAACAGCAGATGCTCAGGGAAGAATAAGAAAAGGACAAACACGCACGATACTTGCCAGTACAGTAGTCCTAGTCTCTGACTTTTGCAGGATTTCCTGAGCCTGCTGTGGTTTGAATAACTCTCAGTGGATCTCTCTTCCAGCTATTTCTCCTGGCCCCATTTCAACCCGAGAAATCTTCCGTATGCAGAAAACCCTTTGGCAAGGAGAACAACAGTCTTTTATTTTATTCCCTCTTTTCTGATTTATTTTGAAACTGGCTCCTACTATTTCATCCTTTCTTCTGGTCCCTACTTCTTGTAAGGGGAGATATTCTGCAAAATCAATTCCCTTTTACATTCCTCACGCCTCTCATCACTCTGTAGACCTCTCATAGCCCACTAGGTTCTCTCTTTTTCACACTGAATAGTCCTAGCGTACCCTGTTGTTCCTTGTACAGAAGACTGTCCTGGTTTCAGCTGGGATAGAGTTTTCTTCCTAGTAGCTGCTGTGGTTTGGATTTAGTACCAGAATAATGTTGATAACACATATTGGTTTAGTTGTTGCTAAGGAACGCTTATATTAAGTCAAGGACTTTTTCAGCTTTCCATGGAAGCTGAGAGGGAGCACAGACAGGAGAAGCTGGCCACAGGAATGTTCCCCACCACAGTATATAAATAGGGGTTGGCCGGGGGGCAGGAATCACTGCTCGGGATGGGAATCACTGCTCAGATTGGGCTGAGCCATTGATCACCAGGTGGTGAGCAATAGCATTGCATCACTCATTGTGTATATTCTTTTACCATTATTATTATTATTTTCTCTTCTGTTACTGTCCTACTAAACTGTCTTTATCTCAACCTACAAGGCTGGTTTTTTTTTTTTTCTCCATTTTCTCCCTAACCCACTGCGGGGGGAGCAAGCGAATGGCTGTGTGGTCCTAGTTGCCGGCTGGGGTTAAACCACGACAAAGATGCTCCATACTTCTGATCACCTTTTTTGCCCCTCTGAAGCTTTTTCAGTTCTGCTAGATCTCTTTTGACCTGAGCAGTGCAGCCATGCATACAATATTCGCCACATGGAGAAACCATGGGTTTATACATGGGCATAACGAATATTTCTGTTCTGTTCTCTTTTCCATTCTTATTCCACCTTCCAACAACAGGCATCAACAGAGAAAGGATTTGCATACTTAGGCATCAGTTAAAATCCATATATTACCCTCCTCCTAAAACTGCTTATAAGAAGGGAGTTTGGGGGCAAAATATGACTGATGGAGTCATCAGTAAAGTGCCTTAGAGTCACAGCAGGCTGCAGCCAGGGAGGGCACAACTGCTTGAGATCTGAGAGACTCTTATAGCCTCAGGTTCCAAACAACATAGCGCTTCTGTAAGCTCCAGCACATGCTCCAAACCATTTTGGATCCACACAGTACCTTGAATTCTTGGGAAATTATTTGTATAGATTCAATAAGTCCGTTAAAGCAACAAAACTGCCACAGGGCTACAAACATCTTTGCTTTACCCTCGGGTTTGGTCAACGGCATCATAAAGCATAAATTGTAGTTGTGGAACAAACAACTGGAGGGGACCCAGATTAGTTTTAAAATGAGGTAAGGGGCACTATTTTAACTGAAGTTTAAAAAAAAAAAATCAAGTATAAACATACCTTATAAAAATATAAATTTCGGTACTGTCCCATGTACCTATTCAAAAGTCTGTTGATGAAAGCAAAAATTGGATACAGAAGTTATCAGCCAGCAAGAGGAAATCCATATTAAAAGTGCCTGGTTATATGCAGTCTTCTTTGTCTGAAGGTACACTACTAGAACAAGTAAAAGTCAGGAGTATTCATGAATTCTTCGCAGATGCCACATTGTCGCACTATAGTCACCTCCAGTTGGCTGAATAAGCCTGTACCACAGGCGGTTCGTGGCCTGGCTTCATTTATTCATGCAGCACGGCTGTTCCGTGCTTTCAGGATATACCACAGCATGAGAGCTAAGAAATTGAAGAAAAGCTAAAGCTCTGAGATGGGAAACACGGTCAACAACCTTGTTCTTCCATTTCCCAAGCGAAACACATTTCACCTATGGCACTACAGCATAATTAGTGTTGTGTGTATGTGTGCACATACATTTTCTCAATTTTGTTTCAAATCACTGTCAGTCCATTAAGAGTGGTGCTTCTACAGCATAAGACAAAGGGTGGGGGCTGAATGCACTGGGGCATGACGTGAGAGCACATCAGGACATTTGAGGGCACAAGGCCTGCCAGGAGGGGATCGGGGGACAGTATAGAGCAGAGGGAGTGACATTTCACTCTCCTTCACAGCGTCATCAGAAGGAGTGGTGCCCAGGATGAGCTAATCCCAGAACCACGCACAGGTTTCATCTCCAGAAGACAGCCTGAGAACAAAGTAGTAAGAAATAGTAAGGAGAAAAAAAAGATAAGAACCCAGGTATGAATTTCTGTAGCAGACCAGAAATAACCACTGCAGCCAAGCAGCACGCTACACAATGGTTTGAAGAGGGACCATGTGAGCTACCAAAAGTCCTTCTACATCTAAAAAACATGCCCAGATCTTCAATGTAGCAGCACAGTAAAATGATCTTGGGTTTATTGGCTTCCATAAAGCAAAGCAGTTGATAATCTCTTTATCTGCCACAGGGATAAACACCATCACACTTGATGAGTCTGAGTATAAGCATTTTGATGCTTAAGCCCCTACGTTTGCCCTTTCTTGGCTTCTCAGGCACATTCCACTGAATAACACCGAGTTACTCCCATCCTGCTGTGCAGTTGGACTGTATATTACTGTCAAGGTTTGTCTGGAGCCTTGGGTCATATTGAGCTAGTATAAATGAAGAGACAAAAGACGGTGCTAATAGCGTACAAGAGAGTGATATAGATGATAACAACATTCAAGCACATCAGACTTCCCATCCCAGAAGAACGAGTCAATAAAAAGCGGGATGGCCGTTAGCCTGCGTTTGCAGCGAGGCTCCATGTTACACCTTTAGATACACAGAAAGACACTTTGCCCTTCCTGCAACTATGCGTCTTTAGATAGTGTACCTAATTACAAATACATTTTAGCATTTCACTCAAGTTATATCCTTTTGACTTGAACGCACGACTGCTACTACATAATTCATAACATGATTCTCAATAATTTTCAGTCAAGGTTCAAGCAGAAATGTGTCACACTAGGATTATATTATTTATGAGCATAATGTTGGATTTAAGCCAATGACACACCAATAAATTTTATCTCAAAGCCTGACATATTGCATGCTGTTTTCCCTGGCTCACAAACAAATAACTACGGCTGTTTCAAAATTACTTACAGTTCAACTCAAATCAGATATTTTTTTTGTGATTAGTTCGTATCTTATTTGAAAAACTGATCATATTATTTCTCTCTTGTAGATGTTGAAGGGCATTTTTTCCTTCATTTCTAAAGTGTGTCCTGCACAGAGAACAAAGTGAGGTGGTATTCTAGAAGAAAAATCTGGAACAAAATGCTGGCTGGCCCTCTTAAAGTGTGGAGTTTTCACCCTCTTTTAAAGACAAAAGATTTATGTGTGTCTCCCAGGAAAAGCAGAGAGCCTGCGCCAGCCCGCATAGATTGCCATTGAAAATGATCTAATAATGTGGGCAATCCCCTAAATACAGGGGCAAATTACGTACCTGGCATATACTGGGAGGTAAGGGGCTCTGTGAGAACTACTCCAGAAGCAGTTCTTCTCAGCTAACCTCAGGCACTTGAGACAGAGACCTCTAGGGTGTGCTTCAGCATGCAGCTTGAACAACCACATTTAGATCTCAAATTCAGAGATACAAATAGGCATTCACATGTGACAAAAGGTGTCCCAGCTCCCCTGACAGTCAGTGGTGATCCAGGCTCCAGTATTGACGCGTAAAAAAAAGCACCTGGTGTCATCGGAGATGCCTTCTGCAGCAATTCTGCACAAGACTGGCATAAGAGGGGCACAAACGCCAAAAGGTAGACCCGTGTCTTTGGACGCTGGAGATCACGGACAATTTCACATACATGCTATATGTAGATGTCTTTATATGTATGTGTACGTTGAATTCCTAAACATAGGTATGTCATATCATTTGGGATGTCCTGGATAAACCTATCTGGCTTTCATCTCCTAGTTCAGCAGAGCACGGATCTCCTGTGAGACCCGAATCATCCCCGCCAGCCCCCTGTGCATGTCGCCAGTGCCCTAGGACAGCGCAAGGGGCATAAAACATTTGCAACGTATTCATGCAAACGAATCAATTCCCGCTAGTCTAAGCTAGGTGTTTAGATGGCGTTTGACAGAACAAGGCACCCACAGAGGGTGATGTGGACCTTTCTGAGACAGACGTTATGAAGCGACCTCCAAAGGTGTTTTCTCTGACTAGGGAGAAATTCTTGAAGATGATTTTAGATTACATACCTAAAATCTATTGAGATTACTTCCAGCCCAATGAGTAGAAAGCACCGATGAAAATATAAAGATTCCGGTTGACTCCCCCAAGCTTCAGGGGTGTTTCTGAGCAAGTATTTTAAAAGTAGCTGAAGATTTTTGCATCTTCAATTTTAAGCAAGATATCTAACGACACTTTTTTTCAGATCACTAATAACTTCATCAGGTGAGAAAAATTCCTGAAAACTGGGAAAATCACTCTAAATTACCCCAGACTGCATAACCCAATAATAGGCAATCCATATTTTTTAATATAGGACCCTATTCGCTCAGTCTCACATCCCCAGTTCTAAAATTGTCAGGCTGTGACAGCAGTGTTGTAAAGGTAAATCCATTAGGATCTGTAAGATGCACTGACAATGCTTTGTGAATGTCACAGTATGTCTAAAATTATCAAAACAACACAATTTCATCCCTCCAAAAACCTCCTTATATGTTTTTTTCTCTGCTGTTGTAACTACTGACAATTAGCATCACATTTTTCATGGGTGAACAGAATAAATCATCACTGTTCTGTATGCTTTATGCAATGTCATCATGCTCTGTGCTTTATTAACAGGAATCAGAGGATAAATGCTGATGGTAAATGTGTATGTCTGTATATCATATACCCCAGCACATAAACACAGACACACACGCACACATCTATCTCCCACAAAGCAGCATAAATCTGATGAGGGCAGCCTCTAGTCATTAACGGGATAATTTACTTCTATTTCAAACTTAAACCAACTCAGAATGATGCCAAGCATATGTTCCTCCTAGTCACTGATATATCCCTATTTATCATTGGCAAGAAATTACTGCTCTGCAAGGGTTTTGCATTGCTAAAGCAATCTAGGTGCTCTCGCTGGCTTTCGGCATCGGAAAGAAAATGTACGTTCCAGACAATTCCCACCGTTGGAGATCACTGAGCCTTATCCCAAAACTCACGCAAATTAACTATGTCTCTTCTACTCATTTCAGTGGGAAAGTCCCCAAAACAGAATTAAATGGCTGTTTTAAGGTGAATGTCGTTGATTGAAAAGCTGAGATCTGATTTACTTTTAAAAACCTCTGGATCCTCACTAATGTGCAATACGGACTCTAAGTGGAAATCTACACAAAGCTAAATTCTTCATTACCTCAAGAAAGCTAAATTAACATTAACAAGTCCCTGATGGAGAAGGACAGATATTGTGTTTGAAGGCCACATTACTTTTGTTTTCGGAAGCAAAAAGAAAAAGAGATGTGGGTCCTTTGAAATAAAAAAAAAAAAAAACTGTTTCGAAGGGTTGTGCTGATCAAGGACAGCTTTCACTTTGCATTAGGGATATTTTATTGTCCCTTATTAGTGTTTATAAATGTCAGGAAATGTCCTTGGCAAAGACCAAGCAGACAGTAGCATTTTGTATTTATCTGGGTCTGTCTCGCAGAGCGCTCTGCAACCGGCCATTTACGCTCCCGCAAAGTTGACGCACAATGCTAGCGAATCACACCACCAGCACGTAACGCATAACACTTACAACACAACATGAGAAATTGAATATTATGATATTTATTTTTTAAAGGCCCCAGAATTACGTTTATTTCTGTGTTTGTCACCTTGTTTTACAACAGGCTCACAGGAAAATTTTCAAGTCGGGGTTTCCCTGGTTAGACTTTTAAATCCTAAACAAAGAATATTCCCTGGTAATTTCTTAGAGCTGACATAAGCCCTGAAGTTTTGACCAGCAAACCCGAGCATCATACTTCAGGCCAGATTACACGGAGGAGGATGTTTAGGCACTGGTGGCAATAAGGATGAACCAGGACCAGATAGCAGAGGCAGGGAACTGGGCTGTGTTTCAGCTCTCTGGAGGAGGCAACAAAAAGACACTGACTGTAAGTCAGTATCTAGAAGATAAAAAAAAAAAAAAAGAAAATGGGAAATCACAGAATCACAGAATTTTCAGAGTTGGAAGGGACCTCTAGAGATCACCCAGCCCCACTCCCCTGCCACAGCAGGACTGCCCGGAGCACATCCCTCAGGACTGCATCCAGGCGGGTCTGGAAACTCTCCAGAGAAGGGCACTCCCCCCCTCCCTGGGCAGCTGTGCCCGTGCTCTGCCACCCGAACCGGAAAGAAGTGTTTCCGTGTATTTGAACGGAACTTCCCATGTTCCAACTTGTGCCCATTGCCCCTCGTCCTGTCACTGGGAACCACTGAAAAGAGCCTGGCTCCATCCTCCTTCAGCCCACCCTTTAGATACTTGTACGCCATAAGAAGGTCTCCCTCAGCCTTCTCTTCTCCAGGCTAAAGAGTCCCAGCGCTCTCAGCCTTTCCTCATACGGGAGATGCTCCAGTCCCTTCATCATCTTAGTTGCCCTTCGCTGGACTCGCTCCAGCAGTTCCCTGTCCCTCTTGAACTGGGGAGCCCAGTGCTGGACACAGTATTCCAGTTGTGGCCTCACCAGTGCAGAGTAGAGGGGGAGAATGACCTCCCTCGACCTACTGGCCACACTCTTCCCTATGCAGCCCAGGATTCCATTGGCCTTTTTGGCAACAAGGGCACATTGCTGGCTCATGGATAATTTACTGTCTACCACGACCCCCAGATCCTTCTCCTCCGAGCTACTTCCCAGAGGAAATAAGGATGTATTTCTTTAGTAAACATACTGCAAGGGTAAGAATAGGAACATGATTTGGTTTAGGGATGGAGCAGCCCCCCTTTAGGCAATCCCTTTTTGTGATGCAATGTCTTCTTCACGGGTTTATTTTCTCATTGCAGAACTGCAGAAAGTTCAGTGCCCATCAGTTCAGTTCACCACCCAACATTACCATTTCAGTGCTGTACAAACGCAGCCAGTTAGTACACTTCCTTCACTCTTCCAAGACGTTGAAAGAGAATTAGCATGAGAAACATGAACCCCTTCTGGAAGACATTCCCTCTGGCTCTCAATTCTTCCACAATGTGATCCTTGTAACATCTGGTAATACTGCTGTAGACATTTCTCCCACAATTTGGGTCACAGCACACACACCTGTTTCAACATCATGAAGTCCTACATTCTCTTCAGATAGAGATATAATAGCTTCTGACATGTAGCATGATTTAAAGTTTTCTTCCCTTTCTTTGAGCAACAGAGAAAAATTGTTTGTTCTATTTTTACTGCCTACAAAAAAGGTATTTCTCTTGGGGTCCAAACTTTGTTTCCTGTGATTTCCTTTTCCTGGTGAAAAGAACAGAGCTCATCATAAAAACATAACTGAGTCGGAACAAAGGACTTCTTAACACGTTTTCTTATCTGATGTGGCCACCAGTAGGTCTTTCACGAATGAGTAAAAGAAGCTCTATAGAGAGTGACCAATTCTTAAATACATCATCCCACTTTCAAGTGAAATTATTTTCCTTTAGTTGAAAAGTTGCCCGGATCAAGCCTTTATTGGAAAAGGTTGAACCACCCAAGAGCAGGTCTTGTTCGAGGAGCTCAGCTTTCCACCGGCGCAAACCACATCTGTAGGTACCGCAGAGGCAGCTGAGAAAAGGCTGAGAAACCCCTGGCTCTGCCCGGGGCTAATTGGTGTAATCCTATTTTAGTTTGAAAATAACCTTTGGAAGCAGTGGGAATTGTGGGAACGCACAGGGTACAGCTGAATCTCTACAGGACTCAATAACTCAGGCAAAGTACAACAATAATACGGCTCTATAGAATTACTGGAACATGCTGCTGTCTAATAAGTGCAGAGCAGAAGGTGAGCAAGCTTGGATCTGTCTGCCAACTCAGAAATGTCTGTAATTAGATCTTATCAGTTACTTAGCATCCTACTTCTGTCTATATTTTGTTTACATCAAGAAACCAATTATCCCATTACTAGCCAGTACATGTCAAGCAAATACAACACAATTTAGTCCCGTATTTAAAAACTGTTAAAAATACAAAGCTGAAATCTTGCCAGATTTTACTAAAGGCAATAAGAACCCTTCTATGAACGCACCATACGCACAACGCTTCCTCTTAGAGAACTCAGGTAGCACGGAAAGCACAGTGAGTATAGAGGTGCTCTGGGATAAACCGGAGTCTTGCAATTGCAGCAGTTGATAAGAAAAACATGCACGTAAATTCAGAAACGCTGACCAGAAATATTTCTGAGCATAATACAGCAGTGCATTTAAATGCATTTAAAATATGCAAATGATTCCAATGGCACTGATGGCAATATTAATTTATATTTGTATATGTTCTGCAGCTTTGAAGCATTTCTTTTCATTTTGTACACCTCTATCCAAAAGTTGGTTTTAGACCCTAAATTGCTTCTTTTCAAAACATTATCAAACCCCTTAATATATGTTCAGATTTTGACTTTTGGTTAGGTTTTTGGTCAGAATCAGTCACTACAGGCAAAATATCGAAAATATCTATGGCCACAAAAACTACAAGAAAACTTTCTGGAAGGCATTTTGAATGACTTCTACTTTACCATCCATAAGACAAACACATAACATCTAGAGTTTCATCTGGTTCAGTCGCTGAACTTGGGAATACACACCCTTCTTTACTTCAAGGGGCACAATGATTTTTGATACAGCATTCTTCAGTGTCTCCAGTGAGGCTGTGAGCAGTGCCTGTGCACCTCCTGCACTCTTACTGCTTAGAGTAGTAGCTGGAAACTGGATCAAGAGGTCTCTGGATGGTTAACATTAAAATATTTCCATTAAAGAGTCACCCTTACCCTTGAAATCTAGCTTTTTCACCATTGTAGAAACAAGGACACATTTCTTTATTCTAATAAACAATGGGTTTATCTTAGGCAGCCGAATGATGCTAAAGAGATGACCGGAGAGTCTCAAGATCATTTAAATAGTCTTTCGAAAACTGTGAGGTTCTGTTATAAACGGGGAAATTGCAGGAACAATGACCCGTGTACTTTCACCCTTACTTTGATCAAAACAAGAAGTCCTACCATAAAGTAAATAACCAGCATTAGTAAGAGCATCTTGAAGGAGGTTCTGCAGAAGATGGAGCTATGTAATGCAATCTAACTGCATTTTGCAAGCAGGTAAAAGGATTAGTGTTTACAACCCGGCATCATGTTTTATATTATTGTTATATGTGTATATGTTATTTCTAGTGGTGAATCTAAACTATCCAAGCAGCAGGAAAATTCACTGCAAGTAGGCTACATCTACAAAATCATATGGTTATTTATCATCTTTTAGCTTTTGCAGATCTTTTTAAGGAAGAGGGATTACATCTTAGTAATTACTGCTCTTTGAGATTTGTCCCTCTGCAATCCCAATTAAAGGACTCAGGGACGTTTCTGGAGAAGAGGGGTGAGAAGCCCTCTCTTGCTAAGGTGGAGGCAGAAAGTCTACTAGCTCAGACTAGCTCAGTTTCTTCTAGCTTACAGATAGCTAAAATACAAAGAACTTGCTGCTAACAGGAGCATACGTGGATACGATGAGTAATAATTTGAGGAGAAGAATTACTAACAGATAACTGTTTTCTTCTTTGAGCGCTTCCTTTCATTCCCACTCACATGGGGCCAGCAAACGCCGCCCCCTTGGAGGTAGCAAAACTGAACTGTAGCTCCATTTTTCTATACCACGTATCAGAATGGGATGCCAATGACAACAAATGACAACAATTATCATCAGAGTCATGTTTGTATACTACTATACTTCAGGTCTAATAGTAAACCTAAGAACATGTAGGTTTTCCATTTATTCGCAGCACAGATGGCAGCAGCATGAGTTTTCACCACCTAGCCCAACATTTGCAATCACAGGCTTGCGGAAAATCTAGGGCAATTTAAAAATGATGAAAGTTACCAGGCTTGATAGGAATATAATGGAATTGCTCAGGAACGATTCAAAGCAGGATGTTTAATAAGATTTTGTGCTCTTCCAATGAAATTCTGTAGTTAGGATATTACTTTCTATGAAATTTTACGTATCGTGTACAATCAACACAATCAACAATCAACAATCAATATAACCGATATATCACACCAACACCCACCACAACCACTGGAAAGCTGATTTAACCATCACACAGGAAATAAAGGAGGAGCTTTAAAAAATGTAAACAGTGAAGACTGCGTCAATATGGGATTGTACCAGAACTGCCTGACCCTGCCTGCTGTTAAGAAATTCAAAGAAGAATCTCTACATCCATCTTAACCGTAAAACTCAAAAGGTAACATACAATCCTTTTCCATTAGCTCCAAAAAAAATATCAATCAATCTCTTTTTCCACCACTACAAGAATTTTTTGATGTTCCCAAAATCCACAGACAAGGGAGTACTGGCAGAAAGACAGTACTGGATAAGAGGAACTCTAAGGAGAATTTGAAGAAATCATGACCATAACTGAAGGGGGACACCCACAAACCATTTCTCCTCTTCAACCATGGTAACCACAGAAACATGACCTCCACAGGAAAGTTAATGCTTACTGTGATTTTTTGCAATAATCAATTGAAAAGATAATTTTTGGAGTAACAAATTAGTGCCCACGGATAACTTAGCCTTTTGCATTCCACATAGGATTGCTAAATATTTCAGATGTGAATACAGCTCTCTTTGAAAATAGATTAAGGTTAACAATTCATTCCAGACAGATACGTAAACTGTTACTACATAATAACTTTCAGACACTGCTCAGGTTTTTGAAAAGTTTATGCTACGTTTTTTCTTTTTATAAATTAGATCAGATCACCATCGCTAAGCTTGACGACTGAGAAAATGCCATATTGACACAGGCTACTTTCTCCTGTAAAATACAGATTAATAATCTTTAACATCAGTAGGGATGATTGGATTATCTAATGTGATCTACTGTATCATGTAGGGAAGATAATTTCTACTACTTTTGCCTTTATGGAGATCGATAATGTGTTTTCTATTGATGCATAACCTCAGGAAGCACCTGGGGTGAACGGGTGCCTGACACGAGTGTTTAGGTTCATTCTGGGTGCCATAGGACTACTGAGATGTCCACACCGCAGGACTGCAAGAGACCTCCATCCCTCTGGTTTGGCAACTGGCAGCCTGGTGAGCCCAAGACATCTGAAACCTCTGGCTAGGCATGTGCTAACTGCCCCAGTCCATATCTGAAGACACAATGATATGCAGATTCTCTTGTTGCTTTGATAGTTTGTTTAGGTGTTTCACCTTTTTGTTGCTGCTGTTAATAAATTCTAATTTTCAATAGCATGTGAAATGTATTTAAGTATCAGTCTCGGAAACACTGCGTGCAGGTGTAAAATTGCCTGCTAATACCTACTCACTATACCCCTAATTTCACATCCGAAGGCTCCATTTATTAATTTTGTTACATTATACTGGGCATTTATATAGCACCACTTCTCAGAATCACTGCTTTCCAGGGTACATCCTCTGTTTTTACATATTTGTTGATACACGCATTGCCTTGTGATTGCCAAAGTTTATATATGTGATATATATACCCAGGTCAAAAATAGTTATGACTGCTTCATATACCTGACCTGCACTTATTATGATTTAGAACTCCATCAGGCTAGATGATATAGCAGGTGTATCAAGTAGTAATTTAATATTTACTTCAACATTCCAGATAGATAAACATTTAATAGGATATAATAAATTTCCTAAGGCACTTTTGTACCATCCTGTAGAAGTTAATAGAGAATTACATCCTTTCTAAACAATCCAATCTTATGGTTCAAAACAGGGTTAGGAAATTTTTCATTCTCTGTAACAATAAGTTTTAAGAATAATTGTCATCGAAATTCACTTTTTTCTTCCCTAGTAAATTCCATAAGCTTGCCCTTAAGGATTAACATTAGCACATTCTGAAATGACAGCTCTGACGATTCCCAGATTTGGGTAAAGTCCATCTCTTGGTAAAAAAATGGTGACTCTGATCTATTTTAGGAAGTTTCTTTCTTCCAGAAGTAATTAATTTCTCCACAGAAACACTTTTTTCAAGTTTTACAAAACAGCTCAAAGAATGACATTTTCCTAGAAAACACATACAATGAAATCACACATCTTCTCTTTTACCTCGGCCACCTTTGCAGCCCTCTTGGCAGCCAACAGGAAGTCTACGGGACCATTCACAACGTAAAGTACAAATCAGCAGGTTTGGTTTTGGGCATGTAAATGGTAACAACTCTGCAAGTGCAGTAGATCCCACCAGTTTGAGTTCTTTGCATGACTTAAGGTCTGGAGAATCATGGATCAGCTTCAGAATTTTGTTTAAACACACGATCTTACAGGAATTATCATACATAAAAATCTATTTTGGAATTTTCATGGAACAAACTAAGCGTTTAAATTTGCTGGGTTTATAACTCAGAAAAATACTTTTCATCTGCTTCTTTTGGGGCATGGATGTCTCCCAAAATGATCAGTGGCTTTAGCTGACAGTAGTGGTTAGAAAAATGGCAAGAGCAGCCCAGATTCTAAAACTCTAAGGACTCAGGCTGAAATTAAGAAATTTGGCATGCAGTAACACTAGACAGCTTAGAGCTTTTATTTTAAAACTGATGTCTTACCAAATACAGCCATCTGTGTTCCCTCTGGGAAAGGTTCTACCATTCTGTTTCCATTGACATGATGTTTATCTAAAAGGGAAGAAAAAGTCAAAATGTAACAGAATATATGCTTTGCATAAAAACAACTGGTTTTTTCTTACCAGTTTTTTCTTACTGTTTTTTTCTCTGGTTCTGTTGAAACCTGGAGTTTGATTTATGAAAGTAAACCTGTACAATTCACTAATATCTGGAAATTCACACTCTCTGAGTCTATTTTTCAAAAATACTGTCCCCAAGTCCCAGGATATAAACTAGAGACGCAATTTGGTTTAGTGCTTCAGACAAGTCAGCTGATACTAACGTGACACACACATACAGAGCAATATACAGTCAATCACTGTCAAAGGTGGAGTACTCTTGAAAGCAACCTCCTCATGCAAGCATAAAAAGCCGGAAAATCACTATTCTCTGTTGCTGCTAGGATACGTTAGTGCTCAACCACAAGCTTTTTTACAGCACCAAGCAGGAACTGTGTGTATTTTCTGCACCAGCATGGTGGATTGACCTTGGCTGGCTGCCAGATGCCCACCCAGCTGCTCTCTCACTCCCCCTCATCAACAGGACAGGTGGAAAAAACAAGATGGAAGAACTCATAGAATCATTTTTGCTGGAAGAGACCTTTAAGATCATCAAGTCCAACCATTAACCAAACACTGCCAAAACCACCACTAAACCATGTCCTTCAGCACCACATCTACACATCTTTTCAATACCTCCAGGGATGGTGACTCCACCACAGCCCTGGGCAGCCTATGCCAGTGCTTAATAACCCTTTCAGTGAAGAAATTTTTCCTAATATCCATCCTAAACCTCCCCTGGCGCAACTTGAGACCGTTTCCTCTTGTCCTGTCGCCTGTTCCTGGGGAGCACAGACCGACCCCCCATCGCTACACCCTCCTTTCAGGGTGCTGTAGAGAGCCAGAAGGTCTCCCCTCAGCCTCCTCTTCTCCAGGCTGAACACCCCCTGGTCCCTCAGCCGCTCCTCAATCAGACGTGTGCTCCAGACCCCTCACCAGCTCTGTTGCCCTCCTGGATCAAGGTACAATACAGGGAGATCAGGACCAATTAACCACCATGAGCAATCCAGACTCAACTTGAGGAAAATTAATTTAATTTATTGCCAACTAAAATGTGTTTGGATAGCAAGAAACAAAGACAAATTAAAACAAAACCTTCCTTCCACCTCCCCTTTTCCCCGGCTCAGCTTCACCCCATCCCCGACCCTCGGACTCACAGGGCTCTTCTCACAATTCTTTCCTCACTCCTCACTGCTCTGCCATGTTTTGCCCTTTCTTACATATATTTTGCCCGAGGCACCACCAGCGTCACTGAGGGGCTCAGCTGGGTCCTGTGGTGGGGACATTGGAGCCAGCTGGAACCAGCTGTGTCCGGCACAGAGCAGCCCCGGCCTCTCCTCACAGAGGCCGCCCCTGAAACCCTCCTGCAACCAAAACCTGCATATTTACACCCAATACAACCAGCAACCTGCTCACTAAAATGAATATTTATCCAACATATTCTAATGCCACATCCATTCATGACAGACCAGATTGAGTTTGTCCTTTACAGCAGTCACAGCCTGGACTGTTTTAACACTATTAAATGACAGCCGCCATTGGAAGCCACTGCAACAGATCCAACATAACTGCTCTTCCATGAACCAACGCTCAACCAAGAAGGCGGCAGGAGCACAAAACGCCAAAAAAAAAAAAAATAAATAAATCATGCAGTTGTCATCAGAGACTTGGAGTCGGCAGCACCAGCACCTTCCAGCTCCTGCCAGGCCTCCACAATGGAGGTGTTTTTCACACAGGGCACTTCCCCTATGCCACGGCCAAATGTCTTCCATTTTTCTGAGAAAACTTGATGCATGACACAAATCGCATCCGCTGTTTTCATGGAAACTGAAGAGCTGGTACATTTGAGGTTTACTTTAGTTAAATGGTTCTTTTCTAGCCATTATGGCTACTCTCAGGTGAAAGACCATTTTCTCTAGAGCGCAGCTGGGCTCTGGGAAACCTGGTCTGTGGAAACAGACTGAGCTGCAACAGAATGAGCTGCAGCTTTAGACTGAATTATATATCATAAAATGATAGAATCATAGAATGGTTTGGGTTGGAAGGGACCTTAAAGATCATCTAGTTCCAACCCCCTGCCATGGGCAGGGACACCTCCCACCAGCCCAGGTTGCTCCAAGCCCCGTCCAACCTGGCCTTGAACACCTCCAGGGATGGGGCAGCCACAGCTCCTCTGGGCAATCTGCGCCAGGGGCTCACCACCCTCAGAGTGAAAAATCTCTTCCTAACATCTCATCTAAATCTCCCCTCTCTCGGTTTAAAACCATTACACCTCATCCTATGGCTCCCTTCCCTGATCCAGAGTCCCTCCCCAGCTCTCCTGGAGCCCCTTTAGGCACTGGAAGGGGCTCGGAGGTCTCCGCGGAGCCTTCTCTTCTCCAGGCTGAACACCCCCAACTCTCCCAGCCTGTCCTCCCAGCAGAGGGGCTCCAGCCCTCCCAGCATCTCCGGGGCCTCCCCTGGCCCCGCTCCACCAGCTCCATGTCTCTCCTGTGCTGAGGCCCCCGAGCTGGAGGCAGCACTGCGGGGGGGTCTCTCCAGAGCAGAGCAGAGCGCAGCAGAGGGGCACAGCCCCCCCTCGCCCTGCTGGCCACGCTGCTGGGGATGCAGCCGGGGATGCCGGGGGCTCGCTGGGCTGCCAGCACATGTTGCCGGCTCGTGGTGAGCTTCTCTCATACCCTTGCACGGGTATGAAGGAGGACACAAGACAGAATGACTATACAAAGCATTTGCATAAAAGCCAAATCAAGACTGAGACTTTCAATCACAAGCAACATGAAGCATACAGGAAAGTGCAATATTATGGCATTGCTGGTGCTCACAGGGATGATTTCTATGTAATAAAATAGCAGAAGCCTGGCTTTACTCCCTCTCTGACAAGATGGCTCCCAAGGGCTGAAGACTGCTCAGTTTCCAAACTAGACAGTACATTCTTCACATCCCAATGTACTTCTCTTTTATCTCACTGTACTTCCCTGAGCATGAAGAAAATTCTACTCCTTGTGATAATAGAGGCTTATAGAATCATAGAATTGCTGAGGTTGGAAGGGGCCTTTAAGATCATCAAGTCCAACCATTACCCTGCCCTGACAGAAACCACTTCTAAACCATGTCCCCAAGTACCACATCTACCCTTTTTTTAAACACCTCCAGGGATGGGGAGTCCACCCCCTCCCTGGGCAGCCTATTCCAGTGGTTAATAACCCTTTCAGTGAAAAAGTGTTTCCTAATATCCAATCTAAACCTCCCCTGGCATAACTTAAACCCATTTCCTCTCGTCCTATCACTTATCACCAGGGAGAAGAGGTCAGCCCCCACCTCTTTACAACCTCCTTTCAGGTTCTCACTATTGTATAATCAGGGTTGTATATATAACCTGGAAATGAGCTCTCCAACCTCCAAATAAGCTAAAATATACAGATCCACAACAGAATGTTCCCAATCCTTTTCAGTGGCATCCCCACATTCATTTCTCGATCTACTAAGATTCATTGTCAACAATGGCAGAAAGAAATAAAATCACCTGAACTCAAAATACAGGTTTTTCATTCACAAAATACTTTCCAGGGAGAAAGCAAAGGGATTTTCTCTGTACGAGCATTATTTTACTTCCTGCAGCACAGAAAGCCGTGAGGAATAAACCGGGTCAAATTAAGAACATGGGATTGCCTCACAAATTCTCCGAAAGCAGTATTTTTCATTAGCAGGGAGGCATAGCAGAGTATTAATCCCAGTTGGCATCAAACATTTATCAACAGTCACCGAGAAGGGAAAATCAGGGTTATCTGCAATTGGAGCAAGAGGTGCCATAAAGTCAATTGTTTGCATTTAGGGAGATTGGATGCCCTGTGCCACACAAGCCAAGAGAGGGGCTTTAGGAAGGAAATTATTGGGAGGTTCCAGAGTATGAGTGATATGACCAATGCCGTACAAGGTTTCAACCTCGTTAGCTATAGCTTGTATTACTAGCATGATCTACAGCCATCTGAGATGAGCGAACAGTCAGAAAACTTATGAAACATCATGCAAGATCAAATAAACTAACCCTGCTCTAGTCCTGATAGCCGCCTTCATTTAAAGAGTGAATGACATATGTGATGCATGAAGTAGTTATCATTTCAAATGGTGAGGCTTTCAATATATTAAAATTAAAATTAAAATTAAACTTTTAGAGGTGAGATGGGCTTGAATGAAAATAATATGTTCAGAGTTCTCAAGCTGTCTTCCAATGCCATCATACTTTTGTTCCAAAGATCTTAGACAGATAAAATAATTCATTTTCTTGTCATTCATACTTTGTTTTACCATTTTCCAGTATTCTCTGCCCTCTGTCTAGATGCACTAAATAGTAAAAAAATAAAAAAAAAAAAATTATATGGACTTTCAGAAAACATACATTCAACCTTAGGAAGAAAGTAACAACACATAAACATGAAAAGCCTCTCAACAAGTACACTATTCAGAGAACATTGCAGTTTCTGGCTTTTTACTGAACAGTTATTCTTCTGAAAACAGAAGCTTTAATTCTCACCTACAAATTGGACTGAGTAGCTCCAGAAAATCAGAATTACGTTGGCCCCATCAAATTAGAAAAAAAAATTGAAGGGCTTTCCCTGTAAGTTGCCAACAGAAAGAATAAATGACTGTTCCAAGCTCATCGTCAGTCCAGAGACAGGGGCTTACCAGAAATAAGACAGATAAACCCTACTGTTGCAGAGACATGCAGAGATTATCAGTGAACACTGAACTGGCTATGAAAAGTCAACCTCAGCTTCCTAGTGGTGAAAACAACATGTTTTACCCCAATACTGTCAATATTTACAGGGCTGATCCTTCAGTGGACTAAAAAAGCATTCAGGCACTTGGCATTCAGGCAGAGTTGTGCAGACATTACTGTCTTTATGCTATCATCTCCTTGGTCTTCTTGATCCTCAGGGTTTCAACAGAAAGCCAACTGGTAAGGAATAAGTTTTTATTTCTGTCTTATTGATATTCCAGCTGTCAGCATTTTCATGAACCAATCCAAACAACGGGGGATTTGCTCTACAAAACTGATGAACGCTGCTCCATCCTCAACCGCAAGAACTCTCGTTACCATCTTTCAAACTAAGCCCGAGAAAGATCTGCAACATACTTTGCACCCTGCTGAACCGAACCGGCATGCGCTGAAAGCAACACGTCTCCTGGAGGTCCTGACATTCAACTTTAGCTTCAGGCAAAGTCTCCTCAGATTCTCTGGATTTTTATAGAAATAATCCTTCACAGATCCTCTGTATCTGTGAAACAGCATAATATATGGAAAGATAATCAAAAGTTGTTAAATATTTCTTTGGCGTTACTCAGTCTTTGCGGCCCGTCGCTCAATAGTTTCTAAGGCAGTCCTACAATTGCCCTTTGCTGAAGGTTCGCTAACTTCAAGTAAAGCTCTGTCCACACACGGATTAGGCTATATCTGTACTAGTAAACTATTAAAATAAACAAGTCATATCTAGAAACAATTTCAGAGAGTGTTAATTAGCTTAGCTGAAATCATGTTAGATCCTATCCTAGCAATTTACCAGCCTGGACAATCAAGTTCCAGTGCCTGGACCTGTTCTCTGGCACATTTTAATTTATTAGTATACACTTCATTTATCTTCACAGCTCCATGTATGTCGATGGTATCACACCTGTAATAGATAAATTTAACAACAGAAGATGTTCAAATGAGAAAGTTTTATAAAAAATATTTCCTTTCAAGCCAGCCTGACTTAGGTTCTAAACAGATTTACTTTCCCGCTATAAGCCCAGAGGAAATTTAAAGCACAGTTAAATAAAAGCTCACTGCTGTTAAGTTAGATTCCTAAGAAAGTCATTGCCAGCAAATTTATAGCACTAATCAGACCTTTAAAGGAATCAAATTTGCAATTATTAGCGACTGAAGTTTCCGCATCTTTCTTAAATGTGCAAACTTAAAGCACTGGCTTTAAGTGCTTTTAATGCAGAGCAGCCAGTCACTCACTGGCAAAATCCTCTCTCACAGCAGTACAGATGAGATGGAAGTTGTACCAAGAATGAAATCAGCAGCGCAGAAAGCCTACGCTCGGCATTTTGCATAACTGAAGAAATTTGAGAGGAACTCTAGGTTAAGGTACCCCCAGTCATTAATGAACATGAGTTCTCTATTTGTGGACCCAAATGAAGCTGCTTAAAAGGATTCGGCTTTCACAGAATGCTGATCCAGCACCGAGTGAAAATCAGATTTTCTGGTCTCAAAATATTCAGTCTCAAGCAATCATTGTAAAGATTTGAGAACATTTATTTTTTATTAGTAAGAGACTCATATGTTCTTCATGTTTATCTTTTGATTTTTAAACCGTTAGGAAATATTTAGACTACATATCCAAACTTGTTTTATTAGAGCAGCCAGAAAGTTATTATTTTTAAATGAAAACCAAGATTCTCACATAATCAAATTAATCCAGGAGTAGGGGTCATATTTATACACAAGGACTGTTAATTTTCCATGGTAAGCACAGCCAGGAATTGAATTGAAAATAGCTGATTAACCAATTACCATGAGCCTCCTCCATCTCCTACGAGCACAAACAGGATCGGTACGTGGGGAGAGGAGGAGGAGAATGGACAAGCAGCAACGGGGCGAGGGAGGAACTCCGAAAGGAAACCAGCTACTGCTTAAACAACTCCTTTCCCATTTCTGTTTTGCCTTAGACACTTTTTCCTACACTTTCCATGACACCACCATGGTGGAGGTTTTTTCTCCATTGGCTGCAGCAAACACTGACTCAACTGTTGATGCGGTAGCGAGATCACCGAGAGGCTGGAAATTTCAGACAGGTAGCAGAGAAAGCAGGTCAGGGGATAGGAAGATGCTCAGGGGAATCATAGAATTGTTTAGGTTGGACAGGACCCTGAAGATCATCCAGTTCCATCCCCCTGCCATAGGGAGAGACACCTCCCACCAGCCCAGGTTGCTCCAAGCCCCGTCCAACCTGGCCTTGAACGCCTCCAGGGATGGGGCAGCCACAGCTTCTCGGGGCAACCTGCGCCAGGGGCTCACCACCAGCACAGGGAAAAATGTCCTCCTGATCTCTAATCTAAATCTCCCCTCTTCCAGTTTGAAGCCATTCCCCCTCGTCCCATCACGACATGCCATTGTAAAAAGCCCTTCCCCAGCTCTCCCGTAGCCCCTTTAGGGACCGGAAGGTCACAATAAGGTGTCCCCGGAGCCTTCTCTTCTCCAGGCTGAACAACCCCAACTCTCTCTGCCTGTCAAGGGACTGGAGAATCTCTGTGCTGGGGAAAGGCTGAGAGCCCTGGGGCTCTTCAGCCTGGAGAAGACTGAGAGGGGATCTCATCAATACTTATCAATATCTAAAGGGTGGGTCTCAAGACGATGGGGCGAGACTCTTCGGCAGTGCACAGCAACAGGACAAGGAGCAACGGGCACAAGCTGGAACATGGGAAATTCCAGCTGAACATGAGGAGGACTACGGAGATGCTCAGGGAACTGGAGCACCTCTGATATGAGGAAAGGCTGAGAGCCCTGGGGGTGTTTAGACTGGAGAAGAGAAGACTGAGAGGGGATCTCATCAGTGCTTATCAATATCTAAGGGACGGGTGGCAAGAGGATGGGGCCAGACTCTTCGGTGGTGCCTAGCAATGGGACAAGGGGCCATGGGCACAAGCTGGAACACAGGAAACTCCATCTGAACATGAGGAAAAATTTCTTTCCTGTGCGGGCGGCAGAGCACTGGCACAGCTGCCCAGAGAGGGGGGGGAGTCTCCCACTCCGGAGCCATTCCAAACCTGCCTGGACGTGTCTGTGCCACTGCTGGAGGTGCCCCTGCTCTGGCGGGGGGTGGCACTGGGGGAGCTCCAGAGGGCCCTTCCAGCCCTCACCAGTCTGGGATTCTGTGATACATGACATTTATGAAACAGTTATAAAAATAACTCAGTGGTTATTATTTCCAAAAGTGGCATATAAGTCAGAATATATATCACAAGAGTTGCAAGATGGGCACCAAAGAAACATGAGAGCACTGCTCCCTTTGCAGTGTTGGCTGTGCATGGCACGTACACATAACATTTAGTGTATTTGCCACATTAATTTTAAACAAAAGTTTGGAGACAATAAAGCACCATAAAAGCCAGGCCTGTGTGAGAAAGATTGCTTTCCTCTGAGTAAAGAGGGGTGAAGAAAAATGTTCAGCATTGAATGAGCAAGTTATTTAAATGCCTCCTAAATTTTGGATGTGAGAGGAGTATGTTATCCACAGTCACAACTCCACCTCTCCAAAGCGAAGTAATGAAAAGTGGGATGACAGACGCCACTTGAAAACTCGTAACACAGAGACAGACGGATGGCGTTTCACTGTAGCCTACAGCTGCCACGTTCTTTTATTTAAAAATTCATTGAATGCCCAAGTTTAACTTTGGTATCGGAGTTTGGACGCTCCAGAAAGACCACAGTGAAATGAATGCTATGACGAGAAGACATCAGATTCATTGCTCCTATGATGGCTGAGAAAGTTTTAGTGCTTTAGGAGAAGACAGAATTATCAGCAGTCTGAAAACTGATGTAACAACAAATCTCACCCGTAGCACAGGACAAGTGAAGTGCTTTGTGAGAAGAAAGACATTCAGAAAAAGCTCCTCATGGCATGATTGGTAACCCACTGCGAGACACATGGGCTATCAGGCCTGATCATCCCCTACTGCTTTTTCATATAACACTTTTTACTGCTGTGCACCGTCAATATACAGCACATAATTGAAGGCCAGTGGGTTTCTTCTCTGTCTTGTAAACAAGAAATTATCTAATTTTTATTTCCAGTAAAAGACTGCAACATTTTGGGGAAAAAAAAATGGTGGAAGATTGGCAGTGCAGTGTTACCATTTGACATGTAATGAGTAAAAGTTCTGTAAGTGTCACCAAAGAGAAGAAATCCTAAAGAAGACTAAATAGCAAAAAAAAAAAAAAAGAATTCACTGCCCTTGGATAAAAGTTCAACACAAGTGACACATGAAAATTGAGTTCAAAGGAAGCAAAATTAGCCTTACTTACCAGTATTTTACAAAAAAAAAAAAAAAAAAATTTCTTTCTGGTTTAACCATTTAACCATTTGATTTAACTAATTCATGTCAACAGAGAATGAACTAGATACCTGTTTGTTTATTCAAACAGTCATATCTTTTACAGTAACTATGCTGAAGTCTACAGGCAGCACTTCATTTATTAACAGTGAACCAACTCTACTAAAATGTACGCTTCCATTAGGCCACACGGCCTGTGGAATTAAAAGACAGATACAAATGTGTTATTCACATTTCCACGTCTAAAACTTACTCAGTATCTTTAAAACAGAACTCCATTTCAGTGTTTTCGCGTGTTATCTGATCAGAGCTTCACTGCGCTTCATTCACCCGGCTCAGAAAACAGGGATCTGACCTTTATTGTACTTGTGCCTAAAATGAGGTACCGGAGTAAATTACCTGATTCTAAAGTCTTCTGGGCTTCCAGAATTCCTATTAATTTCACTGAAAGTCACAACTGGCCAGTACTTTTGAAGAACAGATCATTCATTTACATACCTAAATAAGAGCATTGAAGCCTTATTTTTTAAACCTAAGAAAGTTTTGGGCTTGTTTTTTTTTCACTGTACCTTACCCCTGTTAAATCTTTTAACAGTAATTGTTAAATCTTCTTCCTTTTTTTTTTTTTTTTTTTGAAATTGCTAAATCTCTGATAAATCTTTTAAGAATTGATTCATCAACCTGAGGTCAATCTGACTGAATTCTGGTTTGAAAGCCCAGCTGTCACAGAGCCAGAATCGTTCTTTTCTTGCCCTATCATTCTGAGCAGGCCTGGCTGAGAGTTTGATCAAAACAATGATTTGGATTGCTCTGTCAGTTATTCTAGCAGTAACTTTGGTAGTTCTTTCCGACAAAAGCATAAATGCAAAACTTTTCATCATCAACCTATTTCATAACCCGGAAGATATTTCCTTTAAAAAAAGGGTTTAGTTCTCAAATATGATATCTGTCGCATATGCCAAGAGGAGTTATGCATGTACTATTTATCAAATTATGTCATATATGAGGATTTTATACGTTGTACAAGGAATCACAGAATCCCAGACTGGTCAGGGTTCGAAGGGACTCCCCCAGTGCCACCCCCCGCCAGAGCAGGGGCACCTCCGGCAGTGGCACAGGACACGTCCAGGCGGGTTTGGAATGGCTCCAGAGTGGGAGACTCCCCCCCTCTCTGGGCAGCTGTGCCAGTGCTCTGCTGCCCCCACAGGAAAGAAGTTCCTCCTCAGGTTTAGATGGAACTTCCTATGGTCAAGTTTGTGCCCGTTCCCTCTTGTCCTGTCACTGGGCACCACTGAAAAAAGACTGTTCCCATCCCCCCGGCACCCTCCCTTTAAGGATTTATAAGCGTTGATAAGATCCCCCTTCAGTCTTCTTTTCTCCAGACTAAAAATCCCCAAGTCCCTCAGCCTTTCCTCCTAAGAGAGATGCTCCAGTCCCCTCATCATCTCCGTAGCCCTTTGCTGGACCCTCTCCAGCAGTTCCCAGGATAGGATTTTTTCAGTCATTAATACCGAACCAGATCCTTACAACTGCAGACAAAGGGGATATCTTTCATCTTACTTATATTTTTCCCATCTCCCAAGATCTCCCAGATATCAGAAAACACTTTTGAGATGGCTTCACAATCATCTGGAAAGGACAGAAGGGAAGCCCAGCTGCCAGAGAGAAAGCTTGTAGGTAGTGCTGCAGAAGGAATAGGAATTACCTACTAAATCCCCCCATTTCCAACCCAAACTGCCTAAAACCACCCATTCATCCTTGTCCCTGAAGGTGGAGCCTCTCTTCATCATTTTGGGGGTTTCAAAAAGCTACTCAATGGAAAAATCCGTGGAAGCATAGCTTCAACAGGGGCATGCTCTTCAAGGACTAAAAGGAGAGGCACAAGAGGGAGAGGGCTGCTCTACTTCAGGCCTCCGTGGAGCTAATCGTGGTATTAGATGTGTAATTTATGGCAGAATTCCATCCATAAATTCTTCATAGCTGGTGATGAAACAGAAGCTCTTCTTTATTTTCAGGTCTAGTTCAATGAGCAGAACTGTCAATTCTGCAAGCTCCCGCGTAAGAAGAAAATCTAATGTCATATCAGATGAAACCTGAAGTGTTATGTTTCAAATCACTTTTTGCCTCCCAAAGGATATTTTCAGCACAGGGACATTGCTGCCCGAGCCCAGCCATTTCTGTTTCCCAGTCTGACAAGTCATTTTGGTTCTCAGCGTTGGCAGAGAGATGGCGTACATGATCTACTGGGTTTCTTTCACCCCTTGTTTCTCTAGTTCCATCCGCCGTCAATCAGCAGAGATCAGCTGTCAACTCATTACCAATTAAAAAGAGAGGTCAGCCACGTAACGCTAATTCACTGCCTACAACGATTTGTAGTATTGTGTTATTTTTCTCACACGGTGGTTCCCAACTATTATTCAACAAGCACAGTATCATTCAATGGAAAATGTTAATTACAAATTTTGTTGAAAAATAAATAACTTTGCTTATTAAAATAGGTCAGGAAAGGAAGAGTAGTGGCTGAAAACAGTTTTGAAATGTATTCTGGAGATGATGTCTCACAATGTGACACACTGTGTTCTGCTGCATCCGTTCTATCAAACAGATTACAACACAGAAACTGATTGATGCAACAAAACATGAAGCGTCCTAGCACAGTGTGTCAGCTCAGACCCCAAAACACATGGACTCCTCAAAAAACATAGGTTCTGTTTAATGTACAACGGCGAGAGGATCGCACACTGGTTCTGTTCTGCGGTTCTTACTGGAAAAGGTACCAACAGGAATGACAGGAAAATAAGGTTTTGAAAATGAAAATGACTTCATTTCTTAGAAGAGGGCAGTGGAGATGCAGAGGAGAAATAGCGATTTTGAAATTTCCAGTCTACTGGGGTTTGCAGATTAGGGGCTGAACAGCTGCGCCGGTAGCTGTGGGACCGTGCTAATAGGAAGCAGTATGTCACGCAGCGATGGACCGCAAGGGAGGCAGACTGCGCGGCGGGAAAGGGTAGGAGGGCTCCAAGGTCAGAGGTGACCACGTGTGCGATGGAGAAGGTAGACTACAGGAGCACGCGTAGGGGAAGGGGAAAAACTGGCTGTAGGGCTCAGCATCAGACCAGATGTACATATGGGGTGCGGGGCAGTGGGTACGTGGCAGCTGGGATAGAGGATGATGGGGTGTGGGGATAAAATATGAGGATCGGGGATATATTTGGGGTATGGCCACAGGAAAGTAACCTAGAAACTACAATAATGGACTTACTGCTTTCAAGGAGACAAAGCCACGTAGCGTTATGTGACTTTCACACACAGAAAATACATGACACGTAGAGACACAAGACCACTCACATCCCGACTGTACCCACATGTGCTGCTTGATGTATTTTCGGATTCCACAGGCCAGGCATTTAACTTTTGAGTTTTGGGGTAGATACATTAAAGTTAAATTAAGTATGCTTAAAGTGGGATTCCTGCCACTTGGCTTTAGTCATCTGCAATGGATATCTACATCTGAGTACTCAGCTTTGGATCCTTCTGTACTCTGGAAAGAACCAGACACTTCTGTGGTGATTCATCTGACATATTTTGGATGTTTTCTTCAGGATAAAATGAATCATATTTAAAAACGTCAATTGCTGAGCACTGATTATAAGGAAACTAGTGACAAACACAGATGAATTCCACCTGTATCACTTGCAGTAACATCACTGAGATTTATGATCTAATCAGTGGGAGGATTATACGTACCTGTGTGTACATACATATTTATTAAAAAAAGACCTTGACACCAACAGAGATTCTGGGTTATGAACCAGGACAAATGTTAACAGTAAAACATATGATCAAAATAGGAAAGGAAACAATAGCAGAGGAAAATAACAATCCTATCTACAAAGGTTGCTAGAAAGTCGTCTATCTCACAAGCAGTTTTGTTGCTGTACTGCAGTAATAGACCTCTAATTAATACAGTGTTCATGCAGCTCAGACAGGTAACATAGACAGAAACAGATTAGGTACACACTGTTGTCAACTCTTGTGGTATTTTGAGGATTGTCACATCACTTCCCAAGAACCTAACTCATGGAGTTATGACACAACATGAAAATCTCAGGTTTCATTTTCAAAACCTATGCTTTTTAACCTGCCTGTTGGGAGATTAATAAAATGGAGATCACCTACACTCAAAAATTAAAATAAATACGAAATACAAAGATAACTTATCCTTCCAAGAAGATATGCAGTGTTCAAATGTTCAAGATTTTATCTTCCTAATACCCTACAATACGGCTCCACTATCTACACGTACATATAAATCTTTTGGTTAGGTTCTCATTATCTCCCACCTTGATTACTAAAATATCCTTTCCTGGAGACTTGAGAAAGGCTCTCTGGAGCACTAAAATTCCCCAAGGTACTGCTGCAAAGAACACTGCTCTAGTCCATCAGTCTGACAATGTCACTCTCCTCTCCAAATTGCTTCTCTGTCGCACCAAGCAGAAGTTGCTTGTCCACTTTGAAGGTCCTCCTGACCAAGACTCCACTGCCAACCATCTTTCAAGCAGAAGCTGAATGTCATGTTCCACCTCTGATCGCTCAGAGATGCCAGCCATCGTTCTTCACACTTTCTAACAAGTTTCCCCAGCATTTCTTTGGTACTCTCCCTCACAGAAGGGAGGGGATCCCCATAAACAAGACCAGAGCCACCTCCTTATCTCCTTCCTTCAACCTCCTCTCCTTTATGGAAGAAAACCTGACACTAGTGAGTCTGCTTCTATGTAACGTATACTCAGGTTGACAGTATACTGACCTATAGAGATTTCTGTCAGTTCCGTATCGTGGTGTGGTAACCCAAATAAATATAATAAAAATAGTGTTGCATTTACTGCCTGGGATCCAATGCATGGCTGTTGAGGAGTTGGCATTGACAATTAAGCCTTTCTACAAAGAACAGGTCGGTCAGCATGCCATCGTTCGAGAGAACACAGCAGCACACCACCTTTTTTTGACTCCCTGGAATGATCAGCAACACACTGGATGCACAGAAAAAGCCCGAAAACTGGAGCAGAATGTGGTACTGAGCTATCCACCTAACGCGAACAACCCAGACCACCTCTACCGTCGTTGCTTTTCAGGCAGCGCCGGGAGCAGCTGGTTGTTAGTGCAGGAATTGAATGAAGCTGATAAAATACAACCGGACTTTATTTCAGAACGCGAGACAATGCCTTTCAAAACCCCACTTGAAACCCTTATCTAAACCAGGTCGGATAAGAATATTACCAGACAGGCTGGAAAACCAAGAGATCCAAACAAAGGACGACGATAAACACAGTGGAAAGGAGCTGGGAGGAGATGTCCAGTGGGGTGTGGCGAGGAGGATTGTTAAGCCTGGGTTTATTTAGCAGCTTTATTAATGATCTCAAAGAAGGGGTGAAAAGCGCATGAATAAAACATGCACTGGATACTCAACTGGGACATCATGTGTACACCATGAAAAATGAAAACTAGCACAAAGCTCTAGGCAGAAATTCTGCAATGAAGCACAGAGAGATGCAAAGTAGCTCCTGGAACGCTACTGCTTCCTTATTATGGAAGAAGAGCTTGCACCCTCATCTTTCTTGAGGAAAAGAAAATAAAAAAAAGCTGTCTAAAAGGGCAGGGACCACAGCCTGAGGGAAGGACGGAAGATTCACAGGAGAAATAAAGTCTTATAATGGCCAGACTCTGGAAAACGATGTGCCCTCAGCTCCTCTCAGAGAGACCGCTGCTGGGGATATAATCTCTGCTGGAATGCTCCCCGGCACTGCTCGGCTCAACATCTCCTTGCTTGTGAATCAGCAGCGGAAACGCCAAATCCTAGGCTAGCCTGTGCACAGGAAAGCTACGGACAGAAAACGGTGCAGACCTAATGGTAAAATCCCCACATGGCTTTTAAGTAGGTTGTTTTTTTACAATTTCCTTTTACACGTTAATATTTACATAAATAACCTTCTAAACGCGACTTTTGATTGAGGATGCTCACTTTGCGAGGGCTCAGCCTGCGAGCAGTTAGGTGTTGTGCCAATTGATACTGGGTTACCTTAACACCAACGACCTGTTATTGAAGTTAATAGTACAGGCTTTTTTCAGTGGTACCCAGTGATAGAACGAGAGAGAACAGGCACAAACTTGAACACAGGAAGTTCCATCTGAACATGAGGAGGGATTTCTCTCCTGTGCGGGTGGCAGAGCACTGGAGACCAGAGAGAGGGGGGAGTCTCCCACTCTGGAGCCATTCCAAACCTGCCTGGAGGTGTCCTGTGCCACTGCTGGAGGTGCCCCTGCTCTGGCGGGGGGTGGGATGGGGGAGCTCCAGAGGGCCCTTCCAACCCTCACCAGTCTGGGATGCTGTGATTTTTTTTATGTTCATAGTTTCTCAAAGATAGACACAAAACAATTTTTGCTGGACATTCACATACATGCTCAAAGTGGAAAAATCCCTTTGAAATTCATGGCCAGCCATGGATTTGTAGATAAATAAGAGAGTGGTGAACACCTCCAGGGATGGAGCAGTCACAGCTTCTCTGGGCAAACTGCGCCAGGGGCTCACCGCCCTCCCAGGGATAAACTTCTACCTAGCATACTGCACTAACACATGCCATTCAAGCTGATGAAATCACCCTACATGTAACTTTTTTGGTTTTCCTGAAATACAGTCTGGAAGAGCGTGACCCGGGAAAGGCTCCTCTCACCCAAAGCACCTGCACTAACGGAGAGAAATCTGTAGTATTGAGCAATTCACCTGCTTTTAGGCATCCACACACAGGAGAGATGACTCTCATCCTACACGTGACTATTTTTCCCCAATTAATATGAAAGATTCTATGGTGGTTAGCTCAGACGAAGATATCTCTATTGTGTGATATTAATCCCAACCAGACTGTCTGCTTTCATTCACTTAGGGAAGCGACCCCAAAGAAAAGGCGCTCATACTTTTCTCTGTCTACTCATCAATACTCTGTACCTTTACGGTATTGATTCTTCCTTGTGCATATGTCCCGTTTTATACCAGCTTTGCATTTGTTCTCCATGAAAATGGGAAAAAAAAAAATTAAAATCTCCAAGCCAGTGAACAACCAGTCCTGTTGTGATTTTTGTATCTAAAAACATCTAACCAACCCGTGATATTAAAACTTTACAACATCCCTGAAAGGTCTTACTATGCATATTATACCGATAAGACAATGAGAGGTTAAAGAATTTCACAATTTCACTGGTAAAACACATCTTGATTTCCAGTCCCTTATACCAAAGAGTTTGTCCAACGCCCTCTCCAGCTACTTGGAAAAGGGTATTTATTGGGCTAATAAAATCCAATGAAGGGAATTCAACAGTCAGCCTCTATTAATGAGTTAACATCACTCAGTCACCTACAATTTAATTTTTCTAAGGCCCTGAGATTTTAATTTGAGTAATACTTCTATTAATTACAATGTCTAATAACAATGTCTAATTCAGACATCTGTTAAAAGTATGTAATGTTAATTTATTGGAAAATCTCCAGCAGTGCTCAATTAAAACGTTCCCCAGTTAAGTTAATGCATATGATTTGTAATGAATAGCAAAATTAGATACTGTTAATAAAAATAATAGCAAATTAAAAACAATAAAACCTTGAGTTTCAGATTGACAAAATTACAGATGCAGAATTTTTCATTGGGTCGTAGAGCAAGAATTTTTGAAAACAGGATATTCTCACGCCAGTTTGGGAGCCAATCTTGCAGAGCATTGCTCGGAATTACCACCTGCAGGAAGTTATTTGTTGCACAAAACACCACAGGAAACAGTATTAATCCTTACTTATTAGATTGTTCTTGCTTTAATTTCAGTTTTCCCTCACAGGATTTTTTTCTCGTTCCTTAAACATGCAGGCTTACTCAGAGGCCCGTATTTGGCAGGGTGGGTTTTGCTGTTTTTAAATAATTCCACTGCTTCGCGGTGTATCTGCCGTCCTGTGAATTAAACCGATAGGTGAAACAAACAGCGCTTTTTCGCGTCCAAACATTGTCATCATATTATCGTTTCTGCGCCTGACTGCATGTCTCCACTACGCCGTTAATCTGTTTTTAAAAACGGATCTCCGTGAAAGCATGGAAATGAGGTACCGCGCAGTTTTCGTGAAGCGTTACAATACACCGCGGTCCCTTAAAGCACGACTGACATTTCTGGTTTTTTGCCTTGTGAAGATGTCAGCAGCTTTGAGGGAGAAGCAGCGTGCAGCCCGTGATAGAGTATCTCCCTCATCCACATTCCCCCTCGATGGCAGATTATCTGCCTGGAGGTTGCATTAGGCTTCCGTCAGCTGTCAGTCAGCAGATGAGCAGGAACGGTCCAGTGCTTCTTCCCCCCCTCGCCCATCTGACAGTGATAAATGACCAGCCCTAAAGCTCAGCTGAGCTTGACGGGTCCAGGCCTCCCCTCGCAATCTGTTTCAGACAAACATCAGCCTTTTTTCTGGGAATATCCCCTGTCGGCGCAGCAAAAGCAGGATGGGGGAGCGGCAAGGTTAGGCCGAGCGGCTTTTCTTTTGCAAAAAAAAGGGAATTGCGATTGTACTGCTCGGAGAAGCTCACCATCCGATGGCAAAAATAAAGATGAGAACAGTGTTATTAACAACCACAACGAGCACAGTCATCAATTAACTATCTCCTTAAAAGGACGGATGCGTCTCACTAAAAGTGCATCTCAGTCTTAAATATAGTTTATCCAAAGCACTTGTCCTGCTCGTGAAACGATGTCGTGAGATTGCTTCGTTCATTGTATCTGGAGTGGATGGGGAAGATTTCAAAAAAGAATTTTTAAAGTGACATAGGAAGTAGTTACCCCAATTATAAAAATTTGCTACAACTTCGTCTCGAACAGCTACTGCACTTGAAGGCTGAAGCTCTATTTCTTCGTGACTAGAATATATCACAAAATATTTCATACTTAATATTTTTTATTTACTTTTATCTTAAGTCAAATAAATTACTACAGGATTCTAGGCTCAAGCTATTTTTCATTAGTGAAGTCAGTGACCATCAGCCACCAAGCTGGCCACCGACCACTGTGAAACCGTATCCACAGTTAAAGGATCCATCGTGAATAGATGCTCCACAGCAGATTTCCAGTTCGCATTTAGTACCTTCCAAAGTCCATAACTGATTTAGGATGAGACGCAAGAGAATTTGAAATTGATGTATTTGGCTGTTCAGAAAACCTAAGCCCGAGGTGCACGGTCCCCATGGGGTTACCAGGGTTAGGCACTGGACGGTTGGTGTCTTTGTTGTAGTCTTGCTTGATGTCCACATGGCATCATGACGTTAGTTTCACTGCATCTTTAAGCATCTCTGCTTTGAAAAATGTTGTCTTAGAGACCAAGTTTCATTTTAAAAACACCTTCAACCACTCCCAGAGGAGTCTCATTGCAAAGTTACGCTCAGGCTAAGAAGTGGATGGACTTAAACCCTCAAGAAGCATTAGATAAGAACATCTACTGTGAAGTCCTATGCTAGATACTTGCCCAAAGAAACTTGTTTGTCTTGCGAGTGTCGTTGGAGAGATGTGCTAAGCAGGACCGTAGTTAAAGCAGAGAAAGTGGGTCAGCTGTAGGGAAAGGAAAGCAAAGTGGATTTGATTCTGCCTTGCTGACCAGCCTTTATTCAGTTGTGAAATCAACCCCGAGAGGCTCAGGAGAATTATCCTATGTGTAGGCTGTCAAGCATTGACTTTTGAGGAAGACAAAGCCAGGATGAACACAGGAGAGTAGAACAAAAAGACTGTCTCTGAGTGGTGAGCTCACCCTCAACACACCAGATGCTTTATTCGCTGTAGGTAAGACCTTCATTGACTATATGTGCACGGTTAGTGGTATTTCAGTACTTAGAGGTGGCCTACAGGAAAGCTGGGGGGACTCTCGATCAGGGAGTGGAGGACTAGGACGAGGGGGAACGGTTTCAAACTGGAAGAGGGGGGATTTAGATGAGATATTAGGAAGACATTCTTTCTTGTGAGGGCGGAGAGCCCCTGGCGCAGGTTGCCCCGAGAAGCTGTGGCTGCCCCATCCCTGGAGGTGTTCAAGGCCAGGCTGGACGTAGCCTTGGAGCAACCTGGGCTGGTGGGAGGTGTCCCTGCCCACGGCAGGGGGGTTGGAACTAGATGACCTTTTAAGGTCCCTTCCAACCCAAACCATTCTATGATTCTATCTGCATCACCTGGAAAAACTATGCTTTCTGGTAGTGATTTGTAAAGTCTTGCATCAGGAATATCTAAATTTATAGTACTCAATCACTTGGCAGAGATGATGAGGCTTCCTTTCAGGTAATGGGAAGAGCAAGGTGCCTCCTTTTGGGGTTCTCAATCATCCTTCCTGGTCCAAGGTATCTCCTTTAAATGTATTGCGTTGCCTAATTTCAGAACCGTAAGTATGGCCTTAAGGTGTTCTCAAAAAACTTGCTAATAAGCACATTATATATTGAACTACTAAAATACCGTTGGTAGCGTGAAGACGGCAGTTTTAAAGAGCAAAAACACATTTAGCAGTCTTTACCTGGCCTTTGTGAGCATTGTGCACACCATTAAACAACTACCAAATCTAGAACAATTAGATATAATTGGTACTGAAAGCTTAGAGGAAATCCAGAGGCAGAATAGCAGGGGTCATGTCGCAGAGCTGCGAAGGAAGGAGGCAGAGTGGACGAGGAAAGGTGTAGAAAGCTATAGAGGAAAAAAGAGTGCTTGATTAGAAGGGATATTACGTTAAATACATCAGTAGAGTCGTAGAAAAGTTTTAGCAGGGATTGTTCACATATATTTAATTATCGGTAACCTATGTTAAAGCTAACATTAAAGAGAATTATAGAATATCTCAAAATACCATCCGAGGGGGGTATTATTACTAACTGTAACAGCAGCACGGCTAGGGATCTGTTTCTAAATTCCACCAAAAATATTTATTTACTGGTATTGCAGTATCATCCTTTAGGCCTGGGAAAATCTATGCTTACCGGGCAACCGGGAGTGTAATCAGCGTGGCTGACTGTTTAGCGTTAAGAGGCATCTGCCACAGCCAAGAGTGCTCCACATCACCAGGAGGAACAGGCTGCTCCTTGTAACGCTCAAAGAACAAGATGACCAGTAGAGAGGCTGTGCCTGGGGGATGTGGGCTGCACAGAGCATCCCTCCGGCAAGGGAAGAGGAAGCACGAGCAGCCTCATCCTCGCCGCTGCTCGGCGGCCCAGAGTTCAACCTCACATTTGAGATATGCCGAGAAAGGATTTCTCCCTCTGAAAAGAAAGAAACCAGATCTGGCAGTTATTTTGGAAGGCGTAAGCGATATATTCCCCAAGGATAAACGCCCTAAGTTCTTTGGATCACCAGGGAGATACGGCACTGCAGAGAGCAACTCTGCAACCTAAAATTAGTTTTCAGCTTTGAACTGCCTTCTGAATGAGGTTCTCCCCCACTCTCTGTCTCTCCGTTGACTGTGGAAGAAGAAACATGGGAGATTTTAGCTCCTTTGTGCTAAAGTTAGCTCCTTTATACTGAAGTTAGCTTCTCTACGCTAAAGTTAGTTTCTATGAATAGCCCTACAAATCGTAACCAATTTCAGCTGGAAGCTAGAGTTTATTTTGAAAATCATCAAAATGAGCATTTTAACCCATTATAGCAAGAGACATAAACAAATAAAGCACGTGGTGATACAAGCTGGTAATTCTAACATGATTCATCTCATCTTAAAGCAGGCATCTAAAACATTCGAATCGTACCTTGAGGACATTTATCTCCCCCGCGACTGTCATGGAGCCAGTGGTGACCAGCCCAGACAGCAACACCTGTACTGTGAGCATCTGAATTTTGGCCAAATGAATCTGTAACATTTTTTGCTACTCGCAAAGAAGTGATTCGTCATCCCCACTGCAGAACCTGATTTCAATATAATTTTCCAGGGAATCCTGTATTTCTAATGAATGTCAGTCCTGTGAGGAAAAAACCAAACACATCAAGCCCAGTAAGGGCAGACTGTGTTATTATGGAAGCACCAGTTGCACTCCAATATTTATTCTGTTAGCAGACACAATCCATAATTAACAGTGAAATCCACTCTCCTTGCGTAACAGGAATTTAACCTTTCTTCCAATCAAGAGTAATAAAGTATATGTTATCCAAACACGCAACACATTCCTTTGGTTACAGAATCAATTTTCTAAAAATTTCCTCCTCTTTCTGCTAACTTACAAAGCTCTCATTAATGAAGTGCATCTTTTCAGAAATCTAGCATTCTTTGCAGTCTTCTTTTATTCTGAACAATCTGAATAACAGAATTTGAACCTTCAGATCTATCACACATTGGAATTAACTGACATACAGAGCTTACATTGCAATTGAATAATTGGGGTGTAACGAATTTATCCATTATTGCTTCAACTGTTATATAGCAACCACCTCGAGCTCTCATCCATCACTCTTGCTACGTGGTTATGGTAGACCCACAACTCAGGGAACCACTGTCATCCCTTTACAACTCACTTGCATTTAATGATTTTACAGGTTGTAATGAATGAGGGATATGGGAATATTGCCTGTATTGCATCCCTCCCCTCCTGGATGAGTTTGCTTAGCTCTCATTGCTTCTGAAACGTCCCATGTCTGTGTATCTTCTACTTCAGTGGCTGCCCACGGTATTCCTTCCTCAGTTAAACCGTGAAATAAGAGAACTGCTGGGAAATCCTGCCTTACAATTTTGCCAGTCACTACTCATACAATCTCACGAGTAATACATGCTAATGTTTGTCATTTCACGGTAGACAAAGCAGATTTTTGGTAGATAAAATGGATGTGGATTTTTTAACATTTATTTCCCTTCATAAAATGACAAAACATAATCATGGTTTTAGTACTTTAATATGTCTTGATTTACCAGAAGTAAATACAACATGAAGTATCCTGAGTCTCTAATGCCTAGTTTGCAGAAAACTACAACAGTCCTACAGTATTTTTATCTTTACATTGCTGAAATAGTGTTGCAAATGTGACTCCAATTTTGCACTGCTTTTTTTTCTTGCTGCATGTATTATGACCAGCTGCAGCTTATGGTACTACATAATCAAGGACAGTTTTTCAGAATTATTCAATAGCTCCCATTGAACTGATGGCAGATTTTCACAAGAGCTAAGCACTTAATATTGTAAGATCTTTCAAAAATCTGACTCCTGTGTATTACTTCAACTAGCATTCAAGAAAAATAATTAGGTTTTAAAAGAGTTGGTGCACATTTAATCACGTAGCCTCAAAAACCTGCCTCATTGCCTCTTGGTCACCTACAAATCTGTGCCAGTTATTCAGTCTGTGTGACCACACCGGGCTTGGGCTTTTCTCCTGAGTGCCAACCCAAATCCCAGCTGATTCCCCGGCTCGATGTGTTTTTGTGAATCACAGAATCATAGAATGGTTTGAGTTGGAAGGGACCTTAAAGATCATCTAATTCCAACCCCCCTGCCATGGGCAGGGACACCTTCCACTAGACCAGGTTGCTCAAAACCCCATCCTGGACAGTAAGAACCGTCTTGAGATTGTTAACTTTTTAAGGCTTTGCTTGTGATAATAAACTCGAGGCACATGCGCTGGACCACAAAGCTCTAGGCAGTTACGTGGTCTTCGGCATGGTTTCCTGGTGGCTCTCTAGCACTCACCCAGGCATTTCCCAGCAAAGCTCAGGAGTTAGAGCCGGTCCAGGTTCATTCCCACAGGCAGATTGGATGTGCCCGTGATGTTTTGGAAGATAAGGGAGTTTAACAGCGTGAAGTTGGCTTAAAAGGTTGTGGAGGTTTGTCAGGTGTCATGTGCTGGAGGAGTCCAGGCACTGCTGTTTAAGACCACACAGCATGTGAATTTGTTGAGTTTCAAGTAGCTTTCCAGGAAGCTATAACCTGTCACAAGCGGAGCCATACACAAAATTGGACACGCAGCACATTGCAGAAAAAGCTGAGCCTGGAACTTATGGTTCCTTTTTTTTTTTAAAAAAAAAAAAAGCAACACCTGGAAAGAGAAGTAGCCTTTCTCTTTATACAAATATAGATGGAATAGGCTTGAGATGCTGCCAAAATTCAGGTGGCAACTTTTGCATGCTACTATCAAAGATTCATTGGTAACACCCACAGATGAAAGGCTCTCTATGACATTATCAGAGCTGCAAAATACCAACTTGTTCAGTGAAAAAACCCTGTAATTAAGTTTCTCTGACATTCTCACATTAAAACCTCGAACATTTCCAATAACAATAATTAATTATGTTTTTCTCAACACTTTATAATAGCTCTCAAAGTAAGATAATGTTTATTGCTCTAGATCCATAAAACACTCTGGACCCAGTTTAACAAGCAGTGAGGGAATAATGAAAGCATAATTGCTGTCTTTATTAAGAAGGTTACTGCTGAACTTTATTTGGTATTTGAAAATTGGAAATCTAAGTTATGTGTAGAATATAAAAAAAAAATATATAGAAGATGATTGACCAGGTAGGCTAATGCAAGTTACTAAAACAATTATGAAGTCAGTAGTGACCTCTGTGGGATTAGGATCTCTGAAGTGGTTCACCCAGAAAGAGGATGGTCAAGCAGATGGGTTAAAGAAAGCACAAGTATCTAATTCTGATAACATTTAATATATATACACCATCCTAATTTTCAGATTTCATTGCCTTCCCCAAAGTGAAACAAAAACCTTTATCTTAATACTTCCAGTGTAGAGCTGGATGAATACTTACTGGCAGTCACATAAAAGCATTTTTTAATGAAAATCATTCACGTTTCGAAATTAATTTGCTTTGACCACGTTCGCTTCACTTTTGTATTTGCTTTCTACGAATGTTCAGCTGATTGAATTTTCCTGCTATAGTTGTTCAAGGCAAAACAATTTCGAAAATCCCATAAGCGGGCAGTCAAGAAGCGGAATTTAAAATGCGCCCTGCCAACTTGTCTCAGTTACTTCGAAAGCCTCCATAGCATCTCATACTTCATAGTTTTTAATGAATTTATTCTCACAGCCCTCAGAAGGGCAGAATTTAGGAGCTACTTGGCATACCCCTGACTACAAAAGAAGCCAGCAGCAGAGAAGAAAACTGAACGTGCGTGTCCCAGGGTCTAAGCTACCGGTCCTACAACATCATCAACTTCAGCCCAGTCAACAGTAAAGAAACCTGAAACGGGAAATAATCATAGCTAAGAACTACAATTTTTATTTCAAATGATTGCAAACAACACGTAAACTAATGGAAAGAGGGTCAGTGACTAATATCTAACAAGGACAAAAGTATTTAGTAATGCAAGTACAAACAAGACAACCTCGCAAATTCAAATTAACTACCCTGCATATATTCATATATCTACATTCATGTACGACTGTATAATTAAACTTCAGTAATTAATCTCAGTTGCAAATTCCTGACAGAAATATGATTAATTCTGTAATTTTGAAAATAAGGCACTGATTTGCAGCATATTGTTTAGATCTCATTGTATAGGCTACATCTACACAAACTTGTCTGCCCACAGGCAGCTCAGATTTCTTGGCTTGAAAGGAAGTTATGGCAGTAGTCAACGTAAACTGAAATGTTTTGCTATATAACCTCCCCACAGCCAAAAAAATTAAAGGCGGCAATATTTATAAACATAACAAGCAATAATCACCCACCAAAGTAAGCAATGAACTGCCTTCAAATATGAAATGTGGCCTGATCAAACAACTCAAGAGGGAGACAAGAAATCAAGTTAGCTACTCAGTTCCCGGCTAGGATTATCGGAAGTGTTATAAAAACAAAGAAGAAAAGCCAAGACAACAAGACTACGTGGCAATTCCGGACAGTTCTTCAAATACAAACCATAAGAAACTTTAACGCTATATGCTTAGTTAGATAAAATATACTTGCTTTTAACCTATTACAGTCAGAAAGCACTCAATGTAGCTTAGATAGATGTAAAAGCGCTTTTTAAATTAATACATGATATTTGAACAAGATCTGTGACACAGCTCATTCAACATCTCCACATGGATGTCGTACAGTATCTGATACTGCAGATTCCAGCAACGCAGCAGAGCTGAATCTTGGTATTAATTCGTATCTGCCCCTGCATGCCTGGCCTTGAAGGATTAGTCGGTTTGAAAGATGAGAAGAGAACAAGGTAAAGAATCCTAGAACGAGCTGATTCCCTGAAATTCATTTGACATTAAAAAATGTACTCATGGAGGTAACAGTGGAAAGGACCCTCTGAATCAACGTTACACAAGTCCAGCCATGAATTTCTCAGGTTATTCCAGCACCAGTGTGAATTTTAAGCAGACTAAAGAGTAAATCTTAAAGGAACGGGTAACAAAATGGAAATCAGAGTCTGCTCTTGGCTTCCTTAAAGGCAAGGTTTCTCTTACGAATGGAAAAAGTATTCAAGGGTCTTTCAGACTTGATCTGAGAAAAAGACATTTCAAATATTGTTTACTGAAAACATGAGATTCTATGAAGCATTTATTGTTGTTAGAATAGCTCAACAGCATCATAAAAATGGGAACTGAGAGAAAATGACAGGCTCATTCAGAAAGAATTAGGTTGAGCTTTTTGTGACACAGGTGCTCAAAATGTTATTTCATATTTCAGGTAAAGATCGTAAAACAGAGTCTCCAAACCATTCGCTATGGTAAAGCACACAGCAGCAATAAACTGCCTCCCAGGTCACTAGGGCTTCTCATTTGGCTGGCTATTTACAAGATGTCTCGTTTGTTTAAAATAATAGCATGTAAGAATCTAAAGAGATTATGGAGTTTCTAATTTTCATTATTTAGCATCACTTACACTTCTCCTTTGAAAGGTTTTAGAATCTTTTTTCTTTTACTACAGAAAAATATAGCGCATAGAAATGTATACTTCATATTTTTAGTGATCGTGTAAGATATAAGAAGTCTTTTATTTTTGGTTCTCAGGCTCTCTGTGCTCTGATGTCTTGTTTATGACTGCATTTATACCAGTGGTTCACTAGAAAAACAAATATTGTAGCAAACCTGGTAAAATTTCAGGGCAAACATCAGGCTGTGAACATCTGTAGATGATGGATATTATTGCAATTGTTCTCATCCTTCTAATCTTCCTTCCTATTTTTTACTATACCCAGTTGTTGTATCTACTCTTAAAGCAGTTTACAATCCTCCTGAGCAAAGGCTCATGTCTCCTTAGATGCTTCATGTTATCTTTTGCCCCATCCCTGGAGGTGTTCAAGGCCAGGTTGGACGGGGCTTGGAGCAACCTGGGCTGGGGGGAGGTGTCCCTGCCCATGGCAGGGGGGTGGGACTCGATGATCTCTAAAGCCCCTTCCAACCCAAACCATTCTAAGAGTCTGTGATTTTATGATCCTGTACAGTGGAGCTCCACTTTCCTTATTGGGCATGTCGGTTAATACAAATTATTATTTTTATTATTGTTATTTTATTTAACAACACAGCTGCAGACCTTTTAATAAAGGACTTTTCATGATGACGAATTAGGAAATTACTTCAGTGGATAATGAAAGGACCCAAGTCTACGCCTGCAACAATACACTAATGTGTAAAGACTGGAAGAAAAACCAGAACACCATATTCATCTGAACAGAAAAAGAATAGACAAAAGCAAAATATCAGTGGCCACTTTATACAGCTAACGTTCCCTTATAACTCCCCATCCAAGCACTCAGCCAGACTAACGGGTGGGTGAAAAGATTTAACAAGATCCCAACGCACAACGCCTGCAATCCTGAAACTCCCAATGGGAGCTGAGCCCTGATCATCCCAGTGTGGACGAAGGGGGAACGGAAGTGTTTCTGAGGATGATTTTCAGACAATTTAAGGGCATTACTTGTTTGGTGGGCGTAAGCAGGTTGTATACATTTCTTGCTAGGAAACCGAACATTTTCTTTCATGTTTTGCCACGTAAAAAGGCTGTTTCAAAACCGTTTTCATTTTATTGTTTTGTTAGAAAAGACCGCTATCGGTGCACTTTTACTATGTTTATCTCTCGGAATGTCTTCTTTTGGTAACATGATTCATATAATTAATTTTAAACCTTTCTATAACAATATTTTAACTTCCTGCATAGAAAAAAAAGGTGATAAATTGAGACACTTTTCTTTTAGACTCTAAAACTTCTGCATTAAACACAGATTTCCATTATTACTGATCTAATAAGTCCTATTCTCATCTGGGCTATCAGCAACTCAATAAGTAATTACCATTCACCTTAGGCTGTTCCAGTCCATTAGACCAATACTGATGACTCAGGGGAGGCAATAAATGAAGAGCACAAAGCTGATGAAAGAACCGAAAGCAATGTGAGAAAAAGCTGCAGCTGTAACTCAGGCCCCATTGCTATGTTTACCGAGAAACGTTCAAATCATATAAAATTGATACGATCAAATGCAGAATAAGTTTTTAAGTTCAACGGTTTCTTCCCTTGCACGGCTAACTACAAAAGCTGTTCACTCTGGTGTTAGGGAGGACCGCGAGACCTGAATTTATTGCCAACGTCAGCATAATAGAGACTGCGGGAAGCAAACGGCACAGTCTCATCTGCACAAGTCCCAGACTCCGCTCTCTCCTCGAAGACCGAGAGTGACTCCGGGGAGTCGAACACTCGCAGCTTTGTGCCTTAAACTGACCCCGCTTCATTTCTCCCCCAGCCCAGTACAGAGATGACGCCTGCACGGTTACGCTGCTGCAGAACCAGGTGAGAACAACACCCAGTGACTCCCAGCTGCTTGTGGAGGAAGAGCGAGAGACACATCTGATTGTATCTACACACAGGTTGTGGTCAGCGACTTCCCTTTTTTTTTTTTTTTTTTTCAGAAAAGGGCAGAAAAAGTGACCAAGAAACTCGAGTTATTTATTGAGCTGCGCATCAGGAGAAACAACAGTCACAAAGAGTGAAAGAGGAGAGGTTCCAACTGGACGCAAAGAGGACTCTGAGGATACTAAAGCACTGGAACAGTTTGCACAGAGAGGTTGTGGGATGTTTTACCTGGAGGTTTTCAAGCCATAACTGGACAAAGTCGTAAGCGATCTGGCTGAACTGAGTGCTGACCCTGCTTTGCGCAGGAGGTTGGACTTGAGACCTCCTGAGGTCCCTTCCAGCTGGAGTACGTCTGTTTCCAACATAGGATTTGTCTTTGTGAAAAGAGAAATCTTAGCAGACAACTGAGATGCCACCTCCGTCAGTACGGAGTAAAAATTAATGTATAGGCAACATCAACTGCCAAAATAACTTGGTAATGAACTTCACGAAGAGTTTTCAATCCCAACTCTTATATTAAAGACTGCGTGTCACAGCATGTCCAGGGCTTGTGATTCACTGACTTGTTCTCTTACTGATGTTTCTATAAATGAATTAAAATTACATAACTGTCAACAAAACATTTACAGAGGATTTAGATGGTTTTGCTGACTAGGGTAACGGCATAATAAATACTCCTAGATAAGTGTCCACAATTAAATGGACAACCAAATCCAGAAATAGATGCATAGAGATCCCTAATGCAGACTTTTGTTTGAGAAAGTACGGCCTGGTGTTTGTGCGATGACTGTCTTTCATTATACGGATAATTTTATATTTGATTTTTCTATTCAAGCTGGCTCATTAGTTTAAGTAAAAATAATATTTAACATTCTTTTAATTGAACTCTGTCTCTTCAAATTAAAATAAAAGTTATACCAATAATGCTTTCCCTATAATAATTTTTTTCTAGAACAACCTAAATCAACCACAAATTCACGATAGTGATTAAGGAAGGGGTATTTCCAATATCAATATTTAGAGCTGATCATGGGTAAGAATATTTCCATATAGATTCATCAAAAAAATCTTTTGACAATTTGGCTACCTCAACAAGCAAAATCTTCCAAGAAGTTCTACAAAAACTTCTATCAAAGAATCTCAAGATTCTTTACAAAGCTTGTTTAAATTTTCTAAAAGTAACTCTCTTCAGAGTAAGACACTTTGAATTCTTTTTGGGGGTCATTACTTAAAATAATTTTACTGTTTTCCATTCTATAGGTAATTCAGAAATGCACTTAATTTGCAGCCAAACTCACAGATCATGTAGGAACCATGAGCTTAGACTCATCTCGCTCTACCGTATGTTGTACAGGAGAAGGATCACAGCTACCTGCTGTTGTTTCTTACCCACGGTTGAGTGACAGTTTTGAAGTAGCTAAATAATACATAATGAATAGAGAAGAACTAACTTTCTAATACAAGTTTTTTACACAGTAGGATTATGTCTGCTGAGATTCGGAAAAGTTTGGAGTCACAGCTGTTGTCATACTTACTGTCTCACCCTTCAAACGTCTACAAGCAACAAGTGCACTTCCCAAAAAAGTGCACTTACCTAAATATCTTTACTCCCGTACATATTCCCCGGGTTCAGCGGTTTATCAGGCTATGAAAGAACTCCCAAGTCAAGGAAACATTATACCCCCATTTTACAGACAAAAATCCATGAAAGTTTACAAGATCCGTCAAAACTACTTTACAGCCTTGCCGGTGACATGCATTAGAATATTTTTAATGAGCTGATCTGTAAGGAAAAATGTCTTTATTAAGATGTGTTGTTCCTCTCTCAGTGGCTAAATGATTGTTTCCAGAAGCAATAATCAGCTACTGATATGAAAGCACCCAGTTAATTAGCTAAGGGTTGTACTACTCGAAGAAGCTACATTATTCAGTCAACCATGGGAAATAGTTTTGATTTTACAATATTATTAAATGCAGCTTTTGAAATTGTTTAGCTGGTAATACAATTCTTGAAAAATGTCTTTGACTAGAAAAACATCTTTGTCGGTTAATAACTGCAAAAGAAAACACACAAAATCTAGCAGCTACATTGTTGTGCAACAAGATTGCTTATTTTTATTGCTTTTCAACTTTTAATTATTGTGGTAGAGACTACAATAATCTCTAATAAACAATTATATAAAATTATTGGACAGTGAACTGAAAACCAAAAATGCAATTAAAGTAATTTCTTTGTTATATTTCATGCAGAAAGTGGTGCACAAAGTGTTTTTTTTAATATACAGCCTTTTGAAACTACTGTGAATCATTAAAACATGTCAAAGATCAGTAATAAAACTTGCTTTAATTACACATAGAGAAAGTTCACATCAGTGTCATGAGCATTGGAGACGGTTTTATTTGTTTACTCAAAAAAAAAAAAAAATCTGGATCATCAACCGATTGAATGAGCTGGAGCCCCTCTCCTATGTGGACAGTCTGAGAGAGTTGGGGCTGTTCAGCCTGGACAAGAGAAGGCTCTGGGGAGACCTTATAGTGGCCTTCCAGTGCCTAAAGGGGCCTACAAGAAAGCTGGAGAGGGACTTTTTACAAGGCCGTGTAGTGATGGGACGAGGGGGAATGGCTTCAAACTGGAAGAGGGGAGATTTAGATTAGATATGAGGAAGAAATATTTCCCTCTGAGGGTGGTGGGACACTGATGCAGGTTGCCCCAAGAAGCTGTGGCTGCCCCATCCCTGGAGGTGTTCAAGGCCAGGTTGGATGGGGCTGGGAGCAACCTGGGCTGGGGGGAGGTGGCCCTGCCCAGGGCAGGGGGTGGGAATGAGATGATCTTTAAGGTCTCTTCCAACTTAAACCATCCTATGGTTCTATGAATAGCAGGAAAACAAGATCTGTACCTGTTAACTGTGAGATTTATCTAATCTAATGTACTTACCTAAAACGTCTCTAATAAACACTTTTTTTTTCTGTAGGCAACAGAGAGAGTGGCAACTGAACAGATGAATTCCCCTTCTTTGCTTGAAACCCTTTAATGATGGAACATAGAAATACCTTTTGGCAGCCCACTGCATGGGCTTTAGAACCAGCCTGGACCCTAAGTTTAGCTTAGGGACCTTTTGTCCTAAAGCTAGGGTGGAACATCAACCTGGAAACTTGACTGTGTACCCTCCATTTCAGCAGTAAAGATGGATCTAGACCACTGTGATGAGTATCTTTGGAAGTGAAAATAATTTTGTCATCTGTAGTTTATATTACTGGCAGAAGACTCAGTATACAGCCTAAACACTGAAAGTTGTTCTAATGTGGCTTTTTTGCAAAACTGTAAACATTAAGTAATCACAGATCAATACTCATGCCTACACAATAATCTCTAAGGTTTTCAAGTTTCATTTTGCTATATACAAATACATATGCGTGTATAGACCTATACACACATTTTATCTATATATAAAAATGTATGCATATAAGAAACATGGATCCAGAATGTTGTCTAGTAGAGCCAATGAATAAATAAGCTTTGTAGGCAGTGGGACTATAAAAGTGAGGGAGAAATTGCTTCTATGACTTCATCTTCTTCAAAAGTAGAAAAAAAATCAATTGCTGCTCTTTGCCTCAGTTTGCTACTTCCAACTTTTTTCCCTCAAAGGTGCCAGCACAGGTCAGTTGGAAATCAACAAGTGAAAAATGAAATCATAGAAGTAGTTGAGACCTTTGACCAAAGGTCTTTTCTAAATGATAGTTCCATGGAAGACATGTCCTGCAAACAAACCTCTTGCAAACTGCTCCCCATGAAGGGCAAGTTCTGAGAAATCAGCAGGCAACCGCTGAAAAGGACAAAGATCCTGTTCCAACAAATTTGACACACAAAAAAAAAAAAAAAAAATTGCATAACGGACAAAGTAACAGTTCAAGCCCAGGTTGGACAAAAACATCAGAAGCAGAAAGAAAGGACAAGTGTGAAAAGGGGAGTGTGACCCTTTGATGAGCAGAGCAGCAGTAGATTCTCCATTCAACTTCACTTAGGGCAGGGCCCTTTACAGGAGGTGTCCTCTCATCAAGCACAAGAGATGACTCATCTCTTGTGGAGCTATTCGGGAATTGCCTAAGGAAAAATCAACAATCGTGGAAGTTTCTGGACTGGAGCTCAACAGGGGAACATCCAACGTAGTAAGTGAACTCTGTAAGTGGAGATCTGAAGGTACAAAGGTAAATCACCAATAACGGAAGTAGATAATTTATTTCACCAGTGCAGCGGCATGACGGCAAAGAGGAAAGGAGGAATTAAAAAGACAGAAGTGGAAAGTTATCATCATCTCATATCATGCACTTAGAAAAACCCAGGGTGCTGATAGTTTAACTGACAGCTTCTGAGATGTCACAATTCAACAAGTTACTATGTAAAAAAGGAAACAAAAATAAGCAAGACGAGCATTAAAAGAGGTTACATGAGTCCTGTCTTCTTCCCTCCTCCCCCCTCATGCAGATCAGACTTTTTTCATGACTTTCACTAAAAGTACTACATGAAAAGATGAGGGAAATGTAAGAAAAGGTACTCGTGGAGGAGTAAAGATGAGGAAACCTTTGTATAACGACCATAACTTTGGCCCAAGGAAGCAGCACTTTCAAACCCAGCACTTTTAGACGCTAATAAGAAAGGAACAATAATGACAAAAAGACACTTTGATTACAGTCAACTGAGAGGAGAAAAGAACTTGACACAGTTCATGGTAGCAGGAAAAAGTAGGTACTGGAAACAAGCCAAGCCATTTAATTTGGAGCTAGATTATGCCACCTTCCCCTCGCGCTACCGCACAAACAGTGGAGCTAAGATAAGGGGCGAAGTACTACTTAAACTGAGAAGGGTGACTTGATTTATTTGAAAATCCTGGGAGGTTTCCAAATCCGAAATAGTCTGTCAGCTTGTTGATAAACTATAGAACGCGACAGGCAGTATTTGGTTTGGGAACTGTTTTCAAAACTACCCCCTCCTTTAACCTCTCTCCCTCCTTTTCGCTAACCCTGCATCACCGTCACCATGGGCGTTTAAAGGTTGTAAGAAGCTTTCTTTAGGGCCATCACTTTAGCTATCATCAGCCAAACGAGTAGCTCAAAAGCAATTCAAGGATTTCTCAGAAGCTTCCGAGTGTTTTGGATTCCCTTCTCTTTAGTTTCGTTTTGTTTTTTTTTTTTTTTACCAAAAGTCAATTGATTGATTGCTTATCCCCTCTAGCACATTCAGATGAGTGCTGGATAAACTCTCCTCATGCAGGAGAAAATGGAGATCAACTGGTAAACTCTTATTCATCCTGTTCGCTCCAGCAGTGCTATCCAAGAGGCTGGGGATGGGCACATAACCTTCAAAAAGACACACTGCCAGACGGAAGACACAGTAAGTGGCCAGAATCATGACGTTATAATTATTTGCTGCAGATAATTGTTCTTCAGTGTTAATTCAGAAGTTGGGCGAGGTGCGAGGTGGCTCCATGCCAAACCAAAGCACCGGCAAAGATCCCACCCTGCTGCGTGCAAGATGCAAAAGAGCCAAGAGTCTCATGCTATCGGTACTTATAGTTATAAATGTATATTTAATATAGTAAAATGAAGAAAAAAAAAAACACACAAGGAATTTAGTGTACTCCTGTGACACATTCGGAAATACTCAAGTACTTAAATATAGGTAATGCTATTTTAGATGCCTGTGGGCTCTGAGCCATCCTGCACTAACTGGTATATGAGTGACATCTTCATAGTGATGTCGTGGTTATTCTGGTTCACTGTACACATACAAATTTTATATCCCCAGCACCAAAAAGCCACTAGAAAGAGGGCGGGCTTACTGGAGAAAAGTGGAGTAAAGAGACAGTATTAAAAGCATCAGTTTAAAAATACTCAAGCTCAGAAGAAAGACCATGAATGAAAGACGTCCTGTTTAGAAAGGAAAGATTCATAAATTTGAAAGCGTGAGGTCATCCAGACTGATTAATTAGCAGACCATCACTTTATATTCATTTATTCACACAGCCTTCCCTCTATTAAACCCAGCAGCATAATTTTTACTGCCATGGAAATGGTACCCATCCACCTTCCCAAGGAGAAGTCCACAGGCAGAGTCAGGACTGACGAACGAGGAGGGAAAAGCGTGGACAGATCGTGAAGTAAAGGAGTGTACTGGGAACGGAGAGGGCTCACATTATCACGAATAAATCACGTTGCCACCAGCAGGGAATCACTTTGGGGAACAAAAGGAAGAAGGTAAAAAAATCCCTCCAACCTTTCCTCACACTCACCAGCAAAACTGCTGAACCAGAAACAGATTGTGCCCCGGGAACTCGCGGGCCATAACGGATCCGCAGCGCTCACAACCTCGGTCAGAGGAAAAGCTACAAACTACAGCCATTAATATTTGTGCTTGATTAGTGGTTTTGATGTTCAAATCAGTATTAAATGTTAATGACTTAATCAGCAACGGAAAGAGATATAATTTGAATTAGTGCTAGTTCTTGACAAGCGAAAAAAATTCATACAGGGAAATTAAGTGACTTAAGTAAAGAAGTCACAGTAGTTACAATCATGGATCTAAACTGTGTGAACTCTAAATACACTGAAGTCAGATTCATGAGATTTGGATTCAGCCCTTAAACTTGTCACGCTCTTCCTGAACTGGAAAGGGAAATTATAGCCTATTTAACACTTTAAGCTGGGGATAATATTTCAGAAGCACGTGAGACAAAAGCCCCGAAAAGTGAGGGCAAGACTTCCAAGATAGGTATGACTCAGAAATGGCAATCGATGAGCTGTGCACCTTAGGCTCGTAACACATGAGCCAAACCAAACCGTTTCTCCAATCTAACGGAACTTCATCATAAAGCACATATACTTGATGGATAAAGCAGAGTCCAGCCAAACTCATTTATATCATTCTAAATCTCAAGACAGTAATTAATGCTGATAAATACTTATAAATACTTAAAGGGAGGGTGCCGGGGGGATGGGAACAGTCTTTTTCCAGTGGTGCCCAGTGACAGGACAAGAGGGAATGGGCACAAACTTGAGCATAGGAAGTTCCATCTCAACCTGAGGAGGGACTTCTCTCCTGTGCGTGTGGCAGAGCACTGGCACAGCTGCCCAGAGAGGGGGGGAGTCTCCCACTCTGGAGCCATTCCAAACCCGCCTGGAGGTTGCCACTGCTGGAGGTGCCCCTGCTCTGGCGGGGGGTGGGACTGGGGGAGCTCCAGAGGGCCCTTCCAACCCTGACCAGTTTGTGAGTCTGTGATTCTGTAATTAGGGATGGAGAAATACGGTCGCAATAGGTACCACCCCTGCATTATTTTATTATGTGTAACACACGTAGGTTCTCAGCTGGGTGAAGGACACAGAGGAACAAACAGGCTCACGGAGGTCGGAGTCGCTCTCGTTAGCGCTGCCGCGCATGTGGGCATCCTGCATGAGACAGAGTGGATCTCAAAACACCCTCCTGCGAAAAGCTAGGCTGAGATTGGAGCAGGATGCAAAACTGGGAACCCGCCTCAGCAGCACTGACTCTGCAGAAATGTGCTCATGAACCGCGATTGCACACGACTGCAAATTAATCACACAAGAAGATCTTATTTGACTGTATAATGTACCAGGAAAAGGTGCACCACATGAGTAATGTTTTGCAAAATTAAGGTCTATATTTGCTGACCAAACTTGAAACTAGGATCAAGTAGCGAAATATTAGAAATCACTCCGAGAAATCAGAATCATTCAGTATGAGGAAAATAGGAAAACAATGACCATGATTTTTTCAATTAGGAACTCAGCATGTTAGCTGCAGTGTTAATACACTTGTAATTAAGCTTGCCCATTGCTCACAGTAGATTTGTTTCACGTTGCCTATAATACTGCCAGACGTTCATTGCTAGAAGAAAATTTTCCCATATCCGTGTCTGTATCTATTCAATTTTTATGAATTTCGGATAACTTTAATTCAGCCACTTGTCAGAACAATCTTAAGGTAAAAACACAATGTTTTACTCATGTTTAAAATAAAAATCTTTGCAGTCATTTAATTAAGGAGTTCCAGTTGGCTCTGTGTTTTGAAATAGAAATTCGAGTGTAGGTCTTGGCTTGCTCAGTGTAACATCTCTTCCTTTGGACTCCTCAATCCGGAATTTAAAGCAGAAGCCTCAATGCTTGTTGCTTTCTTCCATCAAACAAAAACCTGTGAAAACCCACTCCCAGTCTGTTATATCTCAATGAAGCTGCGGACACTCATAGTACGCAATGATCTGATACCCCCACCAACCCGTTTTGGCTTCCTTAAGCACACGTAGCTTTCCCTGACCCTGCGCTCCTTCTACCTCACTTCCATCACCATAAAGTGCGGGTTTAGATACGGTCTGGTCTTGATTTTAAAATACAACAGCAGCCCAAGTTAGACAGCAATAGTTTGTCTGAGACCTTTTCAAATTCTAATAGAGGTAATACTGTTTTAATCTACGTAATAAACTGGTAGTGGAGCAGCTGAAATGAAATGCTGGGGGACAATTAGGATACAGCTTGGCAAATTCAGGTCACAGCTGAAGCGGTGGACTTCATCACCAATAATTTCCATTTATTCACTCACATGTGTTAGTATCCTACCTCAAATCCCAGAACCACCCACCTCAACAACCTAACTTGGAAGATTTGAAAAAAATAAAACTCATAACAGAGGCAAGAGAAACGAGTTTCAGGTTTAAGCTGATGAAAATTCTTGCCTTAGTAGAGACTGTTTAATTGAGTACAAATAGTTCTAGAATTAATTTTATGGTAATAGTTTGCCATGACACCATTGCAGTTTCTCTACGTAAATTTTCAAAAGGAAAAGAACAAATGGTAACACTTCTCAGACCTTTGGTGAAGGTTGTTCTGTTATAGTTTGTTTCGTTTTGGTTTTAATTTGTAAAAAGGTTCAATTCTTTGTATACTGTAAATCAAATTAAGGCCTGCCTGGGGACTCATCAGCCCAAGCATCTAATGAAGAAAATACATCAGGGCTGATGCAAATTTATTGGATGATTTCTGCACAAAGGAAACAACAAAATAGCTAAGAAGAACGACATATTAATGAGGAAACAGATGATATTTAATTAAATAAATATTCTCGGCAATGCTCCAAGGAATGAAATTATATGGGTGTTGGACAACAAATTTTGAAGCAGGTTACTAAGATTTAAACTACGTTGCTCATTGTTTTTCTTTCTACTTACAGAGAGAAAGTACCTAAGAGACAAACAGTTCTTAGAAATCAGGCATCTAAAAGCATAGTAATATCGCACACTGTCTACTGATGTTTAATTAAGAGTTTCCTTGAAAAAAATATCTATTTTTGATAACTCTATATTTATGCTTATTACAAGTATTTTCATTCCTTCCATAAAAATAATTAACCAACTTAATTATTATAATACCAATGTAATCTAAAATGCTACACTGAAAATAGGTTAAAGAATTTTAAGAATTACACATTTGGAAGGCAAATTATGGAGGGCTTTAACTAACAGGAGTCCTTTTCAGTATTTGAAGAGTACAGCAATACAACATACAAAGAAGGCTGTGATGTAGGCAAGGCAGAAGACTCATTTTCTATTTCACCTGACTATAGCTGAGTCTTGTGATTGAGAGGTTACAGATACAGACCCAGGCAACGGTCCCCTGAAGTGAACCCGTGCAAGAGGAGTTGAAATTCTGTTGGTCCTCGTGTGTATCTGGTTCGGCCTCGGATCCTCTCCGGGAAAAGGCTGTGGCAGAATCTGTAATCAGGGTCTCCATGACAAACCAAAGTCTTTAGTACCGTTATGACATCTGAAGCTTGTTTATGTTTACTGGGGGGGTTGGCTGTTGTTTTATTTGAATTAGTGAGATGGAGGGGGAAAAAAGCTTCAGTCAATGATGGAAATGGCTGTCCTCATTGGGGATAGTGGGGTCTCAGCCACGGACCTCAATGTAATCCTACTTTGTTCTAAAAGTAAAAACAATAAAAACATGATACTCTTTCTACTGATCTTTCACTGTATGCCTATAGCATGTGGTTTCGCAAATCACCTCCAAATTGTGAATAGCGTTAACGGCTGAATAGCTATAGAGTCAGTCGTGCCCATTCGGCACCCAATCACAGAAGTAAACCCACGCCTTTACTGCAATTAACATTTCGGGAAATTCTCTAAAATGCACATATGCTAGTTTTACTCACACGTGCTAATACACACCTCATACAGAAATCAGTAAGGTCTCCCTTTTTTTTTTCTTAACTGAGTTTGTAAATGGAATCAACATGAACTCAAGTCACCCCAGATCATTACTGAACATTTCCAAGCACACGCTTCCAGCCAACAGCGCTCACGTAGCTCACAGATACTATTAGCAAACCTGCATCTCCCACTTTATGGGACTTCCCAGTTTATGCACAAGCCGCGGCTACAAGGAACAAAGGCCACAAAGACAGAATTTGATTTTTTACATTCCTACACCCAGTGGTTATGTTTACAAAAGCAAGTAATTCTGTTCCACCGGAAAAAATCAGTAAACAAGCCGTTGTTGGTAAAGTCCCTACCAGTATATTATATGCCGTGCAAGACGGTACTTGGACTAGACTTACTCTGACCCTCTGACTGCAGAAGTGTATGAAGCTGCCTGAAAGTCAGTCGCTCGCTCAGATTTTATTTTCCAATATGATGCGTTGGTTTAGTTTCCTCCAAAAGGAGTCTTAGAGTAGACACCAAACCGAACTGATATGAGGAAAGAAGGGATAACTGGAGGGTTCGGTTTAAAATGACGCTAATGCTGCAAACAAATTTTAGCCATTCTTTTCTCTCCCCTTTCATCTGATATCCATTTAGCTAAATTAGCAAATCCACTTTTTGTGCGGATGAGCAAACTTTTCTTATTAATTTCATCCCAAATTGTTTACATGTTCATTAGCAAATACAAACACGGAAAAACATTAACGATTCAGTAGTCTGCAAATAGTTGGTGGTTCAATTCCATGAGATAGTTTGTTATCCTGAACAAATGGGAGTTGCTCAAAAGTCTTAGCAGAAAGCAGAAAAATCATATAGAACTAATATTTGCAGGCAAGTGCTATAAGGGTGTTTCTGTCACTTCCAGTAAATTATGTAATGGCCAATTCTTCATCATTACTCCACCCACATTTTTTTCCTGGGACTGTTATTGAGCTTTGAAGATTTATCTAACAGCTTTGTCAGCAAATCAGCAATATTTTGAACCTTCCCAAAATCACAGTAATAACCCTGACTGCGCTTTGAACTAAAATATCCCATTATTCCTCTTTTGGCGAGATCCACGTTTATTAGTCCCCTCAACCAAAAGAGCACCAACTGCTCTTGGAAAATTTTTTACACTGCGCCTCTTGGAAATTTTTTACACTGATATCTCTCGCTGAAGAAACAGGATGTGTGTGTGTGTGTGTATGGTAGATAAAAGGAATATTCATCTCGGAAAAGTTATCAATAAACTATCTAAGAAAATGCAAATTCTAGTTTTCATTATTATTAATCACTGGTATTGGGCACGCTCTTGCTGGGAGCGGAGCAATCTGGCTCTAAGCCAGTAAAGCACCTAAGCGCTTTCTTATCTTTATGCATTGAAGTCAGTATTACTATTCACATGCTTAAAGTTAAGCACGTGTAAACGAGCAGAATGTTCAGCCTCCCCCCAGACTGAACCCACCAGAAAAGCACAGTTAATGGAATATGGAAATATAAAAATAAAATCCTAACCCAGAATGTTCTACAGATTGAAATAATGTTCATTTTTAAATAGTTCTATTCCTCCAAGATTTGCTCCATATCATCAGGTTGACAGTATGACAGCGCGTGTGTGTCCAACAGAGGAGAAAGATTTGAGGATTACAATTCAAATATTATCTTATAATATTTATCCCTCTATCTTATAAAACTATTAAATGCTGGGGACTCAATTCCCGTCTGATGTAACTCCGGCTGGAATCAAAGAGTCGCGGCAGAGATGAAATGAGCCTCGTGCGTGTGAGTTTGTGCTTTTTCCGTAGATGTTGCTAGACTTCGGGATGTTAAGCTTTTGTAAACCTCCATTAAAGAGCTTTTATGAACTACTGTTGCAGTTTCCATAGAAACAGCAGATCATAATTTCTGGGAGAATATAAAACCTTTTTCAACACATTTGATGGTAATTTTCTCAAAATGACCTCCAGGTAATTAATGTGATGGTTTGACCCCTGCTTTAACATTATTTTCTAAGAAACAAGCTGTATTGCTCCTTTAAAAATCTGAATGCATTGTTCGTACCAAACAAAAAAGACCTTGAAAGTTTGGGATCTACTCCAGCAGGTATTGTATGTGGGGTCAGTTCATGTTTCTGCTTCTTTTAAGGCACTGCTCTGACCTTGTGGAAGATTACGTATACGGGTATGACCCCTGTGCCTTTGCAAAATTAGCAGTCAGAAACCTGCCAGGTGAAACCAAAGAAAAAACGAGTTGTCCGTATGTCTAAATCCCCAGAGTTCTAAATCCCACACGGTTCTCAAAACTGAAGAATTTATCGCATGATTTGCACACAACATGAAACGCTTCTGATGAAATGGTAGCGATCACGTTCTCCCTCTGAGCAACGCGACCTTCCAGGCAAAGCTCACTGCAGCGCCAAGAGAACAACCTACCTTTCAGAATTTTACATTATTTTCACAAAACGAAAAGTAAATTAAGTCAAACAAGATTTTTAATCTCGCATACTTAACTGATACAACTGATTTCTATTTACTTGAAGAATTGATTAGAATTTGATTCTGATGGTGGTATTAGACTCACAATTTTGGAAACATGCTGTCAAACTTTGGAATTTAACTTTAGAAATCTTTTGCTGAAAACCTTCTCTGGTTATTATTTATCCAAAATCTTTATTTATCCTGATCTACTCTCTCTAGTTACAGGAGTGCATCATTGTTCTTTCTTTCTTTCTTTCTTTCTTTCTTTCTTTCTTTCTTTCTTTCTTTCTTTCATTCCTTCCAATATTGCAATCTTGTTCTCCATTCCCAGCTGAACTCTTTTTACCCGGCAATACTCTCCCTGTTCACGTACAGTTCTGTATTTGTAGTTTTTCCAATTTTTTGTTTGCTTGAGAAGATTTCATCGATCATCTGTTGGTTTTCAGAGATCCATTTCATAGTTATGCACTTCCACCTTTTTTTATAGTTTTATACCGAATGGTACCTTTGTTCAAAAATGAGTAAATGTAAAAAAATCAAATGAAAGGCTGCCGCTTTCTATATCAAAAATTTGGAAGTCTTCTCCAAATGGGATTATTTGCTTACGCTCGTCATTATATGAAAACTACCAGCTGATTAAAAGTATCACGGAAAATATATCAGAGTGTCTCCTCAAAGAATCTGGACTATTTTGTATATTTATCTAGACATATATATCGAAGTACAAAATAGACATCACTCTTTCTGAGAGCATTAAGACGTGCAAAGCCGCAATTTTGTCTCCTTCTGAGTCAGACCTTCCAATTGTTCAGTTCACATGGAAGCTAATTTTTCATTGGGTTCTGTTACTATTGGAAACGCTGCGGTTCTCACGAGCAGCATTTTAAAATATACGTATACCTATTTGCCATGGATCTCAGACACTTTCTGCCTCGTACAGAAGGAATTCTCTTCATATGCTTAATAGGAATAGAAACCGTCGGACTGCTATGGGCCGTTCGTTGCTTGCTTCAAGAGATGGCGATTTCTTGCATAAACTCTCTCGACCACCTCTTTCCGTGAGCTGTCTTTACTGGGAAGACTTTCCTTTATATATGACTGCATTTATAAGGAATAGAAAGATATTTGTACACAAAAGCTACTTCTGTTCACTCGGGGGGGGGGGGAAGGAAAGAACATTTCTCTTTCCGTGTTTTTTCCATGGTTCTCAGGGTTTGACCAAAGTTTTCAAGTATTCTCATAGGTTCTTCAGCCTCCAGGGTGTAAAGCAAAGGTATTATCTGAAAGTGGCAGTATGACCCGAAGGTGATGCTCACAGGAAACCAGTAGAAACATAAGTGAACAACTCCAGACTTGTCTTTCTCACACAAGAGTTTAGAGTTGTATTTCCATAGAGAAGGGGGAAAAAAAAAAACAACCAAACCCTCCCTTTTCTTCTTGTATTCCGCTTGGCCTTGTAAATACGCATTTAACCTCATCACTTAGCTGGAAGGACTAATGTAATTTCAGTTTTTCAAAGAAGCCCTTACCACTGTCTTCAATTTCATTTTATGTCATCTGAATACCCACTATTTTAATTACGCCTTCTGCCCCAGGGACTATTTTTCAAAAAATTTAATCTTTCTGGCAACTTTACACACTGGAAGAATCATAACCTCCAGTTTGATACTCCAGTATTTATTGTTAAAGGATCCTGGATTGGTGGGTTGGCTGCCAAAAGCTGCCGTTGTCCTCTCCGATGTCTAAGGGCTACTGCTCGAGGGTTGTCCTCTTTCCCTTGAAGAACTGCAATGGGTGCGGAAGTCCTGCAACAGGATCTAGCTACAAAATGTGTCCTAATTAAACATCTCAATGTTAGTAAACTTCCTCTGTGAATGTCTTTCTCTAGGGCAAGCAAAACGTGCAGGATTCTCAGTTTCTTCATACCGATGTTAAAAAAAGAGGACCTGAGCATCATAACCTGAAGAATCAGCTACAGAAGGGCGTTGCTCATTCACAGAATATGCAGCTGACGGCCCTCACATTCCACTTAGCGTGTTAGGTCAATTTTATTAATCTTTCTTTATTATCATAATAATTTATCATCGTAATCATAATTTATTATCATAAGTTCCGTAGAGAGTTACATTTTCTCATCTCGCTAGTCTTCAAAGTGCAAGAGGAAAATCTGCATTTACCCTCCACCGGCATTCGGTCCACTCCTGGCAGCGCGTTTCTGCTGCGCCGCGCTCAGTCACGGGTTCTTGGGAAAGAAACACATAACTGACGTGTCAGATGGAACTTTATCTCCCTGAGCAATCCTTAACAGTGTTCAGCGTTCGGGATTTCCAAGAAGAAATGGGCATTGCGGTATCTACTGCTCTGCTACTAATTAGTTGGAAAAGTTGCCTTCCTTGCTGATTTTAGTCCCTCGGCTTTCACTTTTATTTTCTGCTTTATTGAGGGAAAACTGAATCCTACTGAAATCTCCTATTTATTTTTTTTTCTGCAAAATTCAATGTATTGGTTGATTACGCATAGAGTCAACCTAGTTCGTTTGTGCTATTTTTAAAGGAACGTCCAAAATAGAGCACAGCACTCAAACCAGGCAAGTAGGGCAGAATAATGACCTTATTTTACGCATTTGACATTTTTAATAGGATCCCATTGCTTACTCTATGAAATTTCCCATCTCCTGCAACTGTATATTTCAAGCCCACAAAATAACAATATCATTTTGTAATCCAATTTCTAGCACTTTAGGTATTTTCTATACACCTCTCAGAGTTTATGTGTACTCCAGCTGTCATTTTACCTTTCTGTATATCTTTAACATCTCAACCCTTTTTCCTGCTTGCTTTCAGGTTCCTAACGATTTCCCAGCAAATTCTCACGAGTACACTCACTGAAAAATGTATTTTAGATCACGTAGTGATAATCTCTTCTAGCATCAAACTGTAGTGCAGTGGATTAAGAATAACTCAAAGCCCTGTGGATTTTAGGACACTTAGAGAACTCCTTTGGAAATGGGACACTTGTGTTCCCTTCCCTGCTACAGTGAATGTTTCTTTATTTATTTATAAAATGGATAAAGGGTCAAAGGCATTACTTGAAAAAATGTGTTTCCTTCACTGCTTGGTGATAAAGGGAATCTCTTAGAAAGCAGGGGAACATCAATTTAATTCCTGCTAGACAAAGGAGGGAGCTGGATTTCTCACACCTGGTTAGAGCGTCCACCTCCCTAAACTCTCGGGCAAAGTTCAGCTTCTTCTTGCTTGACATCTTTCTAGAGGTTCCCCAAATGGAAACACTTGGTTTTAAACCACAGGACTTGTTTTACCCAGTTTCCTTTGTTTTCAACAGGAAAATTCAAAATTTTGTCATCAAAAACTTTTTCAAATCAAATCTGTTTTTCACAGAATCACGGAATGGTCAGGGTTGGAAGGGCCCTTCTGAGATCATCCAATCCCACCCCCCGCCAGAGCAGGGGCACCTCCAGCAGTGGCACAGGACACGTCCAGGCGGGTTTGGAATGGCTCCAGAGTGGGAGACTCCCCCCCTCTCTGGGCAGCTGTGCCAGTGCTCTGCCGCCCACACAGGAAAGAAACTTTTCCTCATGTTCAGATGGAGTTTCCTGTGTTCCAGCTTGTGCCCATGGCCCCTTGTCCCATTGCTAGGCACCACCGAAGAGTCTGGCCCCATCCTCTTGCCACCTGTCCCTTAGATATTGATAAGCACTGATGAGATCCCCCCTCAGTCTTCTCTTCTCCAGTCTAAACACCCCCAGGGCTCTCAGCCTTTCCTCATAACAGAGGTGCTCCAGTTCCCTGAGCATCTCCGTAGTCCTCCACTGGACTCTCTCCAGTGGTCCTCATCTCTCTTGATCCGGGGAGCCCAGAACTGGACACAGTACTGCAGATGTGGCCTCACCAGAGCAGAGCAGAGGGGAAGATGACCTCCCTTGCCCTGCTGGCCACACTCTGCTTGATGCCCCCCAGGATACCATTGGCCCTCTTGGGCACAAGGGCATATTGCTGCCTCATGGGCAACTTGTTCACCAGGACTCCCAGGTCCTTTTCTGCAGAGCTAATGAGTCAGAAGAATGGATAAGTTGCACGGTCCTATTTCCATGTCCTTGTTTCTCGCTACAACACGCCCAGCACAAGGCAGGGGAAGTCATCACCGGCCCCACGAGTAGCACACCCTAAAGCAGCTCATTGCACCAACAGTGACTGTAACGAGAGCTTAGATAACTACTGCATTTAACGACATCTAAACTCAGGTGTATTAACTTTGAACCGAATCCAATCCCTAATGTGCATTTTTATCTCTCGGCTGCTCTTCAGATTTTTGCCAACTCTTCCCCCACCTCTTTCCCATCTATTCCTGATGCATCAGGTTGATATTATGCTGTTACTATTCATTTTTACACTAATCACTTCAGAAAGAAATTTGTAAAGTGTCCAATTTCCATTTAATTTTGAGAGCTACATACTTAACTATCTTTTGTCTATGTAAAGACATTCACCGTGGTTTGCAGGTAAAATAAAAGGAATGCAACAATAGAGATACTGATAAAAATTCTTATTATTATCCAATCATTTTCCAAAGAGAAAATTATGATTTGTTAGCACTCTCCAAATAATAATGCAACACACAAATCTTACTTTACTCAGAGAAAAGATCCTACACACAAACATATTTATCCTGCTGTCAGCCGTTTACCATCCACCACCTTATCCTCTCCAGCACTAATCTCTTGTAACACATTAAAATATTCAATCATACCTTCTAAAAGGAGATGATAGAAACAACATTACAAAAAAGGATAGATTTGGCAATGTGACCTTGAGGCCACCCTACAACTGGGACACACACAGCCGGGAATCATATGTATGTATATTCACATCTATACACCCATAAAGAGATGGAATCCATACCTGTAACAAGAAAATGTTGACAAATGGCAGAAAATTACCATTGTTTCTTGGTGGTACGTTTCAGAGATCATTTGATATGATCGTGATGAACATGATTACTTCACGGTTTTTCACATTCTTGAATATGATGTAATGTATCAACACATTAATTGAAATTTTGGTCACAATTAGCATGTATTAAATTCCTGATTAGTTGTATGCATTTAAAGCACTTTAATTGGTTTGTTTCCATTGATATAATGTAATGTGTTTTAAACTATGTAATTTAGAGGTGTGTATTTAGTTATCATTGATTAGCTAATCAATAGTATTGTCAGAAGTGTATGAATGCTGGGTTAATTATGTCTCAAAGTCACATTTCTCAGGAAATAAGTGACATAACCATTTTCCCTCTGGCTGTGTTAGCACATCATTTTCTTCTTGTATTAAGTCACGCAGATACAAACATGAGTTTGCGTTCTCTCGCTCTTTTTGTAAAGCACTTCAAATGTCTAACAGATCTATTCTTCTGATGAACTTCTTTTAAACTTGTAACTCCAGTGACTTCTAAGAAGTTCTCATATGAAATATACACAACACATTCACACCAGTGAAATTAAACATTTAGACACCACAGACGGGAAAATTACAACCCTCTCTTATTACAAATTCCGTTTTGTTTTTTTTTAATACTAGTTTGTGAGAACTTTATTGAAACTGAGCCTACCGTCACCAACAGCAACAGTGCCATCGGCTTCAGAGTGGCTGAAGTGCTGCTTTGCCGTCATTGAGGGGGACTTTAGTTTCAAACAGCTCAGTAGAACTAATCCATGAAAAACATGGTCCAGCAAGAAATATCACTTAGCCCTTGCATTTTTACATTTTTAGAATTTAGAAAAGTTATGTAGAATTTTTAAGATTCTTTATTCGTTGGATTAGGATTCTCTCAATGACACTTAAAGCCTATTTAAAAAAATACTTTTAATACCTACTCTATATTTTTTCTCTTTGCTTCTTATTTGACTTCATCTTGCCATTTAAAGTCAGAAATTGTTTTCCTCTCTGAATTTGTCTTTTATCATTTAGTAAGATTGCTTTTTCCTCTAATTTCAATGGAACTGAAATTTTGTTTAACAATAACAATAATTGTTTGAGCTCTATGTCATTTCAAGACATTCTTACAACGATTTCATAAGCGATATTCACCTGTGAGAGACATAACTGTGAGAGATATATATTTCTTAGTGAACCGATACAGTGACAATACAGTGTGCTTTTCGAGGCTGTACCAAAGTATCAGCAATATTCCCTACAATGGATATAAGAGGTTTCTTTCAGAACTCCCAAGTTCACTTTGCAAGCCTCAGGAATGATGGAGAACCAAACCATGCTGTGCTATTTTCATCTTTCCCGTGGCTCCCATGTCATAGCCAGTGCAGAAGTGATTACCAAGCTATGAGTTATAGCCAAAGAACATATTAAATGTTCCTCAAAACCACCACAGTAAATTTTCAGGCATTGAGTTTAATGCTTTGGCCTCATAGTCATATCATAGGCCAAGACAGCTTAGAAATTGCAAAATAAATACTACCCAATGCTGGATATGTTTCCAGTGGGACACCACAAGGCTGTATCAATTCATCTGACACCAAGGGCTTTTCATGAGTCACACAGCAAGGCAAGGACTCAAGCAGTTTTGGTTCATTCCAGGACATCAGGAGACTCACATTAAGGTTCACATCTCCTTCCTCGGCCCAGGGTAGCGCAGCTGAGCCCTGTGCTCAGTCTCGACTAAGACTTGGAAGGGAGTTAGTTGGCTGGAGCATCTCACCACGTTGCTAGAAAGCTTCAGTGATAAATCCATGCTCTCAGGGAGCATTGGGCACAAGTGGACACATCAACTTTGACCTAGGTGGCCTTCGGTTCCACACCAGCTTACGCTCCCTCTTTCTCCCTTTCTCTCCATTACTCTCTGCACCCAATACTGAAGCAACTGAAACCATTTAAAACATGGGAAGGAATAACATATTTCAGTAAGAGCAGACTGTCAAATTGTCTTGTTATCGCTATACGGCAATGTTCAGGAAAGTCCAACCTACCGAAACAGTCCAAGCTTTCAAATTTAATACCAACCACCCGCAGTACACATAAAGACAAACCCTAGGCAAACACTATCTAAAATACCAGACAGTCAATATTCAATATAAATGTAAGAACACCTACACTGGATCTGACCAACGGTGTATCTGGGTCCCTTTCTCTGATAGTGCTTTAGACGTTGCCCAGGGAAGAGTACAGCAGCGTAAGCACACTGTGGTATCTCCTTGTACGTTCTCTCATTTCCAGGTATCTGCACTAAGGGCCTCTCTTAGAAGTGATATTTATTGCTTAACAGCTCTTCATGGATTTTTCTTCTCTGAATTTCTCTAAGCACCTTCTGAGCAACTGCTGGCAATCACAGTTGCCTTTGCCAACGAGCTCCACGTCGGCTGCGTGAGCCACTGAACCAAGACAACCCCAACTTTCCAACAAAGTAAACTGTGTTTTCTTCGAGTGTGAAGAGGTCTCCAAAACATCAGATCTCATAACTGGCTTTTTAATGAATAAGCAAGGTATTTTGTTTCATTTTAGGGATGTTTCAGATTGAATTAATTGTAATTACCGTGTCCCTCCATGGCTGATGCACTTATATTAATTTAAGTTATAATAAAGTGCTCAGCATTTCAAATTAGAAAGATGAAATGTCTAACATTTCAACAAGAACTTTCTGCACAGTATGTGTCACCTAGCAAATTCATGATGTTGTGGTATAAATCCTTTCTAAATGCCTGATTTGGATGTCTTGTGCGTCTCACCCACTGCTTTGCCACTCAGAAAGAACACGGCCAACTCAAGCTCATGCAAGTCGAATTTTTATGTACCATGATGCACAGCTCACGCTCTCTTCTTGCTGCTCTCAGCTGTCCCAGTAAACCCAAATGAATCTTGACCCTTTCCAAACTCCAGGTCGATTGCCTCAAGAATCAGTCAAAACAATTTTTATTTATTTCCACCCCACTGAAACAGAGGTAGTTAAAGCAATGTATCTGTGGCTAATAAAACTACCATCTGAGGAGCCACAGATACTAAAACATTTAAAGGTTAGGACACTCACAGAATACAAAACGGAAGATTTTCAAAACCAAGCAAGCAATGTGTGCGCATCATCAGAAATTGTAAGCAACAAAAACACAACAAGGGCACTTGCCCTACACATTAGCTGATAATAAGTGTGCATCGTCAGAGGATGCACGGTACCCGAAACTGGCAACGCGCTATGAATTATGCAAACAACTAATAAAAAAGTAGCGTATTTTCAACTCTACAGTCCAAACGTACTGAGTGAACTAGAAGCTGCACGAGGATGGATTAAATAGCCACCAATTCGCTTTTGAGATGTCTTTAATGAGTTCACAAAGAATGACATCTAACCTGAACGTTTTGTTCGGTAGCACGCCAGCTTCGCCTTACCTCCCAACTAATAATACATTTCGGCAGAATGTATTTATTTATTTCATTGTTTGTTTTGAGCCACTGATAACTGAAAGAGGCTACAGAATGGTTGCACGGAATTACATCATTCATTTCTTGTAGATGATATCCCTTCCCCCTCCTGTGTCACTTGATTCTTGACTGAGCTAAAGCACTGAAAAATTAGACTTCATTTCAGTATGCTAATAGCAATCTATCCAAAACAATGTAATCAAGGCCTCATGTGCTCCTATAATTTCATTCTTGACATAAGTCTGACAGCTATTTATTGTTGGAGGGAACTGTGGGGAGGGGAAGAGAAAAATTCCTGTAATTTCCCCTCCCCCAACAAACACAACAGCTTTGCAGTTTAAAGCAGTATCTTTGTGAAATGCACAAAATGGTAATAATCATGGGGTTTACATATGTCTTGTCTTAAGCAATCAAGGCAGAGAGTTAACGGAGAGGCACATTCAGATGTGCCAATTCCCAAACTGGCCACCTCTGATGAGCCAGCTGTGAGCTTCAATTGTCACATTATAATTTAGGCAAGGAGGAGGGGGGGGGGGAGAGAAAGGCATCCAGCTCCACACTGGATGAACATAATTATTCACAGCAGGATGCTGCAGAATTAATTTAGCCAATCAGAATTATAGTGGGGGCTGGGTATCGGCAGCAGCGAACGTGAAAAAGGAGAAAGAAGGGAGAAAGAAAATCAGGAAAGGGATAAAAAAAAAAAATGCAACTAGCACCTTGCTAATATTTTGATTCTGCATCCCTCGGCGTACTTGGAATACAATGAAGTGAAAACAAAACTGTTACATAGATGTTCCTGGCTCAACGGCGCTGACTTGAAATTAGAGAAGCTGTGAATTCGGTTCATTGGGGAAAAGCCAACAATCTGAGGGGTTTTGTGAAATATCACATAAAATGCTACCTGGCTGTATCATATGGAATAATATACTATCAGAGAAACATAAATCTGGGAACAATGCTATCAGTTCTGCATCGTTCTGGTTTAGCACTTCAGAAATTCTGCCAAAACTCCACTTAAAGAGAAGAGGAGACGTGAAAATAATCCCCAGTCCCATCTGTACTCAAACAATGTGATCCACGTAATTTCACCTCTCTATCTATCACAAATTTTGCGTTGACAACTTTTCGTCATGCAAGTTACAGGAGCTGGCCAGGGGAGTGAGGAACTGGAGCTCTGCCATCAGGGGTCAGTAGCTTTGGAGTCAGAGACAAGCAGTTTGTTTAGTGATTCCATTAAACTGATCACCAGTGAACACTGAACACCATTGGTCATCACTGTGCTTCAGCATCAAACACCCATCGAGATGAATGGGAAGTTCACCATTCTCATATGTTTTTCAAGTTTGCTGTGAATTTTGAGTGCAGCATTTCAACAGTTTACAATTTACCACCGGCTATTTTTTCAGAATGATTTTTTTGGTAGCAAAGAAACTAGTAAGATACATCAAATAAATCAAAGCAGAAATGCATATTTTCCTTACTTTAAGCTGTTGGTGTCCAGACAACCACTTCAGTGTAGCTCTTCATGTCACCAAGAGAGTAAATTTGGAGAGAAAGGATTCTTCTTCCCATTTCGATTCCCCTGACAGAGAAGCAGGACCAGAGGATTCGTGCTCTTTGACCCCAGTATCCTCCTTTAGCTGAAGCAAAGGATAACACAATCTGCACCGCCTCAGCCTTTTGTCCCTATTCCTGCCAACCCCCTCCTTGCAGGGACAGTTGTAAAACTAAAGGGAAGACTGAAGATACAGAGTATTTACAGTGCTGAGATAGCAAAACTTCGAGTGTTGAATCCTCCCTCCATAAACACAAATATCTCTCTCTTTTCATAATATAGGGAAAAAAAGTTCTTAAGTTTAGATGACCTTAAGCTATAATTCTACCTTAAGAGACACTTAAAAAAACAATACGTAGAAAACCTATCTCCAGAGTACTTGATTCATTTCCACTTAAATGAAAAAATAAAATTATTATCCTGTAAGGCAGAAGCTTGCTTTTTTTTTTTTTTTTCCTCCCTCTTTTCCTGGAATTGTACAAGATGACAAATGTAACTGAAGCAGACTCCTTGAGTTCCTGTAAAAGTTGACTTAAGCTTCTGCTCTCTGATTCTGGTAATGGTGAGAAAAATGACAGGAAGGTTGGTCAGGTTTTATTTCTGGCAATAATGTTTGATGTACACCACTGTCAATGAGAACCATGATTTAATCTCTAAGGATATAAGGCCTTGTGGTAAAAATGGTATAACTACAAATCCTGATTAACAATCACTGCAACAGTAAAATTGGTTCCCATAGCAACAGGACTGAAATTATACAACAAATGGCAATGCCATATCAGATAAATCACTCCATGAAATGTCCCTTTTTGGGAAGCATTTGGCTTTCTGCTACCTTCAGCTTTAAGAACTTGCAAATGTTATTTTCAATCTCCTGATCCTCACTGCTCATCCTCTAAATTCCATCATCATTTGTTCTTCTAACAACCAAGATAAAACGAATAAAATAAAAGTAATAAGGAGACAATATGGTATTTAACATCTGAAAGCTCATTCCAGATCCTGGCAGTTTAAAAAAAATACGCATTCCTATATATTTTATAATTTTTTCTCTTTTCATTTGCTCTGTGTTTATTTTACAGTATTTCCATAACTTCAGCTTCCAAAAGCAAATATTAATTTTAAATATTTTGCATTTGTAAAACATACAACTGCAGTCGCCCTCTCTGTATGCAGTGCTTATGGAGACAAACACCGTAACCGAGGAAGACATGCACTATGAAAAAAGAAAATAGCGCTTAGTCACGGAATTAGAAATTATATATTAATCACTAACAAAATGTACAAAATCTCTTTCAAACCGCATTAAGAATGATCCTTGATTGAAAAAAAAAATTGCGATTCCACCTATGTAGCCCATGTACAGTTTGACTTTGTGAAGTTGTTGTTACAGAACTGCTTAAAGAAGTTGCATATTACCCCCTGCTTTGGGGAATCAGCCATCTGCTATAATGACTGTACATATATAGGGCTACCAAAATATAGGTAGATAGGCAGATAGGTACATATGATACAGATATGATACATATGATACACATGATGCGCATACAGATAGGTACCTACCTACACAGGCAGGCAGAGAGATAGACAGACAGAGCCCTACATAGAGTACCAAAACGGTTAGGGGTCTGCAACAAAGGACACATGAGGGGTGCTGAAAGAAGCAGGTTTGCGTGACATTAAGAGGAGATGACTAAGAGTTAACCTTGTTGCCGTCTACCTAACTGGAGGGTGTAGGGAAGACGAAACCAGACTCTTCAAGCAGGTGTAAACTAAAATGACAAGAGTTAACAGACAGAAGCTGAAACATGGGAGAGCCCAACTCAAAATAAGAAATAATAATACATCTCTCATAGACCTGGTGAAATGCTGGGGCAGGGCTCAGAAAGCCAGCGGGACCGACGTAGTCCTCGAATCATCAAAGCCCTGAGTAACCTGCTCTAACTGCAGGATGTTGAACAGTAGACCTCGGGAGGTCCCTTCCATCCAATGTGGTCCTAGGACTGTCTCCCTAGCCAGGGACAGCACTCATCCCTTAAATTTTAATCATAGAATCATAGAATGGTTTGGGTTCAAAGGGACCTTAAAGATCATCTAGTTCCAACCCTCCCACCACGGATTCAAACATAAACACCCAGAGTAATTCTTTGAAAAGAGGTGGGAGAAATCAGTCCCTTCATAAAACACTGAAAAGCCTCTTGAGCCTCTCACACTCCAAAAACAAAGCAACACCATTATAACAGAGCTGAGTCTATTTGAGGGTCTATAGACCCTCTATATGAGGGTCTCTTTTCTAACCGAGAGGCCAGCCAAGGCGAGACATGGATGCACCAAGACAAAGGAGAAACACCGTCTTTCAGACAACAAGCCAAGAGCTACAGGAGGAGGACCCTGGAAACCCAGCTGACCTCAATGACAACGGAGAAAGTGAGACATGAAAGGGTTGCCAGAATTTACTGGGTTTGTCTGGACTTGTCTACCTTTCCAGCTACATAAACACTATCTGTTTGCTTAATGTATGACAAGTCTCTGAAGCACAAACCTACAGTGCTGACATGACCAGAGTCCTTGAAGATGGAGTTTACATCAGCGCAGCTCAAATAACTGAAGGGTTAAATCACCATGTCTCAGCTCTTCGGGGAGAGGTAGAGAGAGGACCTGGTCCCCCAGACTGTGCGTCAGCCTCCAGAAGCAGTTTCTGGCCTCATTTAAATCCAAGAAACTTTAAACGTATAAACGGATCTCAAGCAGACCCCTGCAGGTATGACAAGGAGCAAAGAATTCAGCAGAGAAGAATGCCGGTGAAGAGCAAAAATAGCAGTTTTACAGAACTTTAACTATGAGCTGGCACCAAATAAACCTAAATGGCAGCCAAACAACTTTCAGCCTCTTAAGATAGGAAGAATTCAAAATCAACTTTGTCCAGCTACTATTATAGTGGAATAGGTATGAATAAAAGAAAGACAAAAGCCTTGGAAGGAGATGCATATAGCACCCCATTATGAAAACCAGCATCATGATCTGAGCTTGAAATGCTCTTTAACATTTCTGTGCAGGAGTACTATTAATACAGTACAATACCACCAAAGGCATGGAACGTATATATTTAGGTAACCTTTTCAGCGGGGCTATTTGGGGCACCAGAATATTTTAACCCAGAATTCGATCAACACAGACTACAGTTTATAGACTGAAGTTTAGCAGAAAACTATCTTCTATAAATTCTTCCCAATACCATAACTTAAGTGAATATTGTGAACTCAGGAAGTAATTCAGATAAATATGAGCATAGAAGTGACCAAAATAATTTATGTTGGTTAAAGTAATCTGGGAGAATTATAAAATAGAAGATGTACTTTATTTTGATATGTAAAAGTTACCTGGCAATGGCACCTGAGTTTTCTGTCTATGATGAAAACTGGACTTGTCAAAGCTCAAGGAATCATAAATATGTGCCAGTTTTTTGTTTCATTAACTGATACTCATATTGAAAGGAAAATGTCAGGAATTTTTTACCTCTGGTGACAATGAATTAGATCATCCAAGGTCTATCATAAAAAACAAAATTTACGAACATCACTCCCTATATTGGGGACTTTTTGGCAGGTATTCTGTTAAATGGTCTTTCCTTGCCAGAGCAGTGGCAATATGAAGAGATGTCCATGGCATCTCTCACGTCCATCATCTCTGCTTCTCTACTGAGATCAAATCAGAGGAGATGAACTTATGAGTTAATCACTGTCATTAACCAAAAAATATCTTTGAAAGTCCGAACTCCACAGGGCTTTGGGGGTTTTGCAGTTGGAATCGGGGTATTCAGGTAACAGTTTTCCAGTGACAAGTTTCTAATCTAGGAATTAATTGATGTAAATCAGTGCAGCTCCATAACCTGTCCCTTACCCACCATCTCTTCATGGCAAAAATCTAAGTTTGAAGACCATGATTTACACTGGTTAGGTATTTATATATATATATGTATATATAAAACTATAATTTTGCTCTTTTCAGGCATAGGTCTTCAAAATCCATGCCAACTCCTACACTCCCTCCCTTTCATCTCCACTCCAGGTAGAAGTTTTGCTGCTTTTTCTCCAACCCATTTCTGCAAGATAATCTTTCACTCTTTACAGCTAAGATTTTAAAGCAAAGCCATGTTATTTCCATCCATAACTGTCTCTGAGATTCACACGCGGCACTTTCCCCTTCCACACAAAACACAGCTGAGGTCACCGTAGTTACTTGCCACTGAATTCTTCTGCTAGATCCTACTACAGGCACCCAGTTAACGCTTTCTGCTTTTAATACCTTCAAACGGTTTGTGTGACATTCTGAAACTCTCTAACCAGCTGCTACTATAATATTGTCACTATTGATGTGCCGTCAGTGTGAATTTCCACACACCTTCTGGCTATTTCCCCGTGTACATTTTTTATTTCACTTTATACTGAATTTTACACTCAGAGCATCCCAATACTCTCTTGTTTCTCCAAATTCTTTCACAAAATCAATTTTTCCATTAACTTGACAAGCAATTAACAGTTAAAGATCACTTTAATGATTGAGTAAATATGTAGGATTAAGGGGTGGTGGTAACCCAACCCGGGCACTATCTGGGTACCAGTATCACAGCAAACCGCAGAACATCACGGCCCGTTCTCCGGCATGCCACCAGTCTGGCCACATCCACACTAACCTCTCGCATCCCCCAGACCAGCTAGATTGCACCCAAACTGGTGCAAGGCTGCTACTGTGGTTCTTGCCTGCACTGCCAAAATGTGCCCAGGGACTGATAAAATGCTCATTACGTGGGACCAAGAGCCTTAAGAGTATGTAGAATACATTAAGAGTACATACGATACAAGTTTCAGCTCTCAGCAATTTAATTTACCTGCATGAGCGTAGCCTGCATGCACCTATTTTTTTATCTCCTTCCATTCCCATACTTCTGCTTGTCTTAGTATATCTGATTTGGGACCACAACCATTTCTCCTTGTGTACATATAAATGCAGCATACAGCACATCGGGATATTACACCAATACTGATGTATTATTTCTGAAATCTTATCTTTCACATAACTAACTAACTCATGCCGGAACGTAAAGTGGTACAAAAGTTTTACAGAGCTAAGCAGGACAAGTATATTTACAAAGTTCTGCCTCTTTTTTCACAGTTTTAATACCATTTTCTCTGCTCAAACTGACTATAGTATCTCCTTTAAGAAATTTTTTTCCTCTAGTATGGAATTGTATAGTTGTTGCAGGCAATGATACAGAAAGGCAAATGAGAAAATGTTCTTTATTGACTTCTGCTGTGAAAAAAAATCCTGCAAGTAGCATTTTAACGCTTTACTCCAACATAAATCTAATTAAAGCTATTCAGAAGATGACATTAAAACACTGAAAAGTGAAAATAAAAATTGCAGAAAGCAACAAAGTGATAGCAATCTATATCCCAAATATTTTTTACTAAATCATTAGCTTGAATATACTTCCAAGTTACTTAGTTAGTTTCATAAAAATAATATCATTCATTTGTTCCTCTTGTCTAGGACAGAACTTAAAATATGTATGCTAAAAGATCCCCTCATCGTGACTTTACAGGTGCTCTTTTTGTAAAATTCATAGAATTAGGAAATCATGCATACATCTATTTACCTATTGCAATTAACTCAATTTCAGTCCTCAAACTCATTATTTTTTTGAACTTCCAACTGGTTTAAAATGTCAATCACCATATTAAAAGGACCCTAAGGTATACTGGCGCAATCCTGTTCCCATTCATATTAAAATGAAAATTCGCCTTGACTTTGTTGAAGTGAGATTCAATTTTAAAACACTTTCCAGAAAAATAAACATTTATATGTACAACACAGCATATGAGAACAAACGTTAAATACTATGAAAGGAGATTATTTCCTTTTCTAAAAGAAGCTTCACACAAACAACATGTAAATAATTTTGTAAATATAGCAGAGTGAATATTTACCACCTATATGGAACAATAATGTTTTTCACATCTTTAAAATGTAATCATTTTGCTGTCAGTAATTACTTAGGCAAACTAAACAGAAAATGCCAATGAAACAGAAAATTAATACACATCATATTTCTCCATGAAATATATAGTATTTCTCCTTAATTACACTGGGTCAAATTTAGAGGATGATGTGCTCAGTAACCCAAAGATGTATCATAAAAGCACTTGCAATGAAAAAAAAAAAAATGAAAAACGGAACTATAAATATCAGTCTATTTTTAGCAGAAAGAGCAAGTTTATCTTCATTCCACTAACATTAAATCTTTTAATATGACACTGTATCTTGGTGGTATTCTTAACCTGAGCTTTAAGGCTGCAAGCTGTCAAAAATTCACAACTGAAGAGTCAAATCAGATCCCTGGTCCCAGAATTTACACTCGGGGTTTTTTTAAGTCATAACTTCTACTGAAGACAGGATTATTTATTATGTCATATCAAAGAGACATAGACCTTTTTACAAGCTAAAACCACTGAAGTCAATGAAGTCACAGCGGGCTTGCCATCTTCTAAACATTCCAGTTATCAGAAAATTTCCCTTTTTATTACAGCAGTTATCTAAATTCACATGCTTTTGCTCTCACATCTCAGTATCTGCAACGTCACATATGATGGTGTACGCTCACAGTTTTTACTATAGAAGAAACCTACTACTTTCTCTGTTGTTTCAAAATGTTGTGTTTCCCCTTTTAATTGGGGGGAGGAGGCTTTTATTTTTATTGATTCTTTTTAACTGGGGGGGGGTGTTTTTTAAACTTACGGGGACAGACTTTTTAGCAGGGCCTGCAGCAACAGGATGAGGGGTGATGGCTTTAAACTAAAAGAGGGGAGATTCAGACGAGATATAAGAAAGACATTTTTCACTCTGAGGATGGGAGCCCCTGGCCCAGGTTGCCCAGAGAGGTGGTGGCTGCCCCATCCCTGGGAACATTCCAGGCCAGGTTGGACGGGGCTTGGAGTAACCTGGGCTGGTTGAAGGTGCCCCTGCCCATGGCCGGGGGTTGGACTAGATGGCCTTTAGAGGTCCCTTCCCACCCAAACCACTCTGTGATTCTATGAACTGTGTTGCACAACACCTCATCTTTTGCTCTTCTTGTTATTAACTGCTTTGCTGATCCAATGTCTCCTTTTTCCCTCCTGTAGGAACGCTGACCCTAACGCAGCCTTTACTGCCACATGGCTCCGGCTTTCAGCAACACGTCATTCGCTGAAACACAAATGTCAGAAACGGCTCACACACAACCCAGCGGACACTAGATCTAACCACTGCAGCCACATGATAGAAATTTTATGTACAAAAACGAAAATATTTTTTATACTGCTATATCATTTCCCTACCTGCGCTAGGGAATGGCAGTTCATTTGCATAGGCAATGTGACTTTTATGTACTACTTATAACAATGCTATTGTCATGTTGATACTTGGTACACCAGGAGCAATGAGAAGAAACTTTAGGCAGGGTTTCTGCACATCCACAATAAATTCTCATCTTGCTTCGAGAGTCTTTGGATGGCTCTTTTGTTACTGCAGAAAGAATCTGACAGTGTTGATAACCACACAACCCTGTATCTTGCAGTGCCTTTGAAAGCTCAAAAAGAACCTGTCAGTTCAAAAAGTAACAGAGAAAATCTTCTTCTGACTTTAAATCATGGAAAGAAATCAGTGCATCCAGAAAAATAGAGGAAAATGCCTTGAAAAGCCTTTGAAGCAACAAAGAACTAGCAATAACAACAAAAAAGAAACAAAATTCTTGCTGCTTTTAAGGTGACATACACAAAATCCAGCAGTGCAGAAGTCAAAATGTTAAAATTTGTGCTAGTGCCACAGAGAACCCTGAGGGAGCTTACATTAGCACAACAAAAGTTCGCATACATAAGCTTTGATGAAATGAATATGCACTCTTCTGCACCGAATCTGAAGTTACAAAAGGTGTCAAAACTGCTGTGAAGACTATTCTGATGATGCCTTTAATGGAACAGAGAAAAAAATTATTTGCTAACATTTTATAGCCTCTTCATGTTAAAGGAAAACTGCATGGTACCAAGAACAAAAGCGGATCTTCCTAGTCGATAGAACAAAACCTTCTGCAGGTCTGTAAACTAGGTACCAGTCACCAATGAGCTAGTCGCAAAATCATCATGGAGATACCAAAACAACACACTAAAAAGATTACTTAGGAATAATTTAGATATACCAGTGCTATTTTCAACACTCATAGCAATAATCTTTATCTGGTACACCTCTGCCTTACTTCCTGTGCCAAACGTCCAGGTACTGCTCAAGATTTTAACAGCGCAATTTAAACACAGCTGACTCAGTTCGACAACTACCAATAGAAAAGGATCGTAAATTCAGGATAGCAGGGAAAGAATTCGATGAATGCAGAGCTGTGCTGAACTCCTCACTTAATGGAAAGCTTTTAAAAGATTTTGAGGTAAGCAAGCGCCATAGGGTGGTATTTTAACGCAGAAAGACAAGGCCCAAGTGTCTTGCCACTGCTCATACTAAGAACGTGGAGTATCATGTCTGCAGCGCGCTGTGCGATTGAGACATGCGTGCCATTCAAATTAATAGAAGATTATTGAATAAAAACTCGAGCCATTGACTGCATTTCAACAAGCCCTTTTTTATAGCATTACTCATTCAAACAATTCATTCAAGTTGTGTTAAAACAGCAAAATCAGGTGCTCAAAAGTTTGGAAATGCCAGAATTACGACTGTCCACATCTGCTACTGTAATCCTGCTGTGTGTATGCATCACGATACAGACGCAATTATGTCCTCGGATTTTCTTCTGGCAGGACTGCTGTTTTGTGAGTAGGATTTTATTCAGTACCTCAGTTTATCCCGGTACCCACCTGTATCTAATAGAGTGTATAAAAGCATTTCAAGGAGAGCTGAGAGCACCCAAGCAATTGCTCAGCCAAAGCTGCAGGCCCCCAGCTCACCTCCCAACCTTCCCAGCTCACCTCCCAACCTTCCCAGCTCACCTCCCAACCAACAATCAGCTTTACCCACCCGGCGCAAACTAAACTTTGCACGACTTCATGGTCAACAATGCAACAAAGTATTCCAGCAGCTTTATTGATTGCAATATATTTGTTATAAATAACCAAATATATTTCTTATTCAAGCCATTTATATTAAAATGTTTTTTCCCACGGACTACCAAGAAGATCCAAGTGACTTACCAAAACTTTCCTGAGCACAGGATGTGAAGCCGGGTTCCACGAATTACTAATTGGATCACGCGGCAGACACTCAGTACCTGAATTGCAAGCAACATTACATTTCACCTTACTAGCGTCTCGCAAAACACACGCCAACATCCAGCGGCCCAAGGACTGAGCTCAAAGGAGAACGTGAAAACATCTGTGCCCCTCTTCCTACACGAGCCTGGCAGCCTTGCCAATCACAACTTAAAGGAACAAAATTGTGGGGTTTTTTCTTTGCTGTGTACACAGTGATTAAGACAGTTGAAAAAATGCCATTCGGTCTGATTCAGCGAATATCTAGACATCCAGGGTTCTCCACAACGCAGGGTTTAGGGGAGGACAGAGGTTCGGGGTGCTCGCTCGGCACAGTTCCTTATGCTGTGCCTGAGAGAGGCAGCAGATTTTTCAAGCTGTCAGTAAGAGAAAAGAAGACAGCTTCACTCCCAGCTGCCGGACAGTCTCCTCGGGGTTGGTATTTGTCCGACAGTATTTGGCAGCTTCCAATCCCGGGTTTGGGAAAGTAATATTTTGAGGCATATGCTACGACTACCTCCAACCATCCCATAACTTCTTTAAAGTTGTCCACAAGACTGGAGGCAATTAATGAGAATTGTCATTGCGTCCTCGGAAAATTATAGATATTACTACTCAGAATATTATGAATAAGATGCAAAAAAAAATTCATAAAGGCAACATCATGGGCTCGAGTCTAATTTTAAATGTGCAATCACATTTTAAAACCACCCACTTTACAGCAAATGCATAAATATACAAAGTAATCAATTTTATCAGGTAGGTGGCAACGTACCAGTTTGCATCTTAGGGATGGTTTTCAAATTAACTTGTCATTTTTTTAAATTACAAACACTAGTTCATGCTGTAATTTAGTATACCATGAATAGTGTATCTAAATAAATGTTCACTTCCTGTCTAAATATGAAAATAATGCTTTTCCTATCACATAAAACTAATTATTGTAGTTTTGCATGGCAATTTTTTTCAAAATTGCATTATGAATTATTCATGACGAGTTTAATACTGTTATTTTAATGATAATATCTCATCAGAAAAGTTTTTTTAAGAAGAATTAAACACACTTTTCAACAAAAGAAACAAAGACTACCAAGTTAAAATCATTCTTTCAGTAGTTTTAAAGAGATTAAACTTACAAGCAAATACAAACTCACTCTCTTCAAACCCAGGCAGTTATTTGGATGTGGGTGACCCTTCCAGCCCCAGTAAAATGAACGTGTAAAAGCTGTGCTGAGCTAGAACGAATGCAGACAGTATTTAAGCAGAAAATATTTCCTTGGAAGTACCATGTAACTGGCTAGGTGTCAACTATTTTTATTTCCACCTTCACATACTTTTTTATAATTTTTTTTTGGATGAGAATTAGGGAGAAATGTGCATTTTGGAGATAGATGCTGAAGGAGGGAGCAAAGAGAGTAGAGTGCCTCTGTGTGACAGTTAATTGTCAGTTGTACGTAGCAAAATCTGAACGTGGAAAGCATGGTCTGATTTCGCACATGCTGGAATGCAGCAAACCCTCACCCCTGAGAAAACCATAACATGGTTAACTGGGATATTCTGTGGAGAAATGAAGCCAGCGAAGTCTGGTTTCCTATAGATTTGTAAACTTTACTCCCTCCACTTTCTCACTGATCACAGCCCCTCTCCCCGTGTCATTTGACCCTTTTTTACTGCTGAAGAAGCATACTGAGCCTAGTCTGAGGCCATGCTTCTGCTGGTGAGACAGCCACAAGGATATACTGATGGGCTTGTCAACTACCACAATTTTCCCACTTCTCCATCAGTGTGAGCACTCAGTGATCTCTGAGTGCACAGAATCATAGAGTCACAGAATGGTTAGAGTTGGAAGGGACCTTAAAGATCATCTAGTTCCAACCCCCTGCCCTGGGCAGGGACACCTCCCACCAGCCCAGGTTGCTCCAAGCCCCGTCCAACCTGGCCTTGAACACCTCCAGGGATGGGGCAGCCACAGCTTCTCGGGGCAACCTGCGCCAGGAGCTCACCGCCCTCACAGGAAAGAATTTCTTCCCAATATCTCATCTAAATCTCCCCTCTCTCAGTTTAAAACCATTATGCCTTGTCCTATGACTCCACTCCCTGATCAAGAGTCCCTCCCCAGCTTTCTTGTAGGCCCCCGTTTAGATAGCTGCTGGAAGGTCTCCCCGGAGCCTTCTCTTCTCCAGGCTGACCCCCCCACCTCTCCCAGCCTGTCCTCCCAGCAGAGGGGCTCCAGCCCTCCCAGCATCTCCGGGGCCCCCTCTGGCCCCGCTCCACCAGCTCCATGTCTCTCCTGTGCTGAGGCCCCCGAGCTGGAGGCAGCACTGCGGGGGGGTCTCCCCAGAGCAGAGCAGAGCAGAGCGCAGCAGAGGGGCACAACCCCCCCTGGCCCTGCTGGCCACACTGCTGGGGATGCAGCCAGGGATGCCGAGGGCTCGCTGGGCTGCCAGCGCACATTGCCGGCTCACGGTGAGCTTCTCATCCACCAACACCCCCAGGTCCTTCTCCTCAGGGCTGTTATGCCATCTTTCCTTCAAATTTGCTTGAAGCTGGCCAGCTGGTTCAGAAGGTAGTGGGAACATCAAGGGACCAACACACAGCTCAACACAGCTTTGCTCAGTTATAATACAGAGCTACAGGCTGGAAGCCTTTTTTTCATTCTTGGGCAGAAGGAGATGAAGAAGACATAAAAGAGAAACGTATGTCCAAAATGCTCCGGATATTTATCGCCTTCTCCAAAGTCTTCTCAGTCTTCAGCCAGCAAAGGAAATGCAGGATAAATTAAGAGTTTTGAGGACATCTTAGCAAAATGATTCCTCCACTAGGCTCCAGTGAGAGAACGTTATCTCCCCGCTAAGAGGAACAGAGGGTTGGATGGTCACACATATTCTCTAGTTCTCCATAGCAGTGATTTAAGCAATCGTTCGGTAAGCAAACTGTCTAGTGTTTTTTTCTTTTAATAAAAAGCTTTTTTCCTCTATTTTTCCTGCAGTTGAACATATATAAAAGATCAAGATATGAGGATAGTGGATTGTATATTATCTTCTGTGTCATTATATCAGATCTGTCTATCAAAATTCTTCTTCACCTCTCTCTTGTCACAGTTCATTATAAGGACCTGTTCTTTTATGACTAAACGATAGAGTAATATTAATCCTTACCAAATCTGAAAAAGAAGATACGATAGCATGAATTTAATAAAAAAGCTTTTATTCACCAAGGCATTTTTCTGAGAATATAAAATGGAATCGAACATCTCAGACTCTGCATGAATGGAAGCATATTTTCCTGAATGAGTTAAAATTTTATCTTCAGCCCACAGTTGTACGATTCATAAAGGCTCAATAGTTAAATCATTTTCAAGAAAAGTCAGATATTAAGATAAACACAATTCACATTGGAAACTATTTAATATTGTAAGTTATAGTTTAATTGTTATTCTATTAGGAGGGACCATCTGGGTCACTGAGTCCAACCCCAGGCTCTCACAGATACACCGGCCATTTCATTTATACAACATTTAAGCGATCTGCCTTATTACTGCCATTGGAGGGCTGGTCAGTCCAGAACTTGATGCTTCTAATTTTTAGAAATGCTCTTCTAATTTTCAGGTAATCTTATTCTTGGTCACACTATGCCATGAACCGTGCCCATATTCTTGGATCAGCACAACTCTTCAGTGTAGTTCTTTCCCCATGGTTAGCATATTGAGAGTTGATCCAAGACCTTGGCAAGAAGGCTTTGAAAAAAGGGCCAGGGTCAAATTTACTTTTGCTGCATTGCCAAAGATCTTCTCTTATTCAAAATACACCTGATAAATCACTGAAGTGAGCAGAGTATCATTTACCCCACAGTAGAGTGTTATTGGAAGGTTTGCCTAACCTGCCAATACAATATAGCTGGTTTGCTTCTGGGTTTGTTTTCCTGCCTGTCAAAACTTCATCTTTATTATCTCATTCCTGGACTTTCCCTCAGAGAAAACCACAAGTTGCTTCCAAAGCAGGATGTGTTGGAGACATTTCAATCCAAAGTTCCATCCCTATAGCTGCAATAAAAGGTGCATCCACATTAAGCATTTTAGCTCAGAGAAGGAGCGTGCTTTTCAGGCAAACCTTCAGATAATATCCACTTAATTGTTCTGTTTCACATGAGAAATGGTCTCCGAGTGCATGAAGTTGGATAAAACAAAACTGGAACATTCACTCCAGAAATGTACCCAATGCACTCCAGCTACAAATGGGTATTCAGCCTATGGGGCCAGACTAAAACTAGTCCAATTTAAAAGCCCTGAAATGTCTGCAGCATGGACATCAGATCCTCAGCCCCATCTAAAAATCTCTTTCTATTGGTTTGCACTAATTCCTCCTGTAGACTTAGCCAAGGAGATGCTATGGTTGCTACCTCCTGCCCTGGAATATGCTCAGCCCTATCCCAGCAGATCCTGTGTCGTCAGATATCCCCACTCTGCATAATTCCACAGAAATACACATTTGTGGATTTGCAAACATTGTTCTGCCATTTGGACACCCCCTCTCTAGTTGTAATCACTCCCCAGAAAAGCATAATAGAAAAAATCAGTTAGCCAACTGTGTATTGAAGAAGTCCTAATGTGCACAGATGACCTGCTTCCACCCTTTAAAAAATAATATTATAGGAACTGGATTGATACAGTACATAGATGCTGTTAACACACTGAGGGTAATAGGATTGCCTATCCTCTGTGCTCAAAACCTGTCACGCAAGAGAACTACGAGATTAAAATTGTCTTCTGCACATACAAGTCAAATAACTTCTCCCAAAACAGGTTTTAAGTTTTTGAAAAATAAACCTAAACTCATTTTAAACACTCCAGATATAAGTGCAACAGTCCCCTGGGAAGTTGTTCCATACTCCAATGACTTTTGCAGCTAGCAAATCAACCCTTGTTTTAGAGATTAATTTATCTGTCGTCGACTTCAGTCTTTCTATCTTTCTTACACTTTTCACTGCAAAACTAAAATGCCACTATTAGCAGGAGTCTTCTCCACATACATGTACCCACATACACGGAGAACTGTCTATCCATCTTCTCTTCACATAGAATTATAATTTGAGTTTTTCAAGACCCCTATCATAAGGCTTGCTTTTCAGCTTCAAAATCATTTCTGTGCCTGACCTTTATTTCTCTTCGCTATTTCCACATCCTTCTCATCATGGAGACATCATCAACAGATGTATCATTCTTGCGGTAGTCTTACCAATGATGTAGAGGGGTTTCAGAAACTATTTCTAGTGATGGAATAGCATTATTGCTTTTTTTCTCCATTAAGAATTATTACTGAAAATGAGCTTTCTGGCAACTTTTTAAAAGAATTTATAGGCTAGATGTTCAAAAATAAAGTATTTGCATGCATAACTTCCATAAAAATCAAAATGGATTTACACCCCTTTGAAAATCCAGTGTGCAACATCTCTACAGTATTTACCAGTCTTAAACATGTTCAATGCTGCAGCGTTCCATCAGTATGCTTAGCATGCCCACGGGAAAGTGCTGTTTTCCTTACTTAAAACAATATATTCAAAACAGCAAAAGATTTGACCACTAAGTAAGTGCGGGTTTCACCAAGATGGCTACTCTACCAGTTTCCATCAGGCAGCGTTGCTAATGCACACCAACCCAGACTATCACATGCTTCGGCAGATTAAATTTCAGTCTTCTGCACAGGATCCTAAGAGGATTCAGATCCATTTTCGTCGCACCTTTATAAAATATCTCAACCACCAGATTAAGCAGAACAACTACTGACCCCGGCTGAAACCATAAGCGTGAAGGAGTCACGCAGCCAGAAGGAAAACAAACAAGGTCAATGACTTGGTAGCACAGTGGCCAGAAGACTGCATTTATCCTGCTATCTCAGGGAGGAAATTTGCAGAGAAGATACCAAAAAAAACCCCAATTAAAACTACTGTTTCATGTCAATTTTAATTTGTCTCTGTCAGGCCCTGATTCTCCTCTAGGCTATGTTTTCAAGCCACTCTGTGTTTGCATCATGACCAGGGACTCAAAGTACCCCAAGCTTACCCATTGAAAAGGAGAATTGTGAAAACTCATAAAAGTCACCCAAAGAGGAGAGCTTACAGAAAAGCCTAATACTTAATTTTTAAAAAGAAATTAAAACTACAGATATCCAATATCCCTTGTAATATCTTATCTCAAAAATTCTTTGTTTCTCTTCTTGGATAATTACTGAGTAATTAATGTGGACCTACAATGGCATCATCCCAGGGCTTTGCTTACATCCAACAGAGCAAGGTTACAGCTTAGCCTGCTCCTCTCCACACTCCATAAACAGTTATCTTAGTCAATCATCTCTTCATGTCATGCATGTCACATCTTCATGAAGCAGCATAAACGATGATGGCACGTGTTTTGTGGGTTAAATTTTCTTGTGTGCTTTTAACAGCATTAAATCTGATGTAAAGCAACTCTGTAGAAAGAACCTCCTGGAGTTGAGAATTCATTAGCATGCCAAAGGAACTTGTTCCAGCAAAGATGATTACGCAAATACCCCTGTGAGAAGGAAGAAGTTCTTTGAAATGTCTCTCATGGTTCAAGACAGCATCTTATAAAGTGTAGAACGACTTCTGAACTGCCCGGATATGCAGAAGGAATAGATTCTCACATAGCTTGTCCCAGTTTAACAGTGTTACTCACTACGCTCACCTAAAACATCTTTAGAAACTGGAGTTTTTACTGGTACAGAGAAAAAATCAGTGTATAAAGTGCAAATAAGGACAAAGTGACATTCCATGAATTAAAAAATTTGCTCTCTGAATCAATAAGTAGGCTAAGTGTATTTATTTAAGGAAAAAAAAAAGGCAAAACAAGGCCAAAAAGCCGCTCAAACCAGGCTTAACATGAAATGGTATGAGGCTGAGAGGTCAAGACAATGTTGCCAGCATCCAGGTTTACCGACAGTAACTTTTATCTATCCTCATATACCAAAAGCCTGCAGCAACTACAGATATCAAATGAAAAGGTTATGTCTTCTTATGTGCTTCTGCTGCTTCATTTAAAATAGTATTGGCTTTTGAATGCAAGTTGAACTTAGTTTTAATATTGATGCTTCCAAGCATCTGTGATGCAGGGATCGTGTAAGAGAGAGGGTGAAAACAAATGCAGTGGATTAGGCCAAACCTAAAATCCTAATAGAGTAATGAAATAGTAGAAATTAATCAAATGAATGAAAAGACCCATATCAACAGCAAGTCAGAAATCAGGAATACAGGGACATTACGAGTTATAGGTGTAAAAGGACATTTAGAAGCTTTCTTTTAAAGAGGTAGAAAGTTATTTTGCAAAAGAGGATATGTAAAGCCATGCACTGGTTTGGGGACAAAGAATTCCGGGGCTGTGCATACGTTTAATTTTTTTAATGCATTTAGTATTTTAAATACACATTTTTGTCTCTGTAAGAGCTGTGGCATTATGATAAACAGTATACTGGTAGCCACATACCAACACAAGCAAAACACAGTTTAACAGCAAACGGCCTTGAATGTTTGCAGACCCACGGGCAAGAGTACTGGCAATGTAACGTGCCACGGGCAACATCACCCCCCACTCCCTCGTCCACTTAGATCAGAGGGGCATGAACTCTAATCCTTGCCGAGAGCAGTATCAGAGTCTCAAAGGCAAGCGACATGTTTATCAGCTATCGGTTAGGGACTTCTGGTCTGGCAGATGGGGCACCTGGATGGGGGCACGGAGACCCGAATTGGGTTTCCAGCTGTGTGGGTGATCTCTTACGTAGCCTTGGGGAAGGAGCTTCTTGTCCATACAGAGTGTGAACTCATCGATCACTGACCTAAGTTACAACAACCACAAAGGGAAAACACAGCGAGGGGTGAGCGGATACAGTCCCCACTGACGGATGCTCCCCAGCACCGAGGGAGTATTCACTCTTGGAGTCCGTGTCACCCTCTACAAGGCTGGGATGACCACACAGCATGGATGACCTGTAGTTAAAAACTGTCCTTAAGCTCAACCTCCTCAGTAAAATTCACCATTTCCTCCTGCACAGCTGGACCGCAGGGATCTTGAAACAAATCCTTTGACCGTTTCTCCACTAAAAAGTATTGAGAAAGCACATAAAGTAGTGAGGAGTAAAGACGTTTTTTTAACTTTGACTGCAGTTTTTCCAATTACGAAGAGCTTGAAATTAATAAGTAAGTAGGAAGAAGTAGATTTCTCTATACTTAACAATTTTTTTTCAAATTGTCTTCTTTTCTGTTGCTAGGAGACTACAATGCCAAAGTATCAACAATGATGAAGGACATTATATTACATTTATCTTTATTTTATTAAAGAATGATCAAAACAACTTGTACCTTAAAAACAATATAAACCAAAAATCTTTTAACTCAGAAAAATTCTGACACAGTAACTCAATGTCTTCAAGGCTTGGTACCTACCTAAATGATGTGTGATATACAGCTCAGCAGTATATCGGTATATCAAAACAGGTCCAGCATATTTACCATAGAAAAATATAATAAAAGAGATAATTAAAATGGGTGAAAGGTTTATATGGCCCTTGATCAAATAAAGCATCTGCTTCTGCCCATTAGAGGAGGACAATCAGACACACAATCAGACACTGATCCAACAGGATTATAGAATGATGAAAATGAGATCTAAGAAAATTTTAAACTAGGCAGCAGTGAAAAGTGTCACCCAGCACCCGTAATGACATAAGAAACCAAGCTCCTAAATAATCTCAACAAGAAGGATGCAACAGGAGCTTATGAAAAAAACAATGCAGTGTTCTAGATCATAAAACAGAGAAACACATAAAATGCTCTTCTGAATATGATGAACTACTGACGTTATTTTTGCAAGCAACATCAAATGCTTTGCAGGATTCTTTATTTGTCGGGTGGATTCATGTTTTAAAGTTTCATTTTTAATAACGCTACATAATACTAGACTTTTGCTTCTTCAATATAAATGCACAGAAAAACTGCAAGCTATAAAATTGTATATAGCTATATTAAAATTATGTATGCAGCTACAGTATTAAAACTAAAATATTTTTAACGTACTGACAAAGCCACAATTTCTAAAAAGTCAGCTTCTGCAGCTAAACATCAAAAAGAATTCAAAGATTTTTTTTTTAAAAAGGTAAACAGAAACATGAAAAGGATTACAGGTATTGGGAAAATAGAAGAAGGTAAAAATAAGAGAACTGATGTTTCTTTGCGGTTTGATGATAAGTCTGTGACGATTTTTTTAATTCAGACTAGAAGCTTCTCTTTCTTTTAGTAGGCAGTCTTTGATCCAACTGAAAGCAATTAAGACTAAAAGCAGGGATATGGTGGTGTTTAAATTTCTTCCCGCTTTTTTCTAGCAGCAAGGACTAGTGTGGATGGGGGTCAAAATCACACTCTACAAACACAAATCTCAGCTATACAAATAAAATCTGAGAAACACCACAACAAGAGTTCAATGTGCTTTCTTCTCAGCGTAAAAATCAAAGACAGTAATGCAAAGTACAAACACAAGCCCAAAACAATTGGGGTAATTTTAACTTCTAGCCCCTGCAGGAAGCTAGTAGCCCTCTTTGTCATGTAGAAGCACTTGCTTGTCCTCCAGAAATATCTACCATCAACAAGGAGAGACAGACATTTTGGCTAAGTTTACCGCATTGGTCTCCAAAGATCTTCAGAGGTGACTAGCTCCAGTGATGACGCAGTACCTGGCTGAGGCACCCGAATCACAGTGGCATGGCACCTACTTTCTCTGAAGTGCCACTTAAAGCTCTTAAAGCAAGGAGTTCGTTTACCATCAATACCTTACGCTTGTCTGAACCATCACTTCTGAAAGGCAGGGCTCCCAAAAACGGGGGGATCAGATGTATTTGGCTCAGCTACTGATATCACTCTAGACGGCATCATCGTTTCGCCGAGGATCCTCTGCAAACCCTTATTAAGCTCAAATGCCAACAGTTTACTATTCTTATTTTACTGTTTACTATTTTAATGCTTTTTCTTGGCTTGAATTGGCAACACATGAGCAATCTAGCTGAGCTCCTTCTCGGATGCATTTTCAGGATAAATGCTATTCATGGGAGTTGAACATGGTCGTCACCGTGTTCGAGCCTGGACAAATTTATGTGAAAGCCAGAATGGGGTACTATAACCAACTACTATACAACTACATTGCAGACGTCAGCATAACGCTATTTTATGGCATCTCTACTGCTCCCAGAAGTACCTCTGTCAGAAGGAAAAGCCCCAAGGCTCACTTCAATACCAACAAAGCTGTTACCGTGCTGTGGTTTTCACTCTACCAGCTTTTGGACACAGCTTACACATTTCTCTCGCTGATGAATCATGAGCTTCTCCAGTGAAAGACTGAACACCACTAGGGTGTGAGCATAAGCAGTAAGAGAATTATTATTGACAGATATACATCAGTGAAAAATTTTAGGTAACACAGCGTATCTTTTGCTGTCCTAGTAGATATTATGTTGATACATATCAAAAGGACAACAGTCATTTTAAATACAAACTACAGAAAGGTGATGCAAGAACGTTTTGCCATTTATGGATAGGATGAAACTACCTAAAGGCTGTTTAAATTGTCACATCTTCTATATCATAACAGTAATGACGGTATTGTGTGCATTTCACAATATAAGGAATAAGGTGGGCTAGCTTGCCAACATGGATAAATTAAGATGTATACACAGTTAATAAAGAAATAGACCTCTTCGTGCCAGAAACATCACTAAAACAAAAGCCATAGGGGATGCCATTTGGGCTTGCGTTTGTGAGCTGTTCACGAGCATTCTTGGGCTGAATAATGAACCTCCTTGGTGCATTGGGGCTGGTTTATGGTTCATGGAAGCAGTTGCTTTGTATTCAAATGTAGTATTTTATGCAAGCTTTAAAAGAGTAAGATTCTTTTCTCTTCATCGTTATTGAAACTTCTTGATATTAAAAATGTAGGCATATCACACGCCCTAATTTGGTGAAGCTATGTACTCATGTAAAAATAGAATAAAACCTTGCTGCTCATAATGATTACATAAATTGTTAGTGTATTAGTTCTCCTTCCAGCACAGTAGGTCTGAGGCACTGAGAATGTGGGGATGCTGCTAACACAGAGACTCACAGAGGGGTAACTGGGAGCTGCTCTGCTCCTGCTGTAGTCAATGGTGATGAGGAGGCAATCCACTGGTCACCTTCTTTTGGAGGGTTTCCTCTGTAGCTCATGACCTTAAAATGAATCTCCGTGAAATTCCATGTCTCAATCCCTCTTTCCACAGTCACGGCAGAGTTATCCTGAAAGCCACACTTTCCAGGCCCCTACCCTGGGCAGGGACACCTCCCCCCAGCCCAGGTTGCTCCAAGCCCTGTCCAACCTGGCCTTGAACACCTCCAGGGATGAGGCAGCCACAGCTTCTCGGGGCAACCTGCGCCAAGAATTTCTTCCTGATATCTAACCTAAATCTCCCCCCTTTCAGTTTAAAACCATTCCCCCCCGTCCTATGGCTCCCCTCCCTGATCAAGAGTCCTTCCCCGGCTTTCCTGGAGCCCCTTTAGGGACTGGAAGGGGATATAAGGTCTCCCTGGAATTCTGTTCCCCTTGTTCTTGAAAAAGTAAGAATAATTAGCGCATCTTTTAAATTAACGCTCTTAGCCTTAGTCCATATAGCCACATGTAAAGCGTACACATTTGTAGCATACTGAAAAATACTTTTTCATCGTTTTTTTTTTATTTTATCATTGAACTTCTGGCCAATAAAACTCTTCTAACAGAGACAGCTCAGAAAAGTAAGTGGCAATCTACTTTTATCTTTCAACCAGTAAAACACTTTTGACAGATGGCTCATCTGTATTTTGCTAGGTGAGGAACCTCACCTCCCTAACTGGCCCTGCTCAGAGTGGGAAGATGCACCTCAGTCCTCCAGAGGACTCTTCCAACCTACATTATTCTGTGATTATACAACACAGTGCAGACCTTCACTTTTAATTTTCATTTCAAAAACTCCAGTATTCCTCTGCTATAGAATGAGTTTTTCTCTACTTAACTACGATTTGATCAGCATGATCTACAGAGAAGGAGGAGGGGAAGGATGAATGAGGAAGAAAGACTGCGTTTGCATTGAAGTTGACACAGTTTTGAGGTCACCAAAAAAAAAAGAAATATTAAGGGAATTTTGAAGTTCTATCTGTGTCTTTCTCAGTGCTCACCACTGTTCCATTCTAGGATCCTGTATCTCAACTCGAGACATTTTGCATCCCCACAGACAGCTGTAACTTCCGACAAACATTTTCACTGACATTAAATAATATAATTACAGCTGGACAGGAATTAATGACATTCTTCAACAGCAACTGCTAGTATGACTTACATTAAAAATTTGCTGGAAATAATCAATAGATTTTTTTTTTGTTTAAAAAAAAAAAAAAAACTTGCCATTGTTTCAGAAGTGTTAAAACATGTAGTTACATATTTTTGAAACAAAAATATCAGCAGCAAGCAAAACTCCAGCTCCACACAAGGAAAAGATTTTTCACAAAAGAATTACTTAAGTACAAGAACAAGATCCCTAAAAACACAACGAAATCTACATCCTCAGAGATTTTCAGTACTCAACTCAGCAAGGCCCTAACTTTGAAGGCGGCCATGCTCAGAGCAAGGAATTGAACTAGATAACTTCCAGAAGTCCCACCTAACCTAACTCCTTCTGTAACAGTATGAAATAACAGTATTTTAGATCATCGGTGTTTGTTTCCTAATTTAAGCATGATAACAATTTTAAATGGATAAAAATAAAACATTTCAAAGTTTTAAATATCTCAACGTTTTTACTTCTTTTACCTTTTTTCATCTGGTTACAGGTATTTCTGAATCCTAACACACGTAACGCAAAACAGCTACACCAGGCTGAACTAAAGGTCAGTTCAGACCCTTGCGTACCCTCCAACAGAAGAGCACAGAAGCAGCGGAAGCACATACTGACAGTTTCCTAGAATATTTGCCCAGCTTCCTGGGACTCCCTGGCCCGGTGGTGGTACCTGTATTCAGGATCTCTTTTCTTCCATGATTTTGCCCAGTCCCTTTTGGGACCATATTCACTTTTAGCTGATAGCTATATTTGAGATTTACATCTTCTGTCCTTTACAGCTTCAAAGAAAATGTGTACTAGGTTGATTTTTACAACTACTAAATAATAACTAAATAAAAAATAAAAGCTTTAAAAGAATATTTTTCCTTAGTACTAATTCAGAGGGTGGCTTAATATAAAGAGGTGTAAGATCATTTTCCCTCCAGCAGCTAAGTCATTTACACTCTTCAAAAACCTATTCTGAAAACCTGCTGTTGGAATTTCTCTCATTAATCGAGCTAAATAAGTCCCTGAAAGCCTTTGGTAAAACAGACACTAGATTACATTAATTAATCATTTAAATTTTCTTCTGATTTTTCCTCGACTGCCACAGGCAACCCTGCCTCTTCAAAGATAACTACAATACAAGAACAATAACTACAGTTCACAAGGGCAGCAAGAGAATTGAAGCAGGGGTACATTAGGTGAAAAATTGAGCCAATTTATTTGCATCGTATATCCTACCAATTATGTTGCTCTAAGCAAAGTTAAAATACACTTCTGTTCTGACTTCATTTGCACAAAACAATAAGAAATTAGGGGGTGGGGGTGCAGAAATATATTTAATTTTTAAAGAATACCTCTCTTGAGCATACGTAGAAGGAAGACATTTATTAACCTGCATGTACCAAATGCAGGTGATGGCACATGAGGACTCCCCTTTTCTAAAATTAAATTGGATCTTCATTGTAAACCTTTTCATGAATTTGCTGCCACCAAAACCAGCAGTTCAGCGACCTCAGTCCGCAGTGAATTCCTCGTGCTTCCCAAAACTCATCCTCCTGCAACCTGTACTTTTTCCTAATTCTATTCATTACTAAATAATCTGTTTGATAGTTAGATATGTTTAGCCACTATATTCCAAATTTAGACATAGTAAAAATAAAAATGCACATTACAAATTAGTAAATAATTGGTATCAATATAACATTTCAATACAACACTGTTCATCAGTATACATCGTTCATAAAAATCTTTTCGATATTATTAAACTCTTTTACATAGGTAAACTGGGAAAGAGTTACCTTTATTTTAGGTACATCTGTTCATAATAATCGAGAATCAAAGACCTTTGTAAAAGTCAGTAGCTATCAGCACTGATCACTTAAATAAAAGAACTGAAAAATTCTAATTTCTTGGGTGATCACACCTGTTACCACTCCACACAAAGAACTACAGATTCTGCTAAGCTGTTAGCATCCAAAGCACTGAGAAGTTCAGGGCATAAATATCAGTTTCCCTCAAAAATGAGATTGAGGATCAGGCACCCAAAATTCACTGGTGGTAACTAATCAGTATGTCTGATCTCAGACAAAAGTCAATAGTGGGGTGCAGTGATTTGTCTCATTTATATGCCTATAACATTCATTTGTTACTGCGCGCATTTATAAAAAATATAAAATGCAGTGCACAGCAGAAGTCACTGTGAAACCTGCATACTGCCTTCTTGGGTTGGAAAGAGGGGCCTATCCCCCTCAAAGTTAATAACATCCTTGTAATTCAGGCAAGCACGAGAGAGATTCTTGCATATGGAGTGTCAAAAAAATAGCACATCTTAGCATGTAAGGTCACTTAGCTGTCAGGAACAGAAGCAGCAACTGCCTCCTTGACAAACAAGGAACAAGAAATCATGAAACTGAGTAGGAAAGGAAAGGGAGGAAAATTCTAATTTAAGCAAATTTAAACAGGATGTAGCGCAGGCACTAGATCAAACACACTGGCCCTGCAGACTGGCTGGTGTATTTATCCACTCAGTTAGCGTCAGTATGGACCAGGAACCTTTCCAAAAGGCATTCTGAATGTTGCTATATGTCAGGTGAAAGAGTGTAATAGTGTGGATGTGGTCACACTGACTCAACACCAGAAAACCATTCAGTTTACTATGATGACGCAGCCTACTATAGACACAGAAATGTATTTCAGGTGTGAATCTGGGATGGATCAACCAAGCATGGGCTGACCTCCTTTCTAACGCGTATTTGAAAAGCTTGTAAATGCCCTCCACATTATTTACTTTAACCCTAAACTTACTGATGGTGCATGGTTTGAAAGCAGATGACTACCAAGAAGCTATTCCACCAACTTCTGGTGGTGTACCTAAAACCGAGGGAGTAGAACACTTGTGCAGTAACCAATCCCCCAGGTCGTGTTCTCCAACATATCCAGAAAGTAGTAAGAAATTTCTCCATCCAGCTGCACGGTTTATGAACTACTAAAGCAGGAGTATGAGAAGATAGTATGGTTCCCGCAAGCCATGAAGAATCCAAAAAAGCTGTCTGACACAGAAGCAGCACGCTTGAATCCCTGGCTTCCTGTGTAGTTTGTAATAGGAACACAAAGCCAGCACGTCCTAGTTTCAATCACAGAAAGACGTAGCTTGGAAGTACCACTGGAGTTTGAAGCCTAAACATCTGCTCAAAGCAGAACAAATTCAAAGTCAGAACAGACCACTCAGGGTCACATCCAGTCGAGTTTTCAAAATCTCCAAGGATGGTGATTCACTCTCTCACTATGAAGAATTTTTTCCTTTCACGCAATCACACTTCTCTTTGTTACAGTTTTGCTGTTCATAAAGAAAACAATTGATAATCACCTCTGATGACTGAGCTGGATGTGTGATAAGTCCTCCATATCAAACAGTACTTAGTAAGCTGGTGGTCACGCACAACACCTGGTTCGACTTCCAAATGATTTTGAAGTACAGAGACCGTTGCATCCAAGTTGATAAATAAATAAATAAGGAATGGTAATGGCCACTTTGCCAAGAACAAATCAGAAATACCACATTAGAAAACACTCGTTCATGAATTGCACACTGAGCAAACTTGTCAACATATGTAAGTCATTCCCCCACAAAAGACATAATATCTGAGAATACTATTCAGACTCTTCTTCAGCACGCAAATTAGAAATGATGTTAGAAAACCTATAATCTTCCAATTTGGACAGTGTCTATCAATTTTTAACCCCATTTGGCAATATTTCTGAACTGACTGCCCTGCTAGATTACCTCCATTTCAGAAAATGTCATGCCAGCAACTATGTGATCATTCCGGTGTCTGGCTTCCTGCTAGGTATTCTGGACTGTTCCTTCCCATTCCCAGAAAGTCTCAGAATTGGAAAAAGACATAAAAATTCTCTGGAAGAGCCCAACAAGGTCAGTTAACAAGAGGAAGGGGGATCAGTATATGGCTAAGTGCTAATAATGACAATATCTTGATAGTGGCATTTTGAGGCAGTAGCCCTCGGCAACACCTACTTACCACTGGCTTATACATCCCAGTGGTTGCAGAAAATAAGTGGATATGTGATCTGACTGTATATTAGGAAAAATTTCTTCAGGGAAAGGGTTGTCAAGCATTGGAACACGCTGCCCAGGGCAGTAGTGGAGTCGCCATCCCTGGAGGTATTTAAAAGACGGGTAGACGTGGTGCTGAGGGACATGGCTTAGTGGTGGGTTTGGCAGTGTTATACTGATGGTTGGACTTGATCTTAAAGGTCCCTTCCAACCTAGACAATTCTATGATTCTATCAAGTTGAGTATACTCCCACGGGGAGGCAGGGGATCCTCACTAGCACTAAAGCCACCATGACACTCCCCGTTATCTCAGACTTCAGTGAAATTCAGGCAGGCTGTATCTCACTCAGAAGCTTTTCACATGGAGGGCACTGTGATTCACTTTTATTTGAAGAAAATAAATGTGTAACATGCTTATACAGAGACTCTCAGAACGGAGATTAATGTTAGAGTGCCACAAATCAAGCAGAACTCAGCTTTTATTTGTGAGTTCTCCGAATACAGGACAAAGCCGTGAAGAAAAGAAACACGAACGCTCTAAGACAGAAAGTACTCTATGACTACTGATAGGCAAAGATTTATAATTAATCAACAACAGGAATGCAGCACTGTTTTACAAGGCAATAATCCAGCTCCATTCCCTAAGGAAAAGCCGAGGAGAATGAAGGCCGAGTAGTTTATTCAAACAAGGCAACTGGATTATTGCCCCATAAAACAGCATGGCACTGTGATTATTACCTTTGTGTTACATGCCCTTTTAAAATGCTTTTTCCCCCATAAATGTTTAAAACCTAACAAGTAAAAAGATCAGGAGAAGAGAAAGGGGATATGGGGTAGAAGGTAACACATTTAATATTTTCTTCTAATTTCCTGAAAATGTACCAAGTAAGAAATGTAAAAGAAATGGTTTCAATCAGGGTTATTCTAAACAGCAGCAATAAATCCTATTAATAAGCAGCATACTAAGATTTTACGTCTCTCTTATTCTTCACACATATGTTGTTTCCCCCTCTGCTAGTTTTCTCCCTTTTTACACTCTGCCAAATGCATAAGCAGTTTTTCTTTATCTAGATTTTTTCCTAACACATTTATATTTCACATCATACTCGATACACCACATTTCACCAAAGCCAAAGCAAGGCAATGACTCAAATATCTTGGAGAATCTTATCAGTGATATCTCATACAACTTTAAGCCACTTCTAACCTTCGTCATCTCCGAAAGAACAGGACATTTGGAGAACACAGAGCACCTCGTCTCAGTGCCTGAACCCACACCCTGGACTGACTGGCATAAGGCAGCCCATGCCACCTGGTCTCAGGGCCAAAAATCACTTGGCAGCCTTTTATTTAGAACAGACCTATTTAGAACAGATCGGTATATTGCATCATAGCCAGTAATGTAACAAAAATTCAATATACCCACTAAAAAAATCATTCCTGTTAAGACAATACGAATACTCCAAGGATGGACTAACTATTTCATCTGTAAATTAAAATCAAAGTATTAGCTTCATTCACAGTAGCACTAAATACACGATTCACTGAATAAGAACGTGATCAAAATAAGAAAATTCAGCAGACTCTCAAATCTTTTGTTTCTGATATTATACTTAGATGCACCACAGCTGCCTCACAAGTTTGACATCTGTTCAAGGCATTGAAATTAAAAGAAAATAACAAGTGGAAATTTTACTAATATTTCATCTCTAAAAGCTCTTCTTTCTTCCCTTTTAAAAACTTTGCAATTCATCTAATAAAAATTTCTTTCTAAAGGCAAACAACCAAAACAAATATGATTTCAACTGACGTTGTTTTGAAAACATTAAATGGAATCCCACTGGGAAATTAAATAGAAATGTCACCTCTAATAATGGGAAAGAATGATTCATAGACAGAATCTAACATTTTAAAATATGTTACCTACATAATTAGAGGAGCCTGATTTTCCAAAGGACCATTCTCTTACACCTTCCAATAAAATCAAAGCCTAAATACAGATTCTGAAAGCCAGTTTCAACATATGTGCTTGAAATATTTGGCCACACTGCAGACGTTAAATCTGGAAAGCCCTGAAAGCCTGTTCCTGCTACCTAAGGCATGGAACTCGCTGGGTTCCAACTGCTTCACGAATGCCTTTTTGGAACAACTGCTATCACCAATGGCAAAATTACAGCTTGATTTCAAGATATTTGAACTACACTAAATATCTGTAATCATCCTTACACTAGCTTAAAAATAAGCTGTCCACTTAAAAATACTGGGACTTGGGAATTGGCAATAGGTTGAAAAAAAAAAAGTTTGAATAAAGAATTATAGGGAAGGTGACACTTCCTAGGCTGTGAAGGGGAGGAGAAGGTTTCAATTTCACTCACTGTCAAAAAAAGTAAAGTCCAAGTTTTGTGTAGTACAGACAGACGGAAACAAGAAGCTGTGTGTAGACAGCAAAGGTTCGATCCCACTATTACATTCAAGTCCCAGTATGACCTGTGACGTGCAAGTTTACACGCAGCCAAAACGGAGTTAACAATACAGAAAATATTCCCTGGGCCTCCTCAATTTTATATAAAGCCAATTTTATCTGAAACTGCTAAGCAGTATTCTTAGATTACTAATAAAACTATTTAGGATATTGTAGGGAGCTTATTGATCAGTATTACAGTCATTGTACCATTACACTGGGTTACTGGACTTTCCTGGACAAGGATATTACTCTAAGTGTTCCCCAACTGTGGCCCCCAAACTAGTAATCACAGGCTATCATAGGTAATCTGCAGGTGATTCATAAAAAAAAAACATTATTTTCAGGTGTATCATTAGCTTTGCAACTTTGACAAAGAAGCTTGTAGTCCTCTTCTGAGCATTCATGGGACAGCAGAAAAAATACCTTTTGTGCCACTGAAGTGCTCAATGAGGAGCCGAGAGCTAATATCTCAGTGGACCCTGTGCTGCAGAAGAAGGTGGCAACACCTTCCTCAACTAGGTTAAATTTCTCCGTTTCCCGTTCAGTGGGTGTAAGCCCTGTGCAGGTTCTCTTCGGGGTGCAGCAAACTCGGACTGCGCTAATAAAACAGATGAGCGCACGCGTGCCGAGGATTATTGGGTGTGCCGTTCTCTGGAGTGCTCAGCACCCGATAGCAGGAATGGGAGCCACAAATCTATTTGCAGGGTAATAAGAACAGAATGTTTGGAGGCACAAGTTCTCAATAAAAAGGAAAGCAAGAGAACTCAGATGTTGAGGCGACTAAAAGAAGGTCTGCTGGCTTTAGTTACAGGAAGGGGAGAGCGGTACTGTGACCAATAAAGAAACATTATCACCTCCGTTATCATGACCATTAGAACTGAAGCAAGTAAATTTAGAAAAGTGAGGAGATTAAATAAAGCCAATATTTAATAAAAACTCTTAGCAGTAGTTAGACGCAATTTTGTGGGGGACAGGTTTCCTCTTAATGTCTAAACAATGAAAGAGCAAATAAAAGCAATTTGAACATAAATTTAGACATAAACCTATGGCGACACACTGTATTTCATACTGTTGGTACCATCAGCACTGGTTTTGTGGCTGATGCCACAGCATTTGGCACCAAGACTGTGGATCCACATGGGAGCAATGTAAATGTTTCTGAAAAGGGAAAGAGGCAAGTAGGATGGCAGCAGCGAGCTGCAGAACGAAGCCTCACAGCTTCTCAGTAACAGGAAGGAACGTCTCATGCCGCTGACATCTCAGAGGACCCTTTGGGAGAAGGACAAGAGCCCTGAGACACAAGTGTTAGGGGGGCATGATGTGAGCTGAAGCTATGGACAGAATATCGGCAGCCAGAAGTATCCAATTCAGGCATCCTTAAGAGCACACTCATGCGGACAGAAAAAGGCAGGAGAAAACTCGAATACTTTAGCAGAAAACCCAAATAAAAGAAATTGCGTTGGTCCCCTTCAAGGTAGTAGAAGGAGCTAACTTAGAGAAATGAAGGTCCTGCTTTTCAGTTCATCAGTGTTTGGGATCATAGGGAGCTCACTCAAAGTTTGCCATCAGATATTTTGACATTTGCGCCTCATAAAACTTCTGGTCTCATCGTCAAAGATATGCAAATACCACATTTTATTTTCACACGTGCTTCTGAAAGGCAAGTTAAGCATTCAGCATGCCCATCACTTGCATATATAGCAGCATTACACAAAAGGCTGCCTGAGGCCCAAAGGCACATTTTAAAACCAATAACTGCATTAGCTAACTAAATCTATAAACTTTTTATACATAAAAGAGAAGTGACTTGTAAAGAAAAAACAGTGAATTTGAGGCAACATAAGAAACTCCAACTCTCAGCACAGGCAACGAAAAGGAAAGGCATAACTAGAGGGTAGGCAGACAAGGACTTGCCACATTCGTTTGTCTCATTTTTATCTATTACAAATGAAATTATAATGATTTACAATAAAACAATTACAGAGCCTTTGATCTAAATGTCACTCAGAAACTCTAATTTAAGGAAGTGTACAAACTAAGCGGAATACCAGAACGTCTGGGAAATTCACCAGAAGGAAAAAAAAAAAAAGATCTTTAAATGAGTTCTATGATATCTGATTATAATGAAAAAAAAAAGTAAATGTTTTAATTATCTCAGAGAAGCATATGAGCATAAAGTTTTACTTTCACCACACACACACACATATATACATACACACCCCTCTGATCTTTAAATAAAATCTCCTACATGAAAGATAAGGTTAATAACACACATCGGTAAGTTAGGAATTAAAAAAATGCATATAAGAATTTTGCAGTTGTCCAAAAGCAAACACACAAAAAAAAAAGGATTACACTGAACATAAAGAAAACTCCAAATATGCTAAAATAATCAAGCAAGTAAAAATAGGATTATTGACTCTTAATAAGTTGTGCAAAATTAAATTATTTTAATTGCCTATATAACCTCATACCGCAGCAATACAAGACAAAGATAAAATACCCCCCTTTCCCTGTGAGTGTAAGAGCTTGCTCATTTACTACACAAGCATGCAGGGTGAGGGAAATCGATGCTGCAGTTGTAAAATAACTTTTTGTAATTAACAGATTTCTGTTCCAAATAGCAAAAGAAATGTGAAGACAGAAAACATGTATGTAGGCACTTCTTGGAAGATCTCATTCTTCTTATCCCCCCCTTTCTTTAGCTGTTTTTCTTCCTACCATCACTGTAATTTTCTTTTGATTTTTTCACTATCTGATATGTTAAAAATATTTTTTCATTTTAAAACTACATTTGGCTGCTGAATACCCAGAAGATTTGTTTCAATTAGCTCCTTAAAAGGAACCCACGAAGCAAATATAAACCTGGCCACTCCAGGGCACAGTACAGTGCCCTTTCATTACAAGACACGGTCAGCTGTAATGTTTTCCAGTAATATTACACGAAATTCCTGCCAGTGGGATTGTGCCTGATCCCAGGGGATGAAACAACTGAAGGAAAACATCACACGAAAAATTCACCACTTCTAGCACACAACTCAAAAGTAGGTAACATGCAGCTAGGATAACGGAGATTGTCTGTGATTATCACAGACTGGAAGGGGTTGGAAGGGACCTTCGGAGATCATCTGGTCCAATCCCCCTGCCAGAGCAGGGGCACCCAGAGCAGGTTGCACAGGAACACCCCCCAGGTGGGTATTGAATCACGGAATCACAGAATTTTCAGAGTTGGAAGGGACCTCTAGAGATCATCCAGCCCCACTCCCCTGCCAAAGCAGGACTGCCCAGAGCACATTACTCAGGACTGCATCCAGGCGGGTCTTGAATCTCACCAGAGAAGGAGACTCCACAGCCTCTCTGGGCAGCCTGTGCCAGAGCTCTGCCACCCTCAAAGTAAATTAGTTTTTCCTTATGTTGGGATGGAATTTCCCGTGTTCCAGTTTGTGCCCGTTGCCCCAGAAAAGAGTCTGGCCCCATCCTCCTAACACCCGCCCCTTAGATATTGACAAGTACTGATGAGATCCCCTCTCAGTCTTCTCTTCACCAGGCTAAACAGCCCCAGGTCTTTTAGCCTTTCCTCATAACAGAGGTGCTCCATTCCCTTGATCACCTTTGTAGCCCTCCACTGGACCCTCTCCAGCAGTTCCCTGTCCTTGACCCGGGGAGCCCAGAACTGGACACAATATTCCAGATGTGGCCTCACCAGGGCAGAGCAGAGCAGAGGGGGAGGATGACCTCCCTCGCCCTGCTGGCCACACTCTGCACCCCTGAAGACGATTGGCCTTCCTGGCCACCAGGGCACACTGCTGGCTCATGGGCAACTTGTTGTCTACCAGGACTCCCAGGTCTCTCTCTGCAGAGCTGCTCTCCAGCAGGTCAGCCCCCAACCTGTACCAGTATATGGATAATCATAAGAGTGAGTATGTCAGCCATGCACAGAACATGCAAGTTACATATACAAAAAGGACAACAGACAGCAGAAGAAACGCTTTCCTTTTTCTGTACGAAAATCAAAGTAAGAAAACAGACTGAAAGTTCACAAAAGACTGGACAGAGTATCGTGACCATAAAAGCCATTTTATACAGGTAGAGGCTCTGTTCTTTGACACAGCTAGACGCACGGGTTGAAAGACACATCTCTCCTTACTGTTCCAGAATTGGTTCAAAATATTCTAAGAAGAAAATTAAGAAAATAAAGAAAACAATTAAAATACCAAACAAGATCACCCTCACTGCTGGGTGGACCTCAGGGTAAGGAGCTGCTCCAGCTTCACGTCCATCGCACTACAGGATTCAGCAACACTTACCTGTTACTACCATCCTATTTTCTGTTAGTTACTCAAATTTTGCTAGCCTTGCTAACCAAAAAGGGATCAGTTTTGGAAGCAGAACAAATCAGGAGCAATCCCAACTGGTGGAATGTAGTTTTAAAAATGTTACAAAGTTTTGCTAAAGCATCATCCTTCTGTTTGGGTCATTTTCTCTCTCCTTTTTCATGTATTGTATCAATAATCATAAAAAACAGGTTTGGAGCTCCAGGAGAGAAAATGTAGTCCATCAGACTGTCTCAAGGTAAGATTAGATTAGAGGTGATTCTGCCCCTCTGCTCCACTCTCGGGAGACCCCACCTGCAGTACTGCATCCAGCTCTGAAGTCCCCAGCAGAAGAAGGACATGGACCTGCTGGAGCACGTCCAGAGGAGAGACACGAGGATGATCCGAGGGCTGGAGCACCTCTCCTATGAGGAGAGGCTGAAAGAGTTGGGGCTGTTCAGCCTGGAGAAGGCTCCGGGGAGATCTTATTGTAGCCTTCCAGTCCCTAAATGGGGCCTACAGGAGAGCTGGGGAAGGACTTTTTACTGGGGCATGTAGCGATAGGACGAGGGGGAATGGCTCTAAACTGGAAGAGGGCAGGTTCAGATTGAACATTAGGAAGAAGTTTTTCACTCTGAGGGTGGTGAGGCACTGGAACACGTTGCCCAGAGAGGTTGTTGAGGCCCCATTCCTGGAGGTGTTCAAGGCCAGGCTGGACGTGGCCTTGGGCAACCTGGTCTAGTGGGAGGTGTCCCTGCCTATGGCAGGGGGGTTGGAACTAGATGATCTTCGAGGTCCTTTCCAACCTAAACCATTCTACAATTCTATGATTACCTGTTGTCATCTCTGACAGCTGTTTGCCCAACTTCATTTTAAAGACTGGTACAGCTGGATGCTCTGAAGACCCAGAGACCATCTATTCCAGCCATGCTCTACCCATATCTTTAGAACTTTCTCCCTAATATCTAACCTGAATCTCTTTTGACACAGTTTAAACCCACTATGCCTTGTCTGAGCCACCACAGGCACGGAGAACAAATTATGACCTTCTGATTTATAGCAGCCTTTTACATAACTGAATACTGTTATCAACTTCTCCTTCGATCTTCTCTTCATTAGGCTAAACAACTCAAATTTGCTTTCTCGACAATTATATTTTCTAGACCTCTGATCACTATCATTGCTGTCCTCCAGACTATTTCCAGTTGGACCATATTTTTCTTGAAGTGCAGTGCCAAAATCTCAAAATGTGCATTACTTCATATTGTACCCTACTGCTAGAGTGACAGGGCAAATGGCAGAGAGAATGTGCCACATTGACTCATACAGACCATCTTCTAAAATGTCTCCCATGGGACAGAGCGACTTGATGGCATCACCCAGAGGACACACACATGCACAAAGGGCTACATGTAATTATGTGCCTACAAAGTATTCTGCATACTGCTAGTAATTTCTGAACAACATTATCTGCTCCAGATTAGAAGAGCTAAAGAAAGCCTTTGATTTACAAACTCACCGCTTATGAGCACCTCAGTTATAATTCAGCACTTCTATGAGCAAATTAATTAGAAGATATTGTGTTTTACTAGAAACTATTCCACCTGAGGCTCCAATAGTATTTTATTATATAGTGAACAAATTTGCCTAAGTGTCTACTTCTGTCTGCTGACTATGAAAGAAAATGGGAGTAATGAGTCCTACATACCTACACTGCAGATATTGATCCTGGCCCAATTCTCTCATAAGGGTCTAAAGAGAGAATTGCAAGTTAAAAATCTCACTGAATAACAGCCAAGACCACATGAAAACGAATTCTAGAAGTTTTTAAATGAGTGTCCCTAAAAATATTTCCCCTTTTCATCACAATGCGTTGGGCAAACTGCATCACTCTCAAAATTGTCTAAAAAGTTATAAAGGTTGAAGAGAACTGGTAAGATAGTTGGGCATTTATATTAGTATAAACACATCAAATATTCATTACCACAGAGTACTCATTATGTCAGCATCTGAATTAAATAACAAGAAAAATGTTTCCCAGCTATAAGAGTAAGTACCACAATAGCCTCCTGCAACACAGCGATTTTAAAGAAGAGACAATGAGACGGTATTGCAGGGAATCACATTGCTCTCTCTGCTAAAACTGGTTCATTCACTACAAATATATCAGGTTTTAACATTTCCCTTTCAGATGAATTTACACAGAAAAAGTGTTATAACAGAAAAAAGGAATTATATCCTACAGTGTGAATTCATATGAAAGGAAAAACATTACACTGGTACAATGTATCTTATTCCAATAGCACAATGTATCTTAAATGCAAAATTACACCAATGCTATGGGTTTACGTGTTTAATCGTAGTGAAAAAAAAAAAAAAAAAGAAAAAGAAATACAACTGATATTACATAAGCTCATTTATAAAAGGTTACTACACTGGGTGCACAAAAATAGAAAGCAAGAGCCGTAAGTATAATAGCATCACAAAAAACCATCTGAAGTATTTAACATGCGTTGCAACTGTGCACAACTAATAGAAAGGCACATATGTAATTTAATGTCTTCTGGGGACCACAAACATCTTATCTATAGATTATAAAGGTGGGTCCCCAGCTTGCTACCAAGTGTCCATGCGTTAATTTCTTGGATTGTGCCACAAATGGATAAGTTGGCATTAGGTCAGATGTACAGGATTACTCCTACTCTTGCTCACTGGACAAAGCTATGGACAAAGTAAGACATAAGGCAGCATTGGTTTTATTTGCAAACAGCATTGGTTTTCTTTTAAAACAGCAAAGCACTTGCAGTACCTTGCTGCTGCTGCTGGCAGCACTTTCAGTATGGCACTCACGCTAATGGCCTCATCTCTGCTTTCTTATTCTGAAGCATCAGAACCATCCAACCGTTGAAGAAATATATGCCCTCAAAAGATTGATCCTCTATCATCACTGGCTTTCTTCTGGAATCTCAGCTGGCTGTAGCGGAGAATTTTGGCTTGCTATGACTTGCATAACCAAGGATTAAGGTGCTCTTTCAATCTCAGTTAGAACCACACACATCACACCCAAGGCACCAGGCAGATTTGTGCAAGATGCTATCACTATCTTTGTATAATAATATAAGATAATATACAAGCAAATAATCAACAGTATCCACCTATCACCCCCTCCATTCCACCTCCCAAACTGCAGATACCTGACTTTATCTAGAACTCCAAGGCAGAGTGAAAGATAACTAATGTCAGTGAAGTAGCAAGCCTCAATACAGTAGTTACTTGTAAAGAAGAGGTCCTCTCTTTCTTCTTTGAAATGCTCCGCGCCTTCTCACCTATCACAGAACCACAGACTGGCAGGGGTTGGAAGGGACCTCTGGAGATCACCTAGTCCAACCCCCCCACCAAAGCAGGGTCACCCAAAGAAGGTTGCACAGGAATGGGTCCAGATGGGTTTTCAGTACCTCCAGAGGAGACTCCACAACCTCTCTACAGAGAATAGAAAGTAGTGCTCTCCTAGACAGAAAACGAAGAAGCAATTCACAACTAAGGACAGTACAATGCAACACTCTCCAACTAGGAGCAGGACGCAATATAAACTCATAGGCAAACACCACACTGCTCTTTACAAATGGGAAAACTGCCTCAAACAAGCCCTCAGTGTGGCCATCAATATCCACCAGGGGATACTGCTTACTTCAGTGCAAAACTTTCCATCCTATACTGTTCAATTCCATGAATTTCTATCAATATAGTACAAACAAATTGTTAAGATTTTTCTGAATATGCTTCTCGTGAACATACGCTTTTCCTCTAAGTCTGTCCCCTCCTCAGAGTCTCTGCAGATGTTTTAATCTGGGCTGGAATCCGTATTACCAAAATTACAGTCTGTGGAAAACAAAAATCTGAAACATCATATCACTGTACTATCTATGTAGAAGTAAAGACTCCAGAGACTTCTTTGGTTTTACTTGGCTGTGTATTAGATGAACAAGTAAACTAGACCTTATTTCTATCCCTATCTGTAGGACAGGGAAAAACCCAGCTGTGGGGCATCCAAAACAAAATCCACAGAGAAGTCTTTCATCTTGTACAAGCGCTCTTACTCTGTACGTTTGGTGCTGCGCTGAGATGTAAAAGGGATGACAGTTTGCTCTGTAAAATCAATACAAATGGAAACTTCTCAGTGTTGAAACCCAAAGTTAGCATTGTGCTGATGGGGAACCGGGACTAAACCCTTGTTATGTATCAGGAAAAAAGTAAGAACTGTTAAGAGCATTTTCTAAGACGATGGTCAAAGAAACAATCCAATTTGGTGTAATCTAGCAGATCAAAGCCAATGTTTTCTGTATGCCTCTTCTCTCATTTTTTTCATATGGAAGATTAAATCAAAGTCATATTCAAATGTATTAATAGCCCCAATAACAGCTTGCTAGTATGGAATCCCCATTTTGTGCACCTGTCCAGAAAAGCATCACATATACTACTCTCGATCACATAACTTAGCAGAAATATATAATTCTGTATCCTAGAATATATGTAATATATTATAATTATATAAGAATATAATTATAAAATATATAATATAATATAAGAAATAGATGATTCTGTATTCCACAGTATGGAACAGAGATAACCTACTGACTAAATCAAAACCACATCTGCTCTCAGATACTCCATGCCATCCATGCTGCTCTTCATGAAGAACTATATCCTGAATGATTTCAAAAAATCGGGGAACCAATTTACTTTTTTAACTCCTTGTGACGGGCCTGCTCTGTCTTATGTAAGGATAATGTATTTTAGATAGCTTCTGAGTTTTAAATCAAGATATTTAAATTGCTTAAGTATCTGCATGGTAGCTATATATCTTCTCATTATAGTTTAGTGAAGCCAAAAGAAACCTTTCTTCAGACCTTCCAGTTTCATTTTGAATTCAGTAAATGTGTTCTCTCTGTATTAGAGACACTCTTCTTGGGATCTGATTACCTCCTAAGTTGTTGACCTCCTTATAAGCATCATCCTGAAGCAGCTGAAACATCTATCTGTCATAACTGCTTTCCTTACAACAACGTACATCTGTGAAAAGAGTGAACTTGAAAGTCTCCACAGGTGTGTCATCCAGTCTCACCATAAATAAGGAATAAGGTGAATATGACATCCCAGTTTCACGACTATTTTCTAATTTGTCTCTTATCAATACGCTTCATTAACAAGTTTTTAGAGCACACAGGGCAAACAGTCAGTGTCTTACAAATACTGTATACTTTCTGCTTTTAAAAACCTAACGTTTGATAATACAGAAGTTGGAACTTCAGACAAACCAAGACTTTTACATTGTCTGAAGAGGTCAGCAGGATAAGAATTTAAAAGAAAAGATGACACCAAGACTGCCATCTGCGCCAGACATGATTTCCCAAAGCAAATTAGCAGTCACATTGATTAGAAGTGGCCATGTAATACTGGCAGATCTTGCTGCCCTTCAGAATCCAGCTCACCAAGATGGAGAGACAAATACCTCTTAGTATCTAATTTATGTCAGAAATTGTACAAAGTACATTTCCAACCACACCCATAAAGCACATCACATCCAGGAAGGAGACATCCTTTACCCAGCTAGAACCTTTGCTCTAATCACTCACTGCCCTGGCTAAATCCAAATACTTTGGGGAAATCAGAGTCCATCCCTCTTCTGCAACACTGTGCTATTCTATACTATTTCTGCACCTTCCTGTGCACCTTCCAATTCACACACATGCTAAACACGCACATTTCAAGCCCTATTTTCTTTTTGTGCTCTCGTATATTACACCACTAAGTGCCCTGGAACTATAAACCTCTCTGGAGGGTGACAAAGGACAGCTTCAGAATACAGTCGTCCTAAAGCAAGCCCAGTGAACTCAAACACCCTTTTGAGATTTCTGAAGTACAAGATCAAATTTAAACTTTAACTCTTCATGTGGAATAGGTAATACCAGGGTGCCCTGGTAACCCTGTGTCCCTTTCTGAGAAAGAAATTCTTTTTTCTCAAAAGGACTTGTTTAGTGCTGAATCCCTGAAAAATAGGGCAGAATGGAGGCACAGCAGAATTAGTTAAAGCAGCCAAAATCATCTTGCAACTGAAAATTTCAGGCATTAGAGAAAACAAGACAGGTTCAAGAAAGAAAGAAAAAAGACCTGGAGCTATGCAAATTAATGCACTGCTCTGAACAAAAGTGTTAAGATGCCAAAATGTAAGACTAAGAGGACATGTCACAAGGGATCCTGACCCTGTACTCACAAATTCCCTTGTCATTACTCAGGAGATAGATTACGTTATTTGTAGGGCCATGGTCCTTTGCATTACATAATCTGACTTGGGGAATCAAATACTTGATAGAAAGAGAATCTCTACAGAATTTCTCTAGGCTTCATCGGTAAAATGAGAAAAAAGAAAGCAATTCCAAATGCCCGATACCTTTTGAGATGCCCCCACCTAGCTTTAGCTGTAACTCCAAGAGACCCCAGTTCTCCTGTATACCCTTTGTCTCACCTGCCAGCTCCACGAACATATCTCAGGCAGCCTAGGACATCTAAAAAACTCCCCAGATGTTCCCAGAGAATATATCCTATTTCCCTAAAAAGCTGTTTTCCTATCCACCCCTATCAGGAGAATAATGAAGACAGCATCAATATGAACCTCTGGTGAGCTGCTATTTTATGATTCATGAAAAGGAAATTCATAGACTCTCTTCAAACAATGATTGAGCATAGAGTATCCTCTCACTTAGACTTGGGAAAACAATATCGTGTATGAAAAAAATAGAGAAAAAAATCAAATGAATCCATTCCAAGATACTTAGGAATATGGAAGACATAAGAAGTCTCACCAAGCATCTTCAAGGATATCTTTTACCTTCACTGAAAAAATACAGAAGGGAATTATATTCTTAGGAGCTAGAACATACAGAAGTCAGTCTCCAGTTTAAAACAAGATTCAGGTGTCTTTGTCTTCACAAAGCAGACCAGAAAAGTTAACCTTCATTATACTAAGAAAACAAAATGAAGCTAGCTAAAGGAAATTATAGCCTTGTTCTGCTTGATCTTGGTAAACTTACAAAAAAATAGGTGATCTAACAAATGTAAAGAAGGGATAATAATGGGAATTTCTTGCAAGACCTATAATTCATCCCCTTGTAATGAAAATTACATTCAAATCAGGTCCACATCTCGATCCCAACATCTCCATGACTTAAGACGAGAAAATGTGCAGTGGACAATTCCTTTTTGTTCATTTTTTTCTAGGCACAGTAAGTTGCAGCTTTGTGAAGGTAAGAGGACATGGAATAACCAAGAGACGGTGAAGACCACTACAGCTTTCAACTACGTTAAGTGGGTGGTCCCTGCCTGCTTCAAGGAAGATACAAACATTTTAAAATTCTGTAGCACCAGCAAAATATGGAAAAACTGCTAAAGTAACTCAGAGAAACAGATGTGTACTGGGTATAACTTAACTATAGGAAAACAACTGAAAAAATGTGGATGTCCATAATTATCAAGAGGACAAGCTTCTATCACTTCTACAATAATTTCCACAAGATAATCAGAATCAGTCAGACCCTAAACAACTGTGGATTATTCCATATCTGTAAAATAAATGTGACTATAGCAGACAATACGGTTATCTTAAACCAACTTAAAAATATTACAAATCAATATTTTCAAGTTCTTAACATCTTTTGTCCTATTTTCCTAACCTTGAAATTGAATATAGGAAATACTGCGCTGTAGTGGAGCACAAGTCTGTACAAGTAATCACTGCCATTTTTTATTTTAAAATTTTACTTTTTGTAAATTATCTTATTAAGGATTTGATTGATCTTCCTCAAATTTAAACAACTAAATGTCAGATGTCTGAGTCTAAGATAGCTGCCCTGAGTTACCTGTATGGTCAATAAAGAGACCGATTCACAGGACCGATGTGACAGCCATATAAATTACCTTCTAAAGGTGTTTATTCCTCCACAGTGATTACAAACGTGACTTAACTCGCTTAACATGCTGTTTTAACAGTTACGCTGGACAAAACACCATCAATTTTGCTCAAAATTTCTATTGCACAGATAAAGATTGTGGCCTATACCTCCAGTTGGAATAAAGGAGTGGAATTCCACCAAAGTCAACCCCTCTACGCCAGTTTGCAGTGTTGAGAATCTAACCAGCATGTGCACACATAGTGATGGACTAACAATTTTAACTAAAACGAAGAAAAAGCCTCTGTCCGTTTTCATGAACAAGTGGAGAAGAGATTTATCTTAAATTATGATAGGTATAGATGATAAGAAAGAGGGGAATACTACAGCCTTCTTCCTGCAGCTTCTCAGGCAGTTTGACACCTTGGACTAGGTTGGATTTACAAAGTATTAGGAATGCACTTACGGTTTTATATACCTTGTTGTGTACTGGAGCATGATCCAAAGAACTACATGCTACAGTTATATGGAATAATTAAAAGGATGACACCAGTGCCAGAAAAGTTGCTGTACAGAGAGAAAACACCTTGCCATACACTAGGCTACAAAATAAGCAATTATTCTGGAGTAATGGGGAATGGGAAGAGCCCTAAAATATATGTAGCTTTTAAAAAAAAAAACACTGGATATAGAGGATGAGGTTACCTCAGCAATGGCAGAATACAGAGTTCTAGCATGTGTAGAATATCAAGCTAATCTTCAGCATTTTCTATGGATATCAGCATGCAAAATAACATGAAAAATCCGCAGACACTGTATTTTGAAATTTATATTATTATCCTACAGCCATATTTAGGAAAAAGCCATAGTCACACTGAGAACTGCGTATCTCTTCCTTGTCCAATAAACATATTGGTTCATAGTAAGCGCTCATTCAACCTTTGTACAAACCTGTGTTAAAAACGGTTTACACATAAAAATATAAAAGGCACAAACCAAGCCATTACAGTCCCATTTTGATCTCAATTTAATTTGATACTAGTAAAAACAGAAGAGTAAACCTTGGTTTATATATTGATAATACAGACAAGTGAGATCACACATAGGCCCATTACAGTATCAAACACAATGCTCCTATATGAAATAATATTATACCTCTCTAGTTTCATAAGAAAAATCAAGTTAAATCCTAAACCCTAATCCTCCCCTCCACATTGAAATATGCCACTTTAAGGAATTGTACTATCTAAATCTAAATCAAAACACATATTAATGATTCATTAAGAATTAAACACAAATTGCTCATTTATGAAGTTATTAAACTAAACCAATAATTACAGACCATAAATGAATGGTGATAATGAATAATCTGATTAAAGTATCCAGAAAACTCCAAATTATTATACAGTTTGTAAATAAAATATATAAATATGATAAACTATGTCAAATTACACTTACAATTACATTTTCATGCAATCCAATCAACATTTTGGAACCAACCATTTAAACCACGCAATTCAAATTTTCAGTTTAACCTGCCATGCTGGGGTATTTTATAAAAATAAGCACTTAGATAAACTTTTAAAAGCGAAGGGTTTAGCAGGAAAAAAAAAAATTCTTTATTATGTAGGCCAAAAGAAATCTGCACTGGTGTATCTCTCATTTAGGAAAACAAAATGTACTAACTAGAAATTTCAAAGATAAATGGTATTTTCAAAATTGTAGTAACTGCTTTGAAAAGAACTTCAGCGTCAATATATGTTCAAATATTTGTACAAATATTTCTATTTATAAATGCATTTCAAGGACCCACATGTTGATCATGTTTAAAATCTGAAAAATCATTTATGAAATTATAGAAGTACTCAGGAGAGAAATACAGTTATTCTAATATTCAGAGCTTGTTTTCACTTAGAAGCACCATGATGAATGTTTTCTATTGTTTTCTGACTTTTAAGATGGACACTCGTTAAAAATTTGTTTTGAATGTCATGATTAAAGACAATAACACATGCTTTGGGACTACACACTGTTTCTAAGAAAGACAGGAAATTCATGTCAGAACATGCACACAGATGGACAAACTTACTACACTGTTGTGATTGCAAACTTAACACCCATCGCATCTCTCTGTTTCCCGATCACATCACATGTTAATGCCTGTGCAGGAATGAACGACATCCTAGCTAACCACACCGAAAGCAAAACTGAACTTCAAACATTTCCTCTCCATCGAGTATCAATTTGCAACCTATTGCGGGATCCCTGTTTTAACACATAGCTGTTGAATATATCTTTTAACGATTTAGAAAGACAGGGTTGCTATTTTTATAATATCATCTGATGGAGACGCTTTCTTCAAAAATCACTAACAAACTATATTAAGAGGTTTCCATACATCAAATAGTAATCACAACAGCATCTTACCCACTATTTAACGACAGTATCTTTCAAAAGGTTCACTGATGTAGTAAAAATCTGACATACCTTGCTATGAAACCTATTTAGTGTAATATTAAGTAACCCAAGTTCTTTTAGCTAATCAAAAAGGCCAGTTACTTCTAGTCTAGTAATCAAAATGCCACGATGTACAGTTAAAATACAAACACACTGCTGTTAAAATGCTTTTCATTAATGTTGTTTCTTCCTTTCCTTCAGCATATAAGAAGAATTAGGGAAATGTCCTTCTGCAGCATGCCAGAAATTACACATCTTACAGGCTGAACAATCTATTCTTTAAGGATAGTATAATACTTACTATAAGTGAAGACGATCCACAAAAATCTATGCTTTACAGTTACTCTCTGAAATAATAATGCTGATTGTCACAGCAGAAGTAGCATAATCCAACCACATCCAGGCCTAATAGGCAGTATGCTAGTATTTGTTCCTGTGAAATCAGAAATAAGGTACCTGTGTCACTGAAAATCCAGGCACCCTTGGAGAAAACAAACAATGGATTTTTAGGTCCTTAATTTTATTGAAATCATAAGACATCCACGCTTCAGTCGTCACAGGTTTTTTTTTTAATCCACGTATGAGGAAAGAGCAGATTTTTTCACAATTTACAGCAAACAGGTACTGTAACTACAAATCGAAGTTTCTATATCCAGTGTCATCAGTTCAAATCCAGCTCTGTCGTCTTCAAACATCCCTCACTTGGCAGAAGTCAGTATTTTCCCATGTCTTATTTTCTCCGAAAGTGGAAAATTCAGCAATTTCACATGCTCTCTAGTAAGATGCACCGGAAGGAATGTTTTAGAGCAGTAGGAAAATAACCATGCTCTCATTTCTTTTTTTGCCCTTCAGGCGTAGCCTGGGTGTCTTCGGCTTGCCCTGCTGGTCTCCAGTGTTGTCACTAATAGCTGGGAGATGGAGCTAGGACAGCAGGAAGCAGCAAAAATAAATATTGTTGCTTTAAGAACATACTTACTTTCATATTAAGATGTCACAACTTTCTCTCTACTCTTACTTCATTGCTGGGTCAGATGAAATCTTTAAGGAGGTTCCATTAAAAGTTCGTATCTGTAGCATATATGCGAGAAACGCTGAAATTCCCGTTCTGAACGTATTCCGAAGGAGGTCAGATTTGGTTTTAAAGCATATTCATGTCGACGAAAACTTTTTTTTGTTGCAAAAAATGAAAATTCTCCCTTTTATTTAGGTATTCCCTCTGTAATCCTCCAAATTACTCGGCGCCCTTACAGTTTAATCAGACATACAAAAAAAAAAAAAAACCCAAATATCGTATTTCCCATATGTACAAACTGACATTGTGGAGGCTTCATTAAAGAAGTCTTTAATTCCTCTTATCACTGGTAACTGAATGTCATTTAATGTACCACCACTTTCAGACAGCCCAAGAGACTTAAAAAGCTATCTAAGTTTGAAAACCAAAAAGTTCTGAGTTTTTCTGTACCCCAGGACGGTTTTCTTTCCTGAAGCTCAAGCCGAGAAAGCAGACAAAAGAAGCTGATTTGACTGAGCCGTGCCAAGTCTTGCCTTTTTTTCTTTCCTCGGCTCTCTCGCTCGCTCTCTCTCTCGCTCGCTCGCTCCCAGCATGGCAACCTTCCCGAGCAGTCTTGGCGGAGCTCCAGCCTGTGCCAGTCTGTCTGAGTTCTTGTTTTCCAAAAGATGCTCTTTGCGAATCAATTAATATATTTAAAAACAGGAAACTGTGGGTCAGTAACCAAATCTTGGCACCAACAACCGCTTCTTCTGCCAAATCGGCTTATAGATTTCATGGTTTCCTACCTTTTACAAAGAATATAACATTTTTGCTCACTGATCGTGGAGCACTGGAAGCCATTCACTGTTCACAGTGATAAGAAATCTGTTCTCTAAAAATGTCCGCATGCGACACATGAACAACCTGCAGTAAATCAAGATTCTTTTGAAGGCGGGCGTATGTGCAATTTTAATAACCACCAAATACTCCTTAAAATAATATGTTTTCCTTCTCTCTTCCCAAGAATCATGGTAAGATGCCAGGAGCAGAAGACGTATAGATTTGAATTAAGATCACATTCGAAAGTCATGCACATTTTAACTTTCTATATTCCAGCTTGAAAACTACCAGTTCTTATCAATTCCACCATTATTAAAAATCAGCTAAAAATTAATAAGAAATCTGATCCCAGCTAGTACACAAAAAATCTTCAGCAGTCTCCACACACCCATAGATGCCAATGATGTCATCTGTTAATTAAAAAGCACAAGTTCTTGTTGTGGCATTCATAGGAGAAAAGGGTCAGCATTAACAGTTAACTTTGGTGGAAAAATTTTTGATAAGTTGGAAGACTTTAAGGATAGAAAATTACATTTGGAATTTAATGCAAAATATTCTAAATGACAAGAATTCATATGAGGAGAATTACAAGAATAAACTTTCTTTTATCTTCAAGCTATTTGCCAAGGCAAAATGCCAACTTTTTAAAACATATGCATTACATTAATAAGCAAAATAGTTTATCCAGAAAAAAAAATATCCCTAAGTGTATAATTTTATAAGTTTATGGATACTACTGTTTTCTTGGAGGGAGATTCAAGATACAGTCCCAGAGGTTTTGGGGATAAGTTGTTATTCGGGACCTAGTGATACAATCTTCCCAAAGGTTTGATTCAGGGACAAAGTTCACTTGGCTAAAAAAGGAGGCAAAATATTCTTCCTCAGCCTAACACAGGAGCGTGTTTTGTTTCTCAGGCTAAGAAAGCGTTGGAGTTTTAAAAGTGTTATTTTAAGATCCACATTTGTCAAAGGTCTTTGGAGAGCAGACTAATGCCCAACAACATGGCTGGGTGGGATTATTTGGCAAGTTGCAAGCCATTTAATTCATATCCGTCCTGTCCCATCTTTGCATCAGATACACACCTGTGATATACCAAGTAAGGCAATTCAGTTGCTAAATCAGTATTTCTTCCTAAAAAAAATTATCAACAAATTCTGTTTCCCTTGCTCCCCCCACCCATTTGTTCAGTCTATAACCCAAGCTCTGAAGACTTCATGCCAGGGCTATACCTCCATGGAATGTAACAGGAGCTCACACACCCAGAGTGCACTGAGATACCTGTACGCAGGTAACTAAATTTCAGGTCTGAAACCAGAGCTAAATCCCACGTTACAGCTATTTAATCAAGAAGAAAAAAAGAAGGGAGGATATAAATTGTTCTGTGTAACCACCATGAACAGGGCAAGAAATCAAAAAAGTTAAACCAAAACAATAAAGATCTAGCTTAAGCCTTAAGAAAAAACTTTCCGAAGATAACAACTGCTACGTTTTCCGATTGTGTCATCTTAACTACTGATTCTTTTTTTTTTAAATAGGTTATTTATCTAACCTTCAGACAGGTGGATAAATTAGACATCCTCCCAAGGTTCCCCTTGCCCTGCTTCCAATGACTGCAACAGGTCTACCCATGTTTGTCCCAATAGCCTCCCAACATCATTAACTTTAAAATCACATTTTTGCCTCAAAATATTGCACATCCTATCATTTTAATTAGCACCTAGCATCATTATGACAGGCCAACTTGGCAAAAAATACACCTATGTGTAATTTTTCTATTTCTTTTCTTTGTGCGCTTGAAAGAAAACTAATACGTCAGTTTGCCTTTACTGAAAGACCATCAGGCATCAAAATGGGAACAAAAAGATCTCAGAAATTACTGTCAGTGGAATTACCTCTGAAAGGCTATACTCTCTATTAGAAACTATTACTCACTATTAGAAACCCATCTTTTAATTAGTTTTCCTTCAAAAACTGTATGTATTGATAACAGAGTATTGCAGCTATAGTCCAAAAAAATATATCGTTCCAACAGAGATGAACAATTTTAACTAGTCCTTCATTACTCTTGCTGAAAGTAAGGCAGGAAAAACAAATATATTCCCTAGCAGCCAAATGCCTTCCTGAAGAGAGCCTTGCTAATAAGATGAAGAACCTTATTTTCTCTCTCAATATACACTCCTCCAATAGCTCTCCGAATTCCCTCTCTTCTCTTAAATACTCCGTAATTGCAGTTCTGCTTGACTCCACTGAAATTGCTTACACCACCCTCAGTGACACCTTCCAAGATGCATCTTCCTCCAATTTGAGCTGTCAAAATCTTTCAATGTAACCAATTTCTCCTCCTTTCCATAAGTAAGTTTCCAGCCCAGATCAATTTAGTGTCCCACTCAATCCAATATCCTCCAGATAGGAAGAAATGACAAAACTTTCTCCACACCTTGTGTTTCACGACTTTTTTTCATGTTCTCTGCCTGTTTTCCACCTTACTTCCCCCACTAGCTTCTCCAATTTGCTCTTCTCCTTATTGTCATCTGGGTCTTCCACAGTTCTGATGTCGCTCCTTTCTTACACTACGACTGTGGCATTATTCATGGGAGTAACTCTATATAAAGTACTTTTTGACTCTAACGTTTTTCTCTTGAACATTCTCATATCTCCAGCTATCTTGCTGATATTTCTTTGATGTTATTCTCTTCCAATGCACAAAATATAGAAAGGATTGAATTCTTCATATTTCTCTCCAAATATTCTCCTATCCATCTCCACTCCAAATTTGACCATCTTCATTGTTGACAGGTTTACCATTACAGAACAACATGTAGCTCTTCCTTCAACACCCCTCTACATCCCTGAGCTCATAGAAAAATCCAAAAATTTATTCTCTTGTGATATCTTAGATATCATTTTGATCTTTCTTTTATGAATTAGGAAAAAAAATAATATTTATCTGTGCCTTGGTCATCACCCAATTCAAATTCTTTTTTCCATCTTTTATATTTTTCACCTTGATGCCCCTACAATTTGTTCATTTAAAATTCTCCCGATGAAAGCCACCTGATGCCTTCTTATTCAGACTTTTCTCAAAAAACCTTTATTCATATATTTTTCCATCTCACTCAAATGCACCTGTGTCTCACAAAAGTAGTATACCTGGATACCTGTCCTAGTATACCTGTCAAATGAGTGTGATCTCCCACCTCACAAGTGGGAAACTTAGGAATAGAAGTAAATCATTCATGTAAGCTGTTACATTTGGAATCTAATACAAAAGTCACCCACAAGACTGGCTCTCCTTCCACATCTAACCACAGCTTAATTTCTTCGCTTGCAGGGAAGGCACATCTACCCAGGTGAGTTTTATGAATTAACATGAGAGACTAATGTACAAAACACAAAAACACTTACAGGCCTACATTTTCGCATGAAAGACAGTAAATGCATGCCTAAATACAGACAATATAAGCTAAAAATGTTAACAAGTATTTGTACACATAAAAGGGCCTTTATCCACTGGAAAACTCACCAAGACATTTTAACCCCAAATAGCTACTTTCAAAACTTTAATGTCAGGCATGCCTCTCATTTCCCTTTTTGTCTTCCTTGACAGAAGGACATGCTATGGATCAATGAAAGCTCTGTAACACTTCATCCTGACCACCTGAGATGAGAATATTGCTCAAAAGCAGCATGCGCATGATATTCCCCAAAACATTTCATTCTTAAAAATAAACACATTCTTAACATGGCATGTTTTTCATGTCAGGGCTAACTCTATTAGCCTTTCTGCTATCCCACTCCTGTTATCATTTCTGGGCATTCCTATTAGATATAAGTGAAGCCAGTTCCTCTGAGAACAAGCCAGAGGTTTTTTAGGAGTCTAATTTTGGAGCCAGAGGCTTTATTGATTTATTATTAAAGGGTGAAAGTACATTACGTGACAGAAAAAAAGCTACTTTTACCTGAGCTGTTCTTATGAAGAGATGATGACAATGAATTGCCTAATGACTCTTCACTTTTCTGTTTTTCATTTATTATTAAATATCCAAACACTGGTAAAGCTCTAAGAATCTATAAGTGAGTGAATGAAGCTATGGCATAGAGACCAATATAAAAGGAGAATGAACACCAAGAGAAATATGGTTGAAAAAGTAAAAAAAAAGAAAAAGGAATATTGCAGCCACACTGAAGAAGCATGGGAAGATAGCAATAGTTGGACATTCCAAGATTCAACCACAAAAATGGAAAAAATATACAAGAAAACAAGAACAAAGGCCTATAAATGCATGAACAAGCTGAATATGAAGGACTAATCTGCAAGAACCTCTGATGTGCACCTCAGGTCTTGCAGACTCCCGGGGTGACCGACCAATAGACTGATCAGCCATCCCTCACAGGGACCACCTACGACAGCTCGTTTTGCATAGCTGTGTATGTACCCAATTAACTTTGCTACAGGACGGACTGTCTTTTCCTTGGCAGCTGACCACTTACCACCTTCATTTATCATTTATCATTTTGACAACATAATGTATGCATGACTGTGGCCTTTTCCATGGGAGGCTGCAATAGGCGAGCAATGCTGTGGAAAAGGATTAGCACCAGAAATGGATTGTTCCAGTTGAATCCAGCTGAAAATCAAATCTGCATGCCTGAACCATGCCGCAGTGCAGTGGGTTTAGGGCTGGCACACTGTCACACTGTTGAGTGGAGTTCTCCAGCTTTGCAAGGCAAACAAATTGCAAGTCCAAACTCTATGGGAAGCTATCAACAACTTCCTAAATATTCCACTGCGGGAATATACTGCAACTACTCATCATCTGCTGATGATATAATACATGAGTCAGTCTTCACTAGATGTGTTGTTCTTCAGTTTTTTGAGGACCTACTTTTTTTCTGAGTATATCAAACAGAATTTGCATTCATAGGTTAAAATGTTTTCCCATTCTCTTCATCCAGTACCACCCTGAACACTTTAGATACCTGCATTATGTATATAAAGTGCCACGCGGAAGTTTAAACACCATTTGTACCCTTAACTGCTTATAATTTCATTCTAGATCTCAGGAGAAAAACAGATACTCACAAAAATCAAAATGTTAGGAACCCAGCTTCACAGGCATTTGTGACTGTCATTTAGAAAAGTGATTACAGGGTGCAACATGAAAAATACATGCATAGCACTTTAGGTAGAAGTAGTCACTCATAATGGAATCCACTTAAAGTTAACTTGGGTAGAGTGAAAATAGACTTGTAATGAAGTGGGTAGAAACTCTCAAATATCTTCAGGGATTATGACAAAGGATGCTTTGAAAAATCAGACAACTAAGAAAGAGAATTTATCCAAAATATGGTCAGGTTACCTTCTCAACATTGTCAGTCCATGTATGAAGAATAAGAACATATTCTTTGTTACACACTAAGCAAGGGTGTTACTGTAAAATTCAGGTACATATTTTGTGCTCAACATTCTCTTCAACAATTAAATTTCCACAAATTAAATATTTTAAATGGCTCTACAGCGATTGATATCTCAGAATTCCTCATCTGCATCCAGTCATCACCCCAGAGAGAAATTTTTTTTCTCATTTTCCAATTCCATTATATTTAATAAAACTACAGTGACTTATTTTTACAACAATAGTATCCAGGAATGTCTGTGCACAGATATCAACACATATAGGATACATATTTAATGCTCTATTTTTTTCTCTCTTACACAAAAAGCTTTTAATTGTTGTAAATCAAATCAAACACTAAGTAGGTCTTAATTGGGGTGTGAAATGCTCGACACAAGGATGGACTCCTTAACGAGGACTTAAGAAGAAATTCAGTCATTTAAATGCAAGAGGGCAAGTCTGAAAGTCTGCACTCCTACAGGAGTGAAGAGAGAAGAAGACTGAAGAGGCACCTACGTCCTGCTGATGGCTACTTCGTGACCCCAGGTCCCATCCTCTGGACCTGTGCCAAGACTGAAGAGGCACCTACGTCCTGCTGATGGCTACTTCATGACCCCAGGTCCCATCCTCTGGACCTGTGCCAACAGCCACTCATACACTCTGAAAAAGGATGGTTGAGTCAAACTGTCAACTGGGAACAGTCCCCAATTCGTGCTAACTCGTGAACCATGTCTAGGAATTTCAGAGGAATGTACTGGTTGACCAGCACAAAGGCAGACCCGGGATCTCTCTACCAATTTGACGGAGATGATGTGAGTCATCTACATCTGGAGAGCTGGGGACCTGAATCCAGCTTTTCCCATGTGGGATGGTATCCTTCTCCAGTAAAAGAGAACATCTTTAAGGTAGTTTGAAAATCAATTTGATGTCAAAGAATGGCACAAGGAACCAAATTAAATCAAATAGCAAGAAATTTACACAACTTGGTAAGAAAACACATGCATTAACCCACTCAACAGTAAGACAGAAGGTCCTACCCCAAACCCCTTCAGTGCTCAACACAGCATTTTAAACAGGAATCATGTTCAGCTGCCAACAACGTCAGAAGATATTTGTCAGAAGCATGAAGAAGTGAACATGGCAAACAGATACTCTGTTGGTCCTACTGCTTAATTTCAGAAGTTGCAGCTGCGCTCCAGAGAAATTATACCTAAATTATACTCAATTTATGATTGGATTTATGGGAAAAATGACAAAAGATAGGAGGAGGATCAGAACATTCTAGAATCACTCAAGGGAAAAAAAAAAAAAAGGATCAGTAGCTAAATTCTGGAATTATAATCTTAAGAATCAACTGTAAACATACCTCTGGGTCATTTTATTGATATTTCTCTTCTTCATATAAAGACATATTAGTACGTTCTGCTTAAGAATCCACCCTCTACATTTAGTTTACCTGCCAATTTTTCTCTTTCCTGTTCCCTTTTTGAGTAGCAACTTTGTAAATTGTCACTCAAGATACTACTAAAATTAAGCATTATTACTCTGTGAGCAGTTTATTTTATTAAAAGTTGGCTGAGTGCAACCTCTTTAAGATGCAATTTCATTTCTGCTCCCCATCACACACCAGGTCAACCTCAGTGAGTGCAAAAGTAGATTCACACATCCCTATTTAGCCAAGAATAAGCCTTAAGGAAGAATACAAAGAAAAGAAAGCAAGCAATATACATAGCCCCCATAGACCCTAGTACTGTAATGTTATCTCTGGTACAGTTACTTTGCTTCTGATAATCTTAGAAAAAATCTTACTGCAGTTTGCTAAAACATATCAGGAAATCATCCACTGATTCCATGACTTGGAATTTTGTCCTTTTTCAAAATGTAAGCTCAACATTGAAAGTAGCAGATGATTACAGACATTTTCTCTACGAGACCTGTAGATCAGCTGTCAATCTACTCATCTCATAAATCAATTATCTCCCGAAGTTCCTTCTAACCTGGATTATCCTATGAACCTACTCAGCGATACAGCAGAGTATCCTTGTCTCTGCATTGTTTTGTGGTCCACAAGGACTGCCTAGAGTCATCTCTCTCCTTCCTCATCCAGCCTGCCAGCTAATCTACGACTGTCCTCCCTGAGTCCTGCTCCTGCTGTGCAATGACTGAAGTAGCCGCAGATGTATAACCAGGTTCTGGGATGAAATTTTCAGGAGTTGGACGTTTGATGAACCAAAAAGTGCATTTCTGAGCCTGTAAGTAGTCAAAGACGAATGCGGAATGTCAGAAACAGAAAGACCTCCGGAGAAACATCAACATCATTCAGATTATGCCTCAACAAATGCAGACAAGCCAGCGCCAACATTAACAAGAAACAACCCGTGCTTCCCTTTTGAGAGCAAGGGTGCAATACTGAAACATTTCTCCTATCCAACAGCCAGAGCTGGCTACGGATTGTGGAAAACATCTACCATCCCACAATGGTAGTAGAGTGTCTTCTGATTACAGAGCAGTAGCACAGGATGTGGCATGCTTTTGCTGCTAATCATCAGGCTTTCTATGCATCCCTTGCACGATACTTCTACTTTCTCACTGGGTTCCTAGCAGAAGTTATCAGCCAGTGCCTCGGGCACCAAATCTCTACCCCCAAACAGAGTGCATGTCCTCAAGATGAGAGCTCTCTGTATGACATTGATGGACACCAAAACAATTAGTTCCCACTAAATTTCTGCGTCTCAGCCATTCCTGAAATTTGGGCAGTCCTTAAAATATCTTTGGAGGCTCCCGGAAAGTCAAATTCCTGAGAAATCAAGCCCAAACTACAGTAAAAATACAGATATAATCTACTTGGCCACATTTCTCAACAACAGAAAATAAGATCCCATCTTCATAACTGAAATAATCTCTTCACCCAGGTGGATGAAATACCACTAACTCCAATTTTGCATATCTGCAACAGGAATTAACTATGAGAAATACATAAGAAACTGCAATAAACATCATTATATATTGCATGGGGTTTTATCTTATTTGAACTAAGGACTTATTTATGTGTACTATTTTAATTGTACTAGAAATTTAAATGCAAGTTTCAAATGTATCATAAAAATTTGCAAGTAACAAAATAAGAGCAATATACAAATGTATCTATACCACTGAAACTCTACAGCTAATAAATAAAATATTAGCATGCAAAGATAAAGCAATGCCTATCATGCAACAATTACAAGCCAACTAATTCAATAGTCGCAAAGTAAAAATAAATTTAATAAAAATTACATAAAACTGAAGTTAAGGCAACGTACATCACTGTAATTTGAAGGTATAAATTTGACAGGAAGACATTAATTAAACCACAGAAGCTCTTTAAGCCGAAAAAATTCAAAGTAAATACTACACATCAAAGAAACACAAAAGGACTAACACACAGAGGTTAATAGCTAAACTATTCAAACACCCTTAAATCTGCCTTATGGTAACCTAATATAAGGTCTATTATGCACTTATCTTCTTTCAAATCAATTAAAGTATGAGGACTTTTAGTATTGTACTTCCTGAGGGTTCTGAGAGAACTAAAGCTGCTATGCTTCTACAGTTCCATATGTGAACAACTTAACTCTCATTTAGCATAACCTGACTTTGGAAATTCTCTTCTTTATTATTGAAAATGTTGTATATGAACATTAACCAGGAAAATCAAAGAAAAGAAGGAATAAAATTATCATTCTGTGAACTGGTATTTGATGAAGAGAGTGAAATAAAAAAAAAGAGAGCTTTTGACTCAGAGCAACCAGAATAATTCTTTGGGTGGGAAAAAAATTCAAGGCTTTCTACTGAATACCAACCACAGGGATAGGTCATTAAATATCATTATTTCCTCAATTAATTTTGGTTGTGCTGTTCTGGGAAAAAAACAGAGAAGAGAAAAATTATTCACACAAACAAAATTCTTAACATATTAGAGCATCTCTTTGTGGTAACCGCAATTTTTTACCCTGGAGTAAACATAACATAGCTTACCTTTCAATGGAACCGAGACAGATTACTTTGCGTTCACTGCACAACAAAGGCATCCACGTAGGCAGTTACCTGGAGTAGTTATTATGCTATAAATTCACACCTGGCTAACACTGAGCTAATCTGTCCACGTAATCGTAATGTAAATCATAATCATGTCTAGTTTGAATGAGTCTCCATAGCAGTTACTCTTTTCTTTAAGAATACCATATATAGCAGAGTTCTACCATGCTGAAAAGTACGATTATGATATATATTTTTTAAAAGCAACCTATTTTATGAGAAGATATTAAAACAGCTTTACTCATTAACAGAACAAAGGAGAAGGCATGGCCCCTCCTCTCATCAAGGAAATAAAACAGAGGTGCTAAATGACTATGTAGACACACAAAATATAAGAAGAGCAAAAAATACTAAAATTAAAAGAACATTATAAATAGTCAAAGCAGTTCACTCCTAGAAGACCCTTCCAAACGGAAGACTAAGACAGACGTGTCAATGACTTAACCGACATCAAACAGCTACATAATTGAAATACAAAAGGTTGTGCACTATCTGGTTAGGGCCACAAAAATGGTCAGAAGGCTGGAGCCCCCCTGCTGGGAGGACAGGCTGAGAGAGTTGGGGTTGTTTGGCCTGGAGAAGAGAAGGCTCCAGGGAGATCTTATAAGGGCCTTTCAGTACTTAAAGGGGACTTATAAGAAATATGATGACAGACTTTTTAGTAGGGCCTGCAGCGATAGGGCAAGAGGTAATGGCTTTAAACTAAAAGAGGGGAGATTCAGACTAGATATCAAGAACAAAATTTTTACAATGAGGGCGGTGAGACACTGGCCCAAGTTGCCCATAGAGGTGGTGGCTGCCCCATCCCTGGAAACATTCCAGGTCAGGTTGGACGGGGCTCTGAGCAACCTGGTCTAGTTGCTGATGTCCCTGGTCATGGCAGGGGGGTTGGACTAGATGGCCTTTAGAGGTCCCTTCCAACCCAAACCGTTCTATGACTCTACAGTTGCCTAAGACAGCAAAGACAGGATTCAAGTCATCACGCTTCAGCTGGTGATGGTGATGATGACCATCTGAGCTGGTCACTGGACAATCCCCTTGGAACGCCAGTGGAATGAAGAGGCATTTGGGAGGCACTATTAACCTGGTTTAAATGTCTTTTGACATTCATTATGTGATGAATTAAACATGCAAGTGCCTGTTTTACCTATAAAAGCGTAACTCTGTGTATTGCTGTAACACTACTTGCAGCAGAAATTCAGCAATACGTACAGGCCCTTCCGGTGCTATGTCCCAGCTCTGTACCTGGTACAATGTAAAGCCAAAACAAGGGGGTTTTGCCCCATAGTCTCCTATCTGATGTGGAAAGAGAAGGTGCAACGAGCAACCTAATCCCATGTCTCTACCTGTGATATACATTCACCACATGAGCGTGACAGAGGCACATGCATGATGCAGGGCACAACCTGATTTACTACACGGTATTTCAGGAATGCCTACTTGTACATGAACAGCTGCAACAGCCCATCCATTAAAACCAATTTAGTCTTCCCCATAAACATATATGCTAACTTTGTGCTAGTATGACTATGATGAAGTCAGCCAAATACCATATTGAAAAAGAACATTTGTTCATTCGAGTTACACAGACACAACTGAAGACACACCTTGTGCCACAGATCTTGAGCATCCAAGCACAACAGGCTTTTAAATAGTAGCACAGAGACCAAGTGAAGAAAGTGAGATGTTTCTCTCAAGCTTCTTATTTTCTGAATCAAAATCACAAAATTACTGAAATGGCAGGTCAATGTTATTCATGCAGGAATTGCACTAAAGATAAACGGACACAATTAGCCAAAGAAGTCCAACGTATCCCAGGATTAACACAAAATAATACAAAATATTCTCTAGTGAAAAAAATAATCTGTGTAAATATAACCCTTGTGTTTAACTCTCATAACTGACAGCTTTATTTAACAACACAAATTTGGCAAATTCAGACGTTACATCCCTTTTCAAAACTACAGCAACAAGAAGCTATTGAATCCTGTGCACCACGCCACTACCTTTTACTAGAAATAATTACCCTCTTTTATTACACAACTTTCAATGATTCCTCAGAGCAGCATCCACACATAATCCTCTGAATAAAGAACCTCTGGATTCATTTTTCATTTCGGAGAGGGAAATTACGGTATCAGCAAGAGAAGTCTCCTTCAAGCCTTATTTGCATTCAGGAGGCTGCCAGTTGGGTAAAGTTTCTCCCCATTTAAGTAATTCTGTTTCCCAGCAACTCGCGCTGTTGCCAAGAGAAACCCCGGGGAGAGCTTCCTCCGCACCCTCCCCACTGCAGTCCTGGGGGTACAGTTTTGTGCGGCGCTGCTTCATGCCAGCGTACACACCCGACTGTGAGCCGCATGCTAAGCAGCCCGCCAGGAACTCCAGGGACTCCCAACAAGCGATATTTTTCGTTTTGTTTTGGGTTTGGTTTTTTTTTGGAGAGGGCTTAGTGCTGAATGACGTAGCCCTTTTTATTGCAATGTAGTCAGAGTTGATGAGGCAGTGCAGGGTTTTTTCATCGGGGTGGTGTTACCTTGGGAGCAGCATTCGACAGCTGGATGTGCAGCTCTGTAAACATATTTCCTTTACACTTTTAATCAAGCATCGTGCATGCATACTAACTTCCTTTTTGTTGTGGTTTTCCAGCTGCCAATAGCAGAAAAGCACACACAAACATAAAAAAAAAAATCCCCTTAGATTGACTTAACCTTTGCTTCTCCTTGCAACACCTTCTAAAATGTAAACGTAATGGGTGGTTAAAAAGTAAATCCTGTTTTTCCAATGACAGTACAATATTTATAGTTGTACACTTGGCTTGAAAATGAGCTGTTTAGTGTTTAGATATAAATACCTGACAAGGTGCAAAAAAAAAAAAAAAAAAAAAAAGAGAAAGAAAAAGCCATGGCATGTTATTACTGAGAGGATTTGCAAGCAAATTCATCTCACACCTACCTGTAAAGATGTTGTAAGCACAGATTTCAGAAGTTGTCTTTCAGATAATAAACAATTACTGGGGGTGACATGCTTCTGCAAAGAAACATACTCCGCTTTACATCCTTTCTGACTTGAATCTTGGCATACAAAGTGAAATTGTAATGAAATTTAATAATTTATGGAAATTGATAGCTTGAATGTATTTGAGGCAAAGATCATCTCTTAGAATGAAGAAATAAGTAACTCTTCTGAATTAGAAAGGTAAATTGAAATTTGAGAAACACAAGATCACTTATGACATTGTTATTCAACATGCTCCTGAACTGTACTTCAGTGGAAGTCAGATCTCACTTTTTTTGGCCCATATTCCATATAATCTTCAGTAAAAATGGGTAACTAGTTAATTCTTTACGTAGAACACTGTATCAGTTAAATAATGTGGTGGAAAACTTAGAGAAATTAATCCTCCTAAACCTCAAGAGAACTGGTATTTCCTTTGTAGGCTTTGTTCTGAGTCATAATCTCACTCAAGAATGTCTGTTTTAGACCTACAATATAGTGGTATTAATTTCATGTCTGAAAAAAAAAATTATATTTGCCCATGATTAACAAATTTTTTTAATCATTAAAGGAAAAATATCTAGTGTTCTTCATTTTATTCCTTATGTTCTACTGAAAAAATATCTTGCGACACATTAAGCTTATATTTTAGTTTGCAATTCTATTGCAAAATCTTACGCCTTGCACAATTCAGCAAACTGTCAGAATATCAGGGAAAATCTGTTTAAAACTTCTCAACCTAACACTGCATACATATTTAGGCACAGAAGAAGCATAAGGTACCAGATTTTTCCCCTAATTCTGCACAGTACAAAGAGACTACAAAAACATGGAGATTTCCACGACATACTAATTCCCAAGTATCAAGGGATGGGGCTGTCCCATTCAGCAGTTCTCCATTCTGCCATTCACCCTTGGTAGGAAAGTACTGATGATTTAAAATGTTATCCAATGATCACAGCCCAGTGATATCCCATACGCTTTGTCAGTGCAATGCCCCTGTATCATTACAAGTCAGCACAATTTAAATTTTAATGACGACACAGATTCATCAGCTGTTGAGAAAATTACTGGACGATCTCATGCCCGTGCTCACAGGGATCAAAATCCACCTGGAAGTCCTTGTATCAGGCCATGAACACAGATAAGAAGTTACGGTCTTTTAGCCTCAGCACCTTTCCATGTGCCCATGGCAGCACACATGGTCCAGCCAGTTGCCTCCTCCAAGGACAGGGGATGAGACAGGGTCTGGAAGTACCAGACCACAGGCCACTAGTTTGACCACAATAATTTCTGTTCAGTGTTTTAAGAATGATAAAAAATAGAAGCATGGACAGAAATTCCACTAAAACAAACAGGCTTGTTTGCAAAGCAACTTAAAGGGTTATTTCTGCTTCTGAATGCTCATTATGTTTGGAAACTATGAAGTTTCAAAATATGTCCAACTAAAAGCAACATTAGAAATCAACCAAATGACTCCTAACGGGACATATGATACCTAAAATCATCTCATTTAAAAATCTCTTGTGAAACAAACTCCCTGTAAGAATATAAGGTATACTATTCTTTATGTATATACAGTCCATTGGGGTGGAATCCAATCTGTCTACACCCTGCGAAAAGCAAGTGCCACTTCAGCAGGCAAGGGACAGAACAGGAAGAGTGAAGTAGTTTTACGTTCTGCATAACTTTAATGGAAAGAAGTGTGTCTCTGAAGGAAGAGCAAGTGATCCCCCCCGTAAAACTTTACTACATTCTCTAGGAACTTTTGAAATAACTGACATACCTCCACTCAGCCTGGGAAAAACTGGAACACACTTCAGAAGTGTATTCGAACCACTTGGACTTGGACTAAACCACAGTCCTGCAAGACTGACAGCATGCCCCACTCTGCAATGGGTCAGACTGTTATACACGCAGAAATGCAAAAGTAGTGTGGCCAAAAAGAGAGAAGAATTGAGGGCCTGCCTCCAGCCTCCTCCAGTCTTAAAGAAGTACCATCATCCCAGGCGTGCTTTGGCTTGTTATTTTGATATATCTGCTTAGAATGTCATTTCAGCTTCCCAACAGAGGAGGATCATCAAGAACCTGAGGGAATTCTGTAACTGCTACAGTATCCTAGAAAAGGTGGACACTGCTGATACCACCACAGCTACAGCTAAGAGGAGTTACAGAGTTACAGCACAGCTGAAGTTGGCTGGGACCTCTGGAAATAACCTAGTCTAACTCCTCTGGTCAGAGCCAGGTCAGCTAGAGCAGGTTGCTCAGGACTGTGTCCTGTCAGGTTCTTACTATCTGCGTGGATGGAGAAGCTACAACTTCTCTGGGAAACCTGGTCCACTGTTCTACCAACCTCAGAGAAAAAAGGTTTCTTCTTATGTTGAAATGGAATTTCCTGCTTTTCAGTTTGTGCTTGTTGCCTCTTGTCCATCCACAGGGCACTGCTGAGAAGTCTGTCTCCATCTCCTTTACTCCTTCCCATCAGTTATACACACTGATAAGATCCCCCCATGCACCACGTCCCAGCTTAACTGAATTTAGGCAGAGAGAGTCCTTCACTCAAAGATCATGTACTGGTTTTAACAATATCAAGGCAACAAAAGCTGAAATATTCCTGCTACATCTGAGGACAAAAATAATAATAAAACAAGGAGGGTGAGGATAGAAACCTATTGAAGTTTCAATTTCCTATGCTGACTAGCCACATTCTTCTCCAGGTGTCTCAGCAAAAACATTCAGTGCAACTTTTTCTGGAGTTCAGTATGTCAAGTTGAAGTAGTAATTCCACAGAACTGAAATTCACTGCTGTAAGAATTTAATGCAAATATACAGACTTGGAATTAAATCAAATAGTCAAAGCAAATGCAGATCAATTCATAAGGTTAAAAATAGAATCAAACACTATACCAATGACTTGAAAAGCTCTTAGGTATGCAGGAGTCAATCACTTAAACACAAAGCTCCCAGTGCAACACTTTAATGCAAAATGTTAGTTAACCTTTGATACACAAGCAGGAAAATATTGAGTAGGAGCAAGACTGTAGTTGACATTAACGCTATCACTAGTAAAATCCTGTGTCTATTTCTGCTATCCAAAACTCAAGGAAGACCTTAAGTAATTCATGACAGTTTAAGGAAAAGAAACAAAAAATAATACATGATTGAAAATGTGTCGTCTGCTGACAAAATAAAAATTCACTTTGCTTGGTTATGTCTGGTGAAAGTCTGCTTTTTTAAAAAAATAGGCTAACTAGCAATTTAATTATGATCTAAATGTATTTCATGAAAACCAGAAAACACATACTACCGTGGTTTTCATCTTCATGAAGAAAACTGTACCAGGCTGCAATGGTTCAAAGTTAACATAATGAAGTGATTCAAAATATGCACATTTTTAATGGAGAGAGTTGTGAAACATTGGAACAATTTATGAAACTTTGCAGTGGATCCTCTATCAAATGACATTTTTAATCAATGTTTTCTTTAAAGAGCATGATCTGATTCAAGCAAGAATTAATTCATGGAAATGCTGTGCTCTTTTTTACACAGAAGGTCAGACTAAAGTTCACTATGACCTCCTCCATATTTGTAATTATCGCTCTATTAATCTATAAAGCTAAGAGGCTTAATAGGTTTAAACAACTGTAAGACTGTCTACCCATGAGCTGTACCTTTACTGCCTCAAAAAAGTTAACCCACTAGAGATGTGTATGTTACAATGCAAGTACCTCTGCTAGGAACATAGCTGAGGCTACAGAGAGAGAGAAGGTATTTCCTGGCAGCACTCACGGAATCACGAAATCACGGAATTTTCAGAGTTGGAAGGGACCTCTAGAGATCATCTAGTCCAACTCCCCTGCCAAAGCAGGATTGCCCAGAGCACATTACTCAGGACTGCACCCCGGCGGGTCTTGAAAATCTCCAGAGAAGGGGACTCCACGACCTCCCTGGGCAGCCTGTGCCAGTGCTCTGTCACCCAAACCGTAAAGAAGTGTTTCCATGTATTTGAACGGAACTTCCTGTGTTCTAACTTGTGCCCACTCATTGGGACCAGGGGAACAAAACATTATTTTAATTTACTATACTCTGCTATCTCAGGACATCTACAAAAAAAAAAAAAGAAATACATACATATTTTTATGTTATTATACAATGTCTTACACAGGAGGTTCCTCTACATTATTAGGACTCCTTGACTAGTGATCATACCACTACCATAAAATAAAATAGTCAATTAAATAGTATAAGCAATATATACTCAGATACTCATAAAACACAGCCATGTTTCAGTAGCAATGTAACTAAAATTAATTCTGAAAAATAGCCTTATACTAGAAAGGTAGTAGCAATAAATAATATGGGATTTTACTATAACACACAAGATCATATTGCACCATTATACAGAAATCATACAAAAGGAGTAATTTTCAAAAACAAATGCAGCAGCTCTACTGCAAGGGAACAACACAGCACAACAAACTCTAATTCCCAGATTATGAAATTTGTTGAAGATCAGATAAATCCAACTTGATTACAAACAGAGTAAGTGAAGCTTACTCGTGTTTGTATTGTTTTCAGCTCACAGTATGGTATTTTATCCCTGTTTAACTGACTTCTACAAACAGAACCCTTTGTATCACAAACCAACTTCTTCCAGTCACTTCACAGAAATCCATTTAATATACAAAGTTTAACTGCATCATTTTCTTAGACTCAGATCCTAAATTACAATAAAACAAACAAAAAAAAAAGTTATGCAGACAAGGTTAAATCTCACATAATCCTGTGGTCAGCAATTTACCGAGGAATAGAAATGCAATTTAGCTTTCCATGAGACTAGATTAAATGCAACTTTCAAGCTGAAGCTGTCACTCAGCTGTCTTTTTCCTCTCTTTTGGACTGCAGCAAAGGAAGGAGCAGTCTGAGCCAGGCTATGTACTCACAAGGTTTGTGAACAAGGATCAAGAACCCTCAGCACGAGAGGTTCCTGGCCAAACAATAGACCTCACCGAGGGGCAGAACACATTCATGTCCATCTAACAACCATAAAGCATAAGGAATTTGGAGCGTTGGGACCACGATGTGCAAGCAGACGCAATGCCATTAACACACTGTGCAGGAGGCACAAAGAACCCAGAAGTGCCATTCACAGAAGAAAACCCTCAGATGCAGAAAACACCTTCCAGGACAACAATGCCCTGATCCAGACAGGGCAAACACTGCTGGTACTTCAGCAACCTCCCTCCAGACTGAACTCCTGAGAGTGGTCTCAGGCTGTGGGGACAGCCTGGTGCTCCTCCATGGTGATCACAGCAGTGGCAGCCACCTCACCTGTGAGAGCTGCACTCTGGCAGACCTAGTCTCTGTAGCACAAGGGAAGATGCTGCAAGAAGAAGTGAGCACATTATATCACATCAGGGATGAGGAGCAGGAGATCAACAGGATCTTCAAAGAGTCCGCATAAACAAGAAACTAAATGCTCTGCAGCTCTTCACTTAGGAAAGAGTTTCTGGGCCCTTAACACCATTGAAAATGAACAGGGTGGACAACTCAGGTCACTGGATTAGGATCAGTGCTAGTTACCACTTAGAAGAAAGGTCTGGGGGATGTTTTCCTTTAAGTGTCTGCACACTAAGGCAGAGTTTGGTTCACAAAGAAAAAGACTCAGATGTCCAAGTGTTGTCTCAGACCTATGATGTGACAAGAATCAGAGACCTGGAATAGCACACACAACTTGAGCAGTGTAATGGATGGGCACAGGGTACATAGGAAGGATTAGCACAGAAGAACAGGATGGGGAGCTGCACTCTACTGAAACAAACTCCTCCATAGCACAGAGCTCCAGCATGCTGAGACTCTCACGTCTGCTGAGAGTCTCCAAGTCAAGATCAGAGGGGAAACACTGGAGGTGGTGTGGTTTGGGGTCTGCTACACAGCACCTGACCAAGAGGAGGTAAGTGGATGAGGCTTTCCACAAAAAGCTAGCAGAAGTCTCCCGACTGCTGGCTCTGGTGCCCCTAGGAGATTTCAGTTCCCAGACATCTGCTTGGGAGGGTAACATCAAATTGTGCAAGCAATTCAGGAAGCTGCACCAGTGACAATTTCATACCAAAAGTGCCAGCAGGAACAACCAGAGGTCATGGCTGGTTGTTGACTGGCTGTTCAGAGGCAGGGAAGAACTGGCAGCATTGCAGCAGCAGATGGCAGACAGCTGCAGTGACCACAAGATCACAAAGTTCAGGATCCAAAGTAAGGCTAGAAAGGTAAACAGCAGATTTTAACATTTTGGACTTTCAGACCTCAGACTTTGGCTTATTTAGGGACTTGCTTGGTAGAAGCCCCTGAGAGGCCACCAAAGGGAGAAAGTGCCCTTTAGGGTGGTCTGAAATTTGACAAAAACTTTCTAAGAGAGCTAAGGAACAAAATATGCAGGAAAAACAGGACATTCATCAGAAACACAGAGCTGCTTAATTAACTAAAATGCGGAGAGAGCATACAAAAAGTAGAAAGAATAACAAGCAACAAAGGAGGTATATAAAACGCCTTGCCTATGCATTTAGGCACAAAATGAGAAAGGCCAAAGCTGGAGTTAAAAGTAGCTAGGGACACAAATGGCAATAAGAAACGATTCCACAAAAATTACAAGAGTAAAAAGAAGCTCAGAAAAATCTGGGTGCATTGATGAATATGGAAGACAGCCTAAAAGTAGTACAGAAAAGACTAAAGTACTCAAAACCTCTTTGACTAAGTCTTCAGAAACAAAGACTGCTCCAAAACCTCTGCATGCACTCATACAGTCAGAATGAAAACCAGCAAACAATGTGAGGAAAAATGGGTTATCACTACTTAGAGAAGCTAAATGTCTTCAAATCCAAGGAGCCACATGGGAGTTTTTCCAGAGCTGCGAGGCAAGCTTGCTGGTGTGACCATCAGAACACTGTGACAGATCAAGATATAATGACATCGAGAAAAATCACAGTGATTGAGGGAGATGTCTGATAACAAGATATGCGCTACAGTAACAGTCATTTTTAACAAAGGCAAAAAGAGGATTGAGGAGCTATAGGATGCTCAGCCTTGGCTCAGTCCCAGGGGAGATCATGGAGTATGTCCTCTTAGAAATTATTTCCAAACACAAAGAGAACAAGAATGTAATCAGGAACAGTCAACACATTTACCAAAGGCAAATGATGCTTGACCAGACGGGTTGCCTTTTACAATGAAGTGATTGGCTATGCAGATGAGGGCAAAGCAGTGGATGTAATACATGTTGACTTTAGCAGGGCTTCTGACACCATCTCTTACAGCATTTGCATTTGGAAGCTGAGAAAATACTGGCTGAAGAACAGACTGCTAGGCACTAGACATGTCAAAAATTGGCAGAACCACCAGACTCACACGGCAGCGATCAATATCTTGATGTCTAGTGTGTAGCAGGTTACCCCAGAGGCTGATGCTGGGGCCAGTATCATTCAATAGCTTAAACAATAACATGAATGATGCGACAGAAAACATGCTTAGCAAATTTGATGGCAACACTAAACAGAGAGTGAGAGCAGACACACCAAACAGCAGAGCATCAGTCCAATGAGACCTTGAAAAATTTCAGGTCTACGCCAACAGAAACCTCATGAAGGTCAACAAGGAGAAGTGCAAGTTCTGTACCAGTGCAAGATAACCTCAGCCCTGCTGGAAAGGGCCTGTGATGTACATTTTTTGTACATCAGCACAAAATTATTCTATCTACGGAGTTACAGAGCATAAAATGGGGCTAGCAGGTCTTCTCTCCAGGCAACATGAAGGTGCCACTTTAATCGATACAATGTGCTAGTCTTGGTATCACCTCAAGAGTCCATTGCCCTAATGACATCAACCCCATCTCTGCGCCCCTCGTTTGAGTCCACCTTCTCCACATAAGACACAATAGTCTTCCTGCTACTTTTAATTTCAGCACTACCTCCTTGCTACCGGAAACATTTTACCAAATATCTGTACAATGTAAGATTTTACTGTGCTCTCAAACACTTCTTTCACTGGGCTCATACCATCATCCATTTATTATTCTCCCACCAGCACTTAGGTACTTAATGTATTTAAACATTTTTTTCCTAAGTTCACAGATTTTGTTAGGAACCTCAGGTGTCTGGATCAAAGATACATATACACCTTGTGCAATAGGAAAGCAATCACTCGTGTTAGAGCACCTAAGAGCCACTGTCATTCCTATCTAACCGTGATGACAATCATCTTGCAAGGTTTTCAGCTCCTAGAAGAGCTGACAGAAGAGGAAAGCGCTTGCTTAATTCTAGGTTGCTACTTTGCTTACCTGACAGCACATATCTACTCAAAACAAAAGGAGTACTGGACAATCACTGAAAGAATTATTGTTTAAACTTTAAAACACTTTGTAAACATTATGACTAGAACATCCACACCATGCTTAGGTATTATCATTTGACAGAAAACCTAAGGGCTGGGGAAATCTGTTTAAAACCCCGAATAGGCCTACTGTGGCCCTCAGTAAAAAATAAACAGAAAACTCATATATGGCCAAGAGAAATGTGCTTGTTGGCTGCTCCAGCGATCGATTAATTCCTATCCTTACGACAACAATGCACAGAAAACGTCGTTGTACAGCTAAATGACGACAAAAGCGAGCTCCCAAGGCCACCTCCCCCAGCCTGTCGCCTGAGCTCCCCCACCCTGCCCCGCCTGACAGACACCCGCCGCCATGACACCCCCACACGGCCCACCGCCGCGCATGCGCCACAGTCCCGCGCGCATGCGCCACGCCACGCCCGCCACAGCCCTGCGCGCATGCGCGGCCTGAGGGAGCGGCACCGCCTCTCTCCCCTTTCACCCCCTCCCCCCCGTTACTGTCGCCGTCGCCACCGGGTCGGGGTGGGGGGGGGGAACCGGGAGCAGGGAGGGCTTGTCTCTACCTGCCACCGGGACGCGCTGGCTCCTGCCGGGGAGCGCTTCTTCCTTCTGCGGCAGCCGGGAGGCCGAGTCGCCCATCCTGAAGGTGGAGCTGAAGAGCGGGCGGAGGAGGCGCCGCGGCATCGCCCCATGAAGCGGAGCGGGGGGGGAGCGGCCCGGCGCGCGCGGGCCGTTGGGACGGGCGGGAGCGCGCGGCGGGGGGGGGGGTGGACGGGGACGCGGGCGCGTGGCGGCGGGGCACGAGACCCGCCTCCCCCCACCCCCCCGCCAGTGTGGTGGGGGCGATAGAGGGTGAGGGGGACCCGGTGTCTGTGTGAGCGGGGCGGGGGCTGCGCAGGGGGCACCCACCGGCCCGAGGCGGTGTGCCGCTGGGTCCGGGTGCTCGAGGCGCGGGGGGAGCCCCCGGTACCGGTACAGGCGGGGCCTGAGGGGGTGGAGAGCAGCCCTGAGGAGATGGACCTGGATGAGAAGCTCACCGTGAGCCGGCAGTGTGCGCAGGCAGCCCAGCGAGCCCCCGGCATCCCCGGCTGCATCCCCAGCAGCGTGGCCAGCAGGGCCAGGGGGAATTGTGCCCCTCAGCTCTGCTCTGGGGAGACCCCCCCGCAGTGCTGCCTCCAGCTCGGGGGCCTCAGCACAGGAGAGACATGGAGCTGGTGGAGCGGGGCCAGAGGGGGCCCCGGAGATGCTGGGAGGGCTGGAGCCCCTCTGCTGGGAGGACAGGCTGGGAGAGGTGGGGGGGTTCAGCCTGGGGAAGAGAAGGCTCCGCGCAGGCCTAAAGGGGCTCCAGGAGAGCCGGGGAGAGACTCTGGATCAGGGAGGGGAGCCATAGGATGAGGGGTGATGGTTTTACACTGAAAGAGGGGAGATTTAGATGAGATCTTAGGAAGAAATTCTTTCCTGTGAGCGTTGTGAGCTCCTGGCACAGGTTGCCCAAAGAAGTGGTGGCTGCCCCATCCCTGGAGGTGTTCAAGGCCAGGTTGGATGGGGCTCTGAGCAACCTGGTCTAGTTGAAGATGTCCCTGCTCATGGCAGGGGGTTGGACTAGATGGCTTTTAAAGGTCCTTTCCACCCCTGATCTGAGTAGCCTGTCCTCTGAGCTTTGTCCCTGGCCTTGTTCTCTGAGCTGTGAATCACTGTGGGGTATGCTCCTTGCCCTCGAGTCCCCCTGCACAGTTGTACTCCATATGTTTTTTCCATGGACACTGTCTCAGGAGGGGGTTTTGTATGCGTGCCCCTCTTGGGGTATGCGTGGGTGTCGCATCCACTGCCTGGCTTCTTGTCTGTGCTACCAGTTGAGGGAGGGAAGGTTGTGCAAACATATTTAGCAAAACATGCCATACAGACTGATCCTGCAGTAACATGTTTTATTGTACAATAATGTCTTTTTTTTTTTTTTCCCCTGCAGTATCGGGCCAATCTTGCAGAGTACTTCTTGTATGAAGATGCTCTATAGCATACATCTCCAGAAATCAGTGTCTGTATGTGTCTTTACAATAAAAATATGTAAACAAAAAGTGAACAGAGTATAAGTACTTGTGCAAAATATCGCCATATCTTTGAGGGTAATACAACACATTTTGAATTTGTAACACCACCAGGTTTCTCTCATGGAGAAGACTTAGAGAAGCTAGAAAAATGGTGTTTTGTTTTTCAAACAGTTGAAGCTCATTCTACCCATATAGTCATGGTCAATAGACAGAAGGGAAATTTGTACAAAACCCTGCAAAGGGGGTTGTGAATTAGGCAGGGGTCTTGCACTGAGGATTTCAGCGTATGGGAAAAGACAAGAAGCAGCAAAGAAGTTATCGAAGGGGGAAATGATAGTAATTCAATGCAAAATTCGTCCAGAGGGTTTTGTAAAAGTTGGATTGTTGGCTGAATAGGAGAGAAGATGATAAAACAACAGACTAATGCCTAGTCTGTGAGAGGAAGGCCAGAAAATTCTCTTAAAAAATGGTCTATGACAAAGGAATGCAGTTCCATTCAGCTCGTAATCAAGCTGGAATTTACACAGATATGATGCTCTTGAGACATAGAATTTAATTCATATTTATAAAGGAGTTGGATATTTAGGGCAATATTGAGAATTCCCAGATGCTTCTAATGTAGAGAAGCAGGAAATCCGTGTTTTAGGAGTCAGTTTTTCTCTAAAATTAAAAATTCAGATGGGAACCTGAGAGGCAAGCTGTCCCATCTCTGTTTTCCGATTCACTGGTTCTGTGTTTGAAAGGTGAATGTTTTTTGAGCACAAGAGTCCCAAGACTGAGGTCAATTTTTCAAGTTTGATTACATTTTGATACAGTTAGAATTATTGAGATCGTGACTGGAGAGGACCTCAGGTGACCTCCAAAAAATCTTGCAAGAACCTGAAAAAAATCCATTAAATAAAGAATAACTGAATATAGAGATGCATATGATAAATAACTATGTGACATTTTGACACTACAAGTTAGTAAGAATCTGAAATGCTTGATAAAGTGTGAATTTAACTTAAAACGTGTTCATCTAATTAGCTGTTTTCTCATTTATAGCGTCACCCACGCTGATGTTCCCCAGTTCTTTCTTACTTCGTAAGAAGCTGCGAAAGGTGATGGCAACCACTGGTTTTATACTGGCCGGTAGTAATAACTGGTCTCCACTTCTGCTGTTCCACCATATATGTCTACACTCACTGACTGCCAAGAGTGTTTCTAAAAAGCGCACCGGTTAATGTCACGATGGATGGCAATGCAATTTTCCTGTAAGAGTTAATGTGAGACTGAATGCCCAGCCTGAATGTTTCCCTGCGAGCATCCTTGCTGCCTCTGTGAACGCTTACATGTTCATTGCCATCTTCCTCGCATGAATCGAGGTCAGTCAGAGGTGAAGGGCAGAGAAACAGGCTGGTGTTTGGCTGTTCAGCCTCGCGGATGAAGCGGCCGAGATCTTTCAGAGCCCTGATGTGCTCTGAAGTGCCAGCCGCTGAAAAGCCAGCATTGCCTCCGCTCAGATCATCCCAGTGATCCTCCATGCCATACGTGCTGTCTTTCCGAGTTTATATTGTGTGTATCTCTTAAATCATAGGTGTCCCTGCCAGTACATTAATTCTCACGGGGAAAATTGCTTTGTCACCCATTGCATTCAGCTGCTTCATTTGTGAGGCTGGTAACGGCAGAGCGGGGCGCAGAGAGACTGGCGGTGGGACTCCAAAACAGCGGTTAGAGCGGTGACAGATAGCGGGGTCGTTGATGCATTTCGATTACAGCTATTAGGGGCAGGAAACACTCTTTCATTCTGTGTTTGGATGGCACTTCACACACTGTGTTCCTGCTCTGTAACTGGATCCAAAGTATTAAATAGTAATAAGCCATCATGCCACTTAACAAATAAAAACTGCTGGTTTTCAGGAGTGCTTCTGGGCTCCATGGAAACAGAATACTTTTTAAATTAGATAAATCCTACTTAGGAAAGCGTGGACTGTCCTCTTGTTCCACAGGTTGAGGTCTGGATGGGAGAGTCTGAAAATCACATTCTAACTTTTAAAAAGTTTTCTTGATACGGATTTAGCTCTCCAAGCAAACAGCAGAATGTGATTATCTTTTTATTTATAGGGTACTATGCATCACATTTCAACATAGACTTTATATGTACCAACACATAGATTGAATTAAGAAGTCTACCAGAAAAAAAGCCTAGATCAGGGCACCTGCCCAGTGCTTGCATTCCCATGTAATTGTGACAGTAGTCCCAGCACAGCAATTTTACGGCATATGCTGAAAATCTTGAAGAAACCAGTGTGAAGAAGGAAAAAAGAGAGGCATGAGGGAAAAAGAGGGAAGAATCGGGATGTGGACTTTCAGCCAGGGCTCTACACAGATTCCTGGTCATTGGGTCCTAGGACCTGGCTCAAAATGTACACAGATTTTTTCCAGGACGTGACATTTACTGTACATAATCTTTTCCTTCAGAGTTTAATTTGCTGCTCTTTGTGGTTTAGGATAGATGCGTTTTTCCCGTGCAAAATTTGCTGTATCTTGAAATCAATAAAGCCCCGTGCAACCGCCTGCGCGGTGATACGCTGATGGCGAAGCTGGGTTTGTGCTGCAGCGTGCGTCGCCTGCAAAAGCAATCTCTGGGGTTTATTTGAAAATACAGAGTGAAAGAAGATCGTCCACAGGCGTTAGTGGATTGTTCAGTGCTTAATTACTGTTAAAATTAGGCACCTTATTTTTAGGTTAGCTTCAGCTCCCACCTGTTAAATCTTAGCTTATCTTTCCCAGAATGAGGACATTTCTTTTACCCGGTTTTTGTTATCCACACTTATTGCTGTAGAGCGTGGTCATCCCTCACGGTAAGATAAACAGCACCCTGGGAGTTCATCACAGTGAAGTATGGTTCCTAATTCTCTAAGTATCGTCACTGCACTTCTCTGAACCCTCTCCAGGTTTTCAACTGACACGTTTCCTGATTATTTTTTTTTCTTACTTTGATGAGGTGTGAATAATGAACGCAGCATTCAGGTACTGGGCACCCCAGAGCAAGCGCCGATGGGATGTGGTTTCCCGATTCCTGCTTGGGTTTGCATCCATCGATATTAGATGAATTATCTACTCTGTATTAGCCCTTCCAGCCTCAGAGGTACACTGCTGCGATTCCTGAGGGCTCTTCAGGAATTTATTACCAATGTATAGAAATATATAGACGATTATGGCAGATACATCGAAATTTGTGTTCCGTGCCTAGTCCTTGGCACCATTTAAATTACTCGTATAGCCTCGTACCAATCCCCCATCTTTGTCACTACCACTCCTGCGGTTTTTGGGTCAGCTGCTAGCAGCTGGAACTCATTTTCCATGTTCTTCTCCATAATTGATAAAAATGTCAAATAATGGAGCTTGGGACTGATGCTGACATGACATCACTGTAAACACACCGACCTTATGATGATTGCTTCGTTGCAATCACATTTTGTGACTGGTCAGGTAGCGAGATCGCTGCAAAAGCACAGATTTTCATCAGAACAAACCCGCTGCTTCCCCAGTGTTAGGAAAAAAGACATGAACCGGTTCTAAGGGTTTTCAATCAAGGGGAACTGGAGACTTTAAGTGCCACGATTCTTTTTGGAAACGAGACCTGAATTCCCGTATCAACAGCTGTATCTGTTACTCCAGAAGGACAGGGAAGATGATAATACAGTAAAGCAATCTACCGGAGACAGTTTCTAGAGAGAGGCGGGAAGATTAATCAGTCATTCATCCGCCTGCCATTTGGGATCTAGATGAGCATTTAGATACAGATTAAGCTACATAAATTATACTAAAAATGGAACTGACGTAGAAGAGCCATCAGCACTGTGCCACAGAATAATGCAGTGATTTGGGATTTACAGAGGGATGTCAAAAACAATGGCCAATTTAATAGAACAGAGTCTGCAGCGTGTGCCAGGCAGGAGACACAAATGCAGGATTCCAGCAGCCTCTTCACACGAGTTCTTTATTTTTCCATGGCACTGTAGAAATTACAGGAAAAAAAAAAATGTGTTTACTGCAAGAAGCGAGCTCTCCACGCATCTTCTTACTGCCAGGTGAAACCTTTGGTTCTCTCTTTCCTTCACTGGAGCTTCAGGGTGCATCTTCATAACTAGTCCCCACGTGTCCACACAAGCCAGGCTGATGCAGACACCTGTGTTTTGGTGTCTGCCCATCTGTCTCTGGGCGAGTAGGGTTTTGAGCTCTCAAGATAGTCACTGAAGAGCTGGTCAATGTGGAGCTTGGTTTTGCTGCCTGCACTTCACCGTGTCACACCGTTTATTCCTGAGAAATATCACCTGAACTTTAGGTGCTCCTCCAGGTTGGCACTGATCTCACAAACATCTTGTATTGTATCCGCAAGCTACGCACAGGTGTCTCTGATGCTGTAGAGCATTTCAAAAGGCTTTCAGCACCCATAAGGGAGCAGCTGAAAAAATTCCTGCCATCAGCAGTGTGAGGAGAGCAATTCAGCTGAGAAATAATCGCTGGTTTGGGATCTCATACACTCTCATTTCCAGTGACTATCAAACACAAACCCCTTGTCTGTCTTCAGAGTTCAGGTACCCTCTGTGTTTGTATCTAAAACATAGATAGAATCATAGACGGGTTAGAATTGAAGGGACCTTGAAGACCGTATACTTTCAGCCCCCCTGCCATGGGCAGGGTCACCTCCCACCAGCCCAGGTTGCTCCAAGCCCCATCCAACCTGGCCTTGAACACCTCCAGGGATGGGGCAGCCACAGCTTCTCTGGGAAACCTGTGTCACTGCCTTACCAGAGTCAGAGTGAAAAATTACTTCTCAATATCTCACCAAAATCTCGCCTCTTCCAGAATGATCAAGTATCTCCTTGCAGGAGAAAACCAACTTTCCTTCTTTCTGGAGGTTTTTATTTCCCGGAGATATTCCTCAGGGGTGGGTACTGGGGCCTCTACTGTTCAACATCTTTGTTGGCGACATGGACAGTGGGGTCGAGTGCACCCTCAGCAAGTTTGCCGATGACACCACGGTGTGTGGCGAGGTAGACACGCTGGAGGGGAGGGATGGCATCCAGAGGGACCTGGACAGGCTGGAGAGGTGGGCCCAAGCCAACCTCATGCAGTTGAACAAGGCCAAGTGCAAGGTCCTACAGCTGGGTTGGGGCAATCCCAAGCACAAATAGAGACTGAGCGGGGAATGGCTGGAGAGCAGCCCTGAGGAGAAGGACCTGGGGGTGCTGATTGACGAGAAGCTCAACATGAGCCAGCAGTGTGCGATCGCAGCCCACAAGGCCAACCATATCCTTGAGATAGGGTTGCAGCCCCTCGAGAGATGACCAGCATGGCTTCACCAAGGCCAAACCCTACCTGACGAATCCAGTGGCCTTCTTGGAATCATCGAATGGTGTAGGTTGGAAGGGACCTTAAAGATCATCTGGTTCCAACCCCTGTCCCACGAGACCAGGTTGCTCAAAGACCCATCCAAACTGGCCTTGAACACCTCCAGGGATGGGGCAGCCACAGCTTCTTGGGGAAATTTGTTCCACTGTCTCACCACCCTCAGAGTGAAAAATTTCTTCCTAATATGTAATCTAAATCTCCCCTCTTCCAGTTTGAAGCCGTTCCCCCTCATCCTACCACTGCATGCCCTTGTAAAAAGTCCCTCTCCAGCTTTCTTGTAGGCCCCCCTCACATACTGGAAAGTTGCTAGAAGGTCTCCCCGGAGCCTTCTCTTCTCCAGGCTGAACACCCCCAACTCTCTCACCCTGTCCTCCCAGCAGAGGGGCTCCAGCCCTCTGATCATCTTCATGGCCTCCTCTGGCCCCGCTCCAACAGCTTCACGTCCTTCTTCTCTTGAGGGCTCCAGACCTGAATGCAATATTCCAGGTGGGGTCTCACGATGGAGTGATGGCATCCGTGGCCAAGGGCAGATCTATGGATGTTATCCACCTGGACTTCTGTGATGCCTTTGGTATGGTGCCCCACAACATTCTTCCCTCTACCTTATGGCAGCAAACCCCGTGGCTCATTGCCTCCATTAAACACTGCCGCGGCGGAGCCTGGAGGAGCCGTCTCTGGGGGCTGCAGTGGGATGCGTGGGGCCACGGTGGGGTGGTTAGGAGCAGGTCCAGCAGCCTGCTATAGCCACAGGGTGGGAGGATGGTGCCCAGGATTGCTGCTTTATGCTGGGAGCTGTGTCCGTGAGTCCTGCACAGACCCATGTGTCCTGGGTCCCAGGCAAAGGGCTACTTCCCCTGAGGAAAGGGACAGGGGAGTCATCTGCCATGACTGCCTGTACCACTGGTGCTGACTCAGCCGTGGGGACGTCTTGGTGCCCTTCGGAGCTTGTTGGATCTGACTTGGGGCTCAGTGGTGCTTTTGCACCTCATTGGTGCCATTTCCTGGTGCCCCCTGCACTCCCTCCCCATCCCATGCAGGAACAGAGAGGCTCTGGAGAAACAACTTTTAATGGGAACATTGAGAACAAAACACTCATTAAAGCTACTACATCATAAACAGCTCCCCTCCCCCCTCCCCCAAACTATCCCACCCTTGCAAAAGTCCTTATCCCACCCTCCTGCCCCAGCGCTGGATGCAGGAGCCTTGCACTTGCTCCCACTTTTTGGCAGTAAGTCCTTCTGCTGCTTCTTCCCTCTCTTGTGAGGGCTCATGGTGCTGTTGGGACTCGCTGCCCTGAGATGGTGGCAGGTCTTGCAGCAGCACCTCCTGTGGCAGCACCATGTGGTGCTGGAATCCCCATGGACATGGAGGGCAGCAGAGTGGCTGGGGGTGATGTCACTGTGGTGGTGGGGTGTTACCACCTGGGAGGATGTCCTCATGCATGGGGACACCACTACCCAGGGAGATGTCCACACCTGGGAGGATGTCCTCATCCATTGGGACATGCAGGGAGATGTCCCCACCCAGGATGATGTCCTCATGCATGGGGACATCACTACCCAGGGAGAGGTCATCACCTGGGAGGTTGTCCTTATCCATGGGGACATTGCTACCCAGGGAGAGGTTAGCCTCTGGGAGGATGTCCTCATGCATAGGGACATCACTACCGAGGGAGAGGTCAGCCCCTGGCAGGATGTCCTCCTCCATGAGGACATCCGCACTCAGGGGTGTGTCACTGCCTGGGAGGGTGCCCACATCCTTGGGGACGTCATTGATTGGGGGGCTGCCACTGTCCTGCTGTTTCCCCAAGGGGCTGGCTTTGCTGGGCAGGCTGTGGTGCTCCTCAAGGTGGTGGTAGCCGGGGAGGGACAGTGGCTGTGCTGGTAGGGCTGCTGCCACTGCTCTCCCTTGATGGTCGTAGGGCAGGAACATCTTCGGTTGGCTCCAGTGTCAGCAGAGACCAGCGCCTGGTGGAGAATGAACGCTGTGTCCCTTTGTGCAGGTGGCTGATGGAGGCAGTTGGGTGCTCATCCCCTCACAGCAGAAGCCGTGGGGGTAGAAAGAGCCGCCGCCCGGAGACTTTTGCAGACCTGCATGGGTGAGAGGGAGACGTGGTGGTCCGGGGTCTGGGGGGAGTCTCCTGGGGCACCCGCTGAGACGGCCCTGAGCATGGCCGTCCCCCTGCACTGCGCCAGGGAAGAGGGACGATCCCTGCGGGGTGAGCTGCTGTGCCAGTGGGATGGGGCTGTGCGGCGGGGAGGTGAGACGGGAGAGATGGCCCCTCCCCGATAGCGGGAGATGGTCTGTAAGTTCTCTGGACTGGGCAGGCCTTGGCCAGGAGACGGCAGGTATGGTCGCCGTGCCTTGCTGAGCCCCTGTGCCACTGCTGCCAGGGGACAGGGGTGCTGGGGATGCTGGAGGTGCCTGGGGGGGAGAGAGGAGAGAGGGGACCCGCGGGTGCCGGAGGTGCTGGGGGACACGGGAGTGCCGAGGTGCCAGCTGGGGTTGCCATACCTGCTGGGGGTGCGCGGGGTGCGGGGAACGGCTGCCGCTCCTGCCCAGGCAGTGGGCAGAGGTGGGCTGATCCTGGGAGAGAGCCATGAGCAAACGCTGGAGGTCACCTCCCCAGGTGGGGTGTGAGGGTGCACCAAGGGAGTGAGGAGGAGGAGGGAGAGGTGCCAGGGAGAAAGGGCTGTGAATTTGCCCCGAGTGCGTCCCTGGGCTGCCGGGGTCGGGCTCAGTCCTTACCTGCGGCGTCGAAGGCTTTGGGGAAGGCGAGTGGCTGCACTCGCCGAGGCACTGGGGGGGCGCAGGGGCCACAGGGTGGGTGCCACAGGGCTGGCAGTGCCACGGTCGGTTATGTCCAGTGGAGGGTCTGTTGTGTGCGGTGGGTGCACCAGACTGGTCTGGCTGCTTGTGTTTGAGCGTCTCCAGGGAGGAATGTGGGGGCTCGCAGTGTTCTGTCCTGCCCCCAACAGCTTTGGCAGCTCTTCCTAGGGAGAGGAAGGGTTACCAAAAGAGTTAAAAGCAGAGTTACAGCCTATGGCTGGATGTCCAAGTGGAAACCACTTGGTATCCAAGTGGTATCCCTCAAGAGTTCATAGTGGGAGCAATACTATTGAAGATTCCCCCTGGAATCCCCATGGGGTCCCTGATGGCTTGGCCATGGGGGGCAGCAGAGTGGCTGGGGGTGATGCCACTGTGGCGGGGGGGTGTCACCACCTGGGAGAATGCCCTCACGCATGGGGACATCACTGCCCAGGGAGAGGTCAGCACCTGGGAGGGTGTCCTCATCCCTGGCGACATCCTGGACATCCAATGGACACCAGCTCCACTGTCGTCACCAGTGTCATATGTAACACAGTGGGATTGAGTGCACCCTCAGCAAGTTTGTGGCTGACGCCAAGCTGAGTGGTGCGGTTGATATATTGGAGGGTTAGGATGTCATCCAATGAGTCTGAAAAGTCTTGAGGAGTGGGCCTGTGCGACTGTCCTGGTTTGAGTTAAAACAGATCCAATTTTGTTCAGTAACTTCACTTCTTAGCTGGGCCTCTTCTAACTACTGAAATTAACTGCATATTGTGCAAACAGTGTTCACTCTCTCAGAGCGATAAGACCAATGTTTACAGCTGATGCCCAGGCATGGTGTGCAGAGATGCTCCTGCTTATACTTATTGCTATAACCCCCACGGCCAACCAACTTTGTTATATGCCCCGTTGGACGGTCGGAAGCGCAAAAGCATAGAGGGGTCCCACCTGCATGGAGGAGCAGACAGGATAGGTGACCCAAAACTGACCAACGGGGTATTCCATCCCATCTGCCTCATGCTCAGTATAAAAGCTGAGGGATCAAAGGCTCAGTGCTCTTCCTTCAATGGCCAACATCTGAGGAGGACTCTGTTCGTCTGCTTGTGATCCTGATCCTGAATCCACATCCGGAATCCTGTTCCCATCCATCACTGAGTCCAGCCTGGGACTGCCCCAGTGCCAGCCAGTGATGTGATTGTCATCTCGGGAGCTTGATATGGTTTTGTATATTTTTCATTATTTCTTTTTATTTTATTATTAATATTTCATTAAAGTAGTCTAGTTCCTTCTAAACTTATAAGTCTCTTTTACCTCCTCTGCCTCTCTCTTTGAAGAGGGGTAGAGGGGAGCATCTGTCGGTCCCGTCTGGGGTCCCTCAGGTCCCCAGTACTGGATTTTGGCCTAAACCACAACAGCGACCCGCATGGAGTTTAACAGGGCCAAGTGCAGGGTCCTGTACTGGGGTTGGGACAATTCCCAATAACACTACAGACGGGAAGATCAATGGATGGAGAGCAGCCCTGAGGAGAAGGACTTGAGGGTAGTGGTGGGTGAAAATTTGGACATGAGCCGGCACCGTGCACTGGCAGCCCAGCGAGCCCCCGGCATCCCGGGCTGCATCCCCAGCAGCGTGGCCAGCAGGGCCAGGGGGGGTTGTGCCCCTCTGCTGCGCTCTGCTCTGCTCTGGGGAGACCCCCCCGCAGTGCTGCCTCCAGCTCGGGGGCCTCAGCACAGGAGAGACATGGAGCTGGTGGAGCGGGGCCAGAGGAGGCCCCGGAGATGCTGTGGGTTATCTTCAGTTATCCTCATTGCACTGGAGGATCCTCCTGGACTGTACATGCCCAGCTGTACAGGGTAGATGATGTCAGGGTAATTGATGTCCCCCATGAGAATCAAGGCCTGCGATTGTGAGGTGACTCTCACCTGTCTGTAGAAGGCCTCATCAACTCCCCCATCCTGATCAGGCGGCCTGTAATAAACACCCACAACAGTGTCTCTCCTGTTACCCTGCTCCTTAATCCGTACCCACAAACTCTCAACTTGCTCTTGTTCGCCCCCAGGGAGATCTCGATGCATTCCAGCTGCTCTCTCACATAAAGAGGAACTCCACCACCTCCCTTGCTGGCCTATCTAACACAGCCCTCCATGACAGCGTTCCAGTCATGTGAGCTGTCCCACCATGTCTCAGTAATTGCAATGAGATTGTGGCCCTGTGACCGCACGCAGATCTCTAACTCCTCTTGTTTATTCCCCATGCTGCGCACATTGGTGTGTAGGCGTTTCAGAAAGGCCACTGAGTGTGTAGTTTTTGCCCTCGAGGGGCGGTGGGCCTTCCGATTCTCAAAAATACTAGCACTCTGCCCCACAAGTGCTGAGCTGCTCCCCCCAGGCGCCTCTCTAGCGAGCCCAGTCACTTGCCCATCCCCCTTCGAATGTAGTTTAAAGCTCTCCCAATGAGCCCTGCTAACTCTACTCCAAGAACCCTTTTCCCCCTGTGAGACAGGCTTTTCCCATCTGCTGCCAGCAGGCCTGGTGTTCTGTAAATCGGGCCGTGATCAAAGAACCCAAAACCCTGCTGGTAGCACCAGGTTGGGAGCCAGTCATTGCCCTGCTGGCTCTGCCTGTTGACCCCCTCATCATTCCCCGCAACTGGAGGGATAGAGGGAAACAAGACGTGGGCTCCCGATCCCTTAACCAGTCATCCCAAGGCCCTGAAATCTTTCTTCATTGCCCTCTGCGTTCTTCTCACTACGTCATCACCGCCTACCTGAAAAACTAAAAGGGGAAAATAATCCGATTGCTGCACCAGGGAAGGAAGCTGGTCAGGTTGGACGGGGCTTTGAGCAACCAGGTCTGGTGGGAGGTGTCCCTGCCCATGGCAGGGGGCTTGGAACTGGATGACCTTTAAGGACCCTTCAATTCTAACCCTTCTATGATTCTATCTATGATTGAGATACAAACACAGAGGGGACCTGAACTCTGGAGACAGGCAAGGGGTTTGTGTTTGATAGTCACTGGAAACGAGAGTGAATGGCCTTGAACACCTCCAGGGATGGGGCAGCCACAGCTTCTCTGGGCAACCTGCACCAGTGTCTCATCACCCTCACAGTGAAAAATCTCTTCCTAACATCTCATCTAAATCTCCCCTCTTTCAGTGTAAAAGCATTCCCCCTCATCCTATGGCTCCTCTCCCTGATCAAGAGTCCCCCCCCAGCTTTCTTGTAGGCCCCCTTTAGATTCTGGAAAGCTGCTGGAAGGTCTCCCGGGAGCTTTCTCCGGGCTGAACCCCCGCCAACTCTCCTAGCCTGTCCTCCCAGCAGAGGGGCTCCAGCCCTCGCAACATCTCCGGGGCCCCCTCTGGCCCCGCTCCACCAGCCCCATGTCTCTCCTGTGCTGAGGCCCCCGAGCTGGAGGCAGCACTGCGGGGGGGTCGCCCCAGAGCAGAGCAGAGCGCAGCAGAGGGGCACAATCCTCCCCTCGCCCTGCTGGCCACGCTGCTGGGGATGCAGCCCGGGATGCAGGTAGCTTTCCGGGCTGTGAGCGCACATTGCCGGCTCATGTTGAGCTCTCATCCACCACTACTCCCAAGTCCTTCACCTCAGGGCTGCTCTCCATTCATTCTCCACCCAGCCTGGATTTGTGGTTGGGATTGCCCAAACCCATGAGCAGGACCTTGTACTTGACCTTGTTGAACTTCATGAGGTTCACACAGGCCCACCTCTCCAGCCTGTCCAGGTCACTCTGGATGGTATCCCTTCCCTCCAAATCTCCAAAATTTACAAATTGACGAAATTTACAAATCTCAGAATAAGACATCTCCAAATCTTGAGCCAAATCCTACCCAGACACAAAAACTCAAAGGACTTAGTTGTCAAGCAGCTTTGTGCAGTGTCACCTGTCACCACCGAGTTTGTGCCCCGCAGAGATGCAAACACCTGCTGGAACCGCATTAACACTTTGCAGGCGGTAGCTGGTCGCCCAAGAGTCAACAGAGATCTCCTTCAGTGGCAGGGCTTCTCGCAGCTCCACGCATTTCCTGGCCTTAAGAGAAGTTACCAGCAGCTGAGGCTCAGCCCTGGGCTTTTTAAATCAAGATTTCCCACTGTGGTACAAAATACCGTGTAGGTCATATTCCAATTTGTAAGAGGGCAAATTGCTGGGTACATTGAGTGGCCAGTGCTACGCACATCAGGTTAGATTGTCGTTAGCAGCTTTCCCTATCTCAGATCTGAAATTTTAACACAGATTTCACTACCTGGAAGGAAGCCATCGTGACACAGCCCTTCTCTTGGTAAAATTGTAACTTCAGTAATAAATTTCTGAATAAATATTTTCTGTACGATTCACTCCGGGATTTCTGTGTTTTTATCACCCTCAATTCTCATTTTGCGGGTTGGACTTCATGAATAGAAATAAATCACTGCAGGTGAGTGCAGAGAAAAATAGTTTTGGGTGGGACTTTAGCTGTTCAGAAGTTCAGCATAGATATTTTCCATAGCAAATAAAGGAAGAGTAGTGTCTTCAGAATATAATTCATCCCGCCTTAAAATCGGAGAGTGAAGCAGACAGGATGGACTGTTCTCCAGAGAGGTTTATTTCATTCAGCTCACACAAGTGCCCTGGTGACTAGCTGAGAGTAGACAGCTTGAATTTTTTTATTGTTGTAACTGAAATTAGGCAAAAATTGTTTCCTTTATTTACCTAGGAAAATATGCAGATTTTTAAAGCAAATCTCAACCCCATGAAAATTTTACTCGTATTACACATTGATTAGCCATTCCAAAATTTTATTTAGCACAAAATCCTTCATATTCCCCATCATAAGTACTATTTTACATTCCCCACTCTAAACTTTCCTTACTTATCTAATAGTCCTCAAGATTTTTTCCCTCCTTACCAAGATCTTTTTTTCTTCCTGAACCCCAAATTCATATTTACTAAAATATTTGTCTTTTTCAAGTTCTTCCAAGTCACTGGAAGTCTTAAGTACATTGCCATAAACCTATACTAGCAGCTAAACTATATTAAGGGCTTTTATTTATTTAAACTATCAATAGTGGAAAAAAATAATCAATGATAACATGGAAACTATCCCTATACTTTGGGGTAACATTTCACTAAGGCAACTGCGCAGCGCACTCCTCTGCTGGACGTACTGATGGGATCTATTTTACAAATACAAATAAATGGTGTATAACTGGATTTCCTTTATAATCTCCCATAATAAATTCTGCAGGTAACACAGAATATCTTCAAAATCTGTATCAACATCACTTCTGTACATACAGCCAGGGTATTTTTTCCTAGCAGGCTCTCTTGTAATAGATTAGGTGGTGGAAAAAGTATAACATGTCACCTAACGTATTTTTGGCAGCCTGTTTTGCTTATGTGCATAGATATACACTTGGTCAAAATATTGTGGCTTTCTTCATGATTCTATTTTCATCTGCCGGCCAAACCACACAATAAAAAAAAAAAAAAAATTGAATCAATTAAGTTTTTTGGTGGAAAATTATGCAACAGAAACATGCTCCACCTATGGTTTTAAATGCATTGCGCAACATCTAGTAAATTCCTCGGCTTTGCCAGTCAGCGCTGACTGTACTCAGCGGCACTGATGACTTTATAAAAACAAATGACAAGAGTTGTTTACGCTGCCCTACCAAAGGAAATAATCATATTTAATAGTGCCGGTTTCCCATACAGGGCTAAAAAAACAGCTCTTGTGCTCTATGCTGTAATAAGCTTTTTATAAATGTGCTCCTGCGGTGCTCAGCAGAGCCTGCTGTGCCGATACTATAAAACTGAAAGGGAGCTTCATAAGCTGTAAGCGCTATCGTATATTACCGTACAGCAGCCTTCCCTGTTATTAATAAAGTTTGTAAGAAATACACAGGCAAAAGATTAAAAATACATGCATGATACTATCCACGGTAATAAAAGCTGATGTTGTTGGGGCTGCTTGTTTATTTGCTTGTCCTATATGAGATGTTTTAAGGAGTCCAGTGAATATGATTGAACAGATGAGCTTTCCCTCCAGGCCCTGCTTCGCCCTGCCCAGCATCTTCCCAGGGATGCTGGTCGGGGGGTGCTGGTCCAGGGATGCTGGTCCAGGGAAGCAGGCTGCTTCCCTGAGCCCTCTTGTGGGCTTCTTCCTCCACTGCAGCAGGCACTTCCCACAAACCAAGCAATTAGCGTGCTCCGGGAAGATGATCTTGATGAAACGAGAGCTGTTTCCTCACCTCCTTGCATAAGAAAAGCGTGTGAAAATAAAATAAAACTGGTATTTCATTAAAGGTGATGAGGAATTTTCAGGGCTTTGACCACAGATATCTTATTTTTGCTCTGGCATCCAGCAATAACAGTGATTATTGAATTGCGACGCAGAAAGCTCTTCTGGGAATAGATACGCAGCGCAGCCTGTCATTGCTTGGCAAAATGCACTCAGGTGCTGATGTAAATGGAAAGGTTGTATATTTGAGATAGTTTCATTGGAGAAATCATAATAAAATGGATTAAGAGACACCTGAAATGCTTCTCGGTTTTAAACAAAAATATCAGGACGTTTCCTGACAGCATCTGGGTTCTTGAGGGAAATTAAATGCCAGGTAATATTCTATTTGGAAGAAAATAAATTAGCAGCATATGTAAAATATATCTGACTGCCTATTAAATTATCTTCTTTGTCATCCGCGGGATGTACTGACTTTTGATTCCATTCTTTATTGGAACTGCTACGCCGTGTATTGCTATGCAGTACATACAGGACGGCACAGGTCCAGATTATTAAAGATACTTTAGTATTGAAATCCCGTTGGTATCTGGATATTTTAGCCCCAGGGGAATCAGTGGGACTCTGTCACCTCTTCTGTCCCCCAGGAACTTACATTCCAAATGAGACAGAATGTCCCAACGCAATAATGAGCCCCGTGCAGCTGCTGTTTATGGAATATAGTTTTTCACAGTGATGAGGTAGAATTACTAGGCTAGTTTAGAAACAGTGATGTGAAGAGGATTAAACCACAGATAATTCCCAGAAGAGTGTGTTTTGACAATTGTGTGGTATAAGGCGTCAAAATGAGTGTAAGAGCAACACAGAAGAGTAGTGTGTCACAGGACCAGATTATGGAGAGGAGTAGAACAGTGGAAAATGGGACATGGATAGCTGCAAAGCTGGACATAACTTTTTAGGTTGTCAATAGCAATACTTTTTATGGACAAACTGGGCAGAACGTAATTTACAACCAACGTACATGGATTCAACAAAGGTTATGACTTTCAGCAGCAATGTTCCTGGACGATGAAGTGTCCTACAGCTGGAGTCATTAAAAATTCAACATTTGTCATATCTCTGTAATTGCAGTCCCTTGGTATCTTCTATTCTGAGTGTGGGAGGTTATAAATATTGTTGATGACTCAGCATTTGCTTTAGACTTCTTGGTCTTTACTAGTCATATTTGCACTACTTATGCATGTTGTCACTGGTCGTCAACGAGAACCTTCACCCAAGTGGAGGAGATTTACAATGAAGTCTGGGGGACGTTTGCCTTTAGTTCAATTAATGCTGATTTGGACTCTTCTTTTATAAAAGGGATTTTAAAAATCGCTTTCCTTTTCCACTAAAAGATGCAAAAGGAGAACAAGATGATACAGCTTTTACCTCTCTTTGGGATGGGCATGTTCCTTCAAATATTTCCCAGGATGGCTGGAAGGATACAAAAATCCTAGTTTGGGGATGAGCAGTTCTGGCAGAAATACCAAGAGACGACACTTCCATCCTTAAAATAAGCCCCCCGACATAAGTGATAATTTAATATACATCATACCATCTGCTTGCAGAAATGTGCAAGCTGCTCCCAAAGAAGTCAATGGGAAATGCATTTTCCCTATTATTTTAAACATTCTGAGATCTAACTTGATGTCATGAAAGCATGCAATAGTCACCTTTCCCCAAAGGCATATACAGCTTGCCGCTAGAGAGAATAATAACCACTGCAAAACCCACCATTTCTCCTCCTCCTCCTTCTCCTCCCTCTGCCCTTCACAACCTGCCGGATGAAAACACGGGCACTGCAGAGTGCTCTGCCGGGTAAAAAGGCAGATGGGGAAGGGAGAAGGTTTCAGAGCTACAAGGCACAGGGGCCTTGGCAGCAGCTTTTCTCTTCATCCACCGTGAGGTTCCATCTTGAACACTTTTACTGATCGTGACTTCACCTACAGAAACGTGTCAGCAGGCGGGGTACGTGCTAACACATTCAAGCAACGACTGAAGCCGGGGAAGGGATTGAGCTCGCTGTCTCCCCAAGTACCGATTTATACAAAATGCTGGGCTGAGTCAAGCCTTGCAAAGGTATTTGCATGTTGGGGTCTTCTGCAGCCCCCCCCAGGCCCACTGGAGTATGGGTCCAGCCTTGGCAGGGCTCCTTGGCACGGACTCCACTGAGGAGTATCCTCTTGCTGACGATCACACTCACAAACATTCGTAGAAAAGTTTGAGAATAAGGCAAACGTACCATGACACTTCCCCAGAACCTCCTCGTGGCTTGTGCCAAGACCTGCAGCTCAGGCTTTTCCTCAGATGCTGTCTTGAACTATGAAATTATAATTGTTCTAAGCTCATCTCCTTACAGCACTTGTCGATCTGCAGACATCCTTCCCTTCTTCTCCAGGCTCAGCTGTCCATTTCAGTCAAATTCATCATTATAGAATCATCACATAATGGTTTAAGTTGGAAGGGACCTTAAAGATCATCTCGTTCCAACCCCCCTGCCATGGGCAGGGACACCTCCCACCAGCCCAGGTTGCTCCAAGCCCCATCCAACCTGGCCTTGAACACCTCCAGGGATGGGGCAGCCACAGCTTCTCGGGGCAACCTGCGCCAGGGGCTCACCACCCACACAGTGAAAAACTTCTTCCTGATACCTCATCTAAATCTCCCCTCTTCTAGTTGGAAGTCATTCCCCCTCATCATGTCACTGCATACCCTTGTAAAAAGTCCCTCTCCGGCTTTCTTGTAGGCCCCCTTCAGATACTGGAAAGTTGCTAGAAGGTCTCCCCAGAGCCTTCTCTTCTCCAGGCTGAACAGCCCCAACTCTCTCAGCCTGTCTTCACAGGAGAGGTGCTCCAGCCCTCTGATCATCTTCATTGCCTCCTCTGGCCCCGTTCCAACAGGTCCATGTCCTTCTTATATTGAGGGCTCCAGAGCTGGACGGAATATTCCAGGTGGGGTCTTCCCATAGCAGAGTAGAGGGGCAGAATCACCTCCATCAACCTTCTGAGCCACAATAGGTGACTATTCATCTCTTGTTGGTGTTGTTCCACAGTCTCCATCATCCTTACTTCTTTCATTGACACCTTCCCAGCTTCACAGTGTCCTTTTCTGGGGGGCAAGAAAGGGAACGCGAACAACACACATTTTTCAAGGTGCATGGGCACCATGATCTACAGACTTGCAAAGCAATCCTAGAATTATGTATGGTTTTGTTTGGAAGGGACCTTTGGATGTGTCCACTCAAATCCTACACTCAAAGTAGGGCCAGCTTAGCCCAGGTTGCTGAGAGTCTTGTTCACTTGGGTTTTGGATATCTCCAGGGATGGCAATTCCACTGCCTTTCTGGCCAATGTTTGACCACCCTCACATGGATATTTTTTCCCATACATCTAGCCAGAACCTCCCTTGTTGCAGCTTGTGTGCATCTGAATGCGTACCCGTTCTCTGTGCACCTCCAAGAAGAGTTTTGCTCCATCTTCTCAGCACTTTCCTTTAAGACAGTTGAAGGTGGCAATAAAATCTCCACTCAGCCTTTTCTTCTTAACGCAGAACAAACCCAATTCCTTCAGCCTCTCTTCATATTCCACATGCTCCGTTTTCCTGAGCACACTGATGGTGCCACTGGACTCCCTCCAGTTTGTCAGCGTTTTTCTTGCTGACTGTGGAGTCTAGAAACCGGATGCAGTTCCCCAGATGGGATTTTACATATGGGAAATGATGGGATTTTTTTATTCTTTTCAACTTCCTAACAATTCTTAACATTCAGTTTGTCACTTGGAGGGGAAAATAATTTTTATTTTTTTATTTCCTACTGAGCAATGGGGTTTCTGCCATTTTTGTGGCCATATGTGCCATAGCTTTAAGATCACATCTCCACTGACACTCCACTGACCAGCACTGATCATCACTGACACTGATGATCCAGTATCATCAGCAAATATATCATCCTTATCATCAGATTTGTTGAGCAGTCCACACCCCAGCACTAGGATCCTGTTAATGATCCCCCTCTCCTGCAAAATGCTTTGTTGATTGTCCTTTAATCAGTGAAAAAACCCCACATATCTCTCATACCATCTCATGCCCATGGCAGCTTGCTTTACTTAGCTCTTTGGTAAGGGACTCTGAATGGTCCCACACACCACAGGACCAGTCTAACGTACTAGTTGGTGCAGGTGAAGAGCTCTAGCAGTTGTGTTAAGTAAGACTTCAGCCTGCAAAACCCGTGTGGACTCTTCCCAAACTTCATGCACTTAATGTTTCTCTGCTCTGTAATAATTACCAGCTATTTCCTCTGCACAGACAGTTCAGATTCAAGTTCCTTGGGTGTTTTCCCATGCTACGGCCTGTGGATCTGAAGTTATTCATTTTACACCCTGGTCCTCTCTTGGCCCTTTGCACTGCCTGGCAGGCTGCTTAATCCAATCGTGTTTGGAAAAGGGTTGATAATTTGTTCGTGCTCTTAGAAAGTTGTTCTTCAAATCTTTTAGTCTACCTTTTTTAATAGAATGTATGCTCTCTATTTTTTCCTTGTTTGAACACGAAGTCTTCTTTCTTGTAATAGCCTCCTTCGCTCTGATCTTTAATTACAGTAGCTTTCTTCTGGTCTTTTTAAAGTCTTTTTTGATACACTCTATGTATTTTCTCTGAGCTTCTAATATGGTGTCTTTAAACAATATCTCTGCTGCTTGCAAACATTTCACCCAGTCGTGGCTCGTACTAATTTCCTTTTAACAAGTTGCCTCATTTTTCATAAGGCTTCTTTTTAAATCCAAGACTGCACTAGTGGTATTTTTGGCTTTCTTGTTCCTATGAAGATACTGAATCTCAGTACATTACAGCTTCTCATGCGGAGCATCTCTTTGAGAATACCGTGGTGAACCTGGGCTGCACCAGGAGTTCCTTCTCAACTGACTACTTCTCCAAGAAATATTTGTTCACAGGTATCTAAAAATTTACCCTCAGTATCATGTTTCAACATTATATTGGCCCAGTGTACATGACTTTTCCCTTTTTTATTGCATCCTGTACACCCACAGCATCTCTAGTCTCCTTTAGGACAGCTCAGGCAGTGTCACTGCCCTGGACAAGCTCTGTTGTAGTCCTCCTCTTAGGTGTGATATTTCAGTCTGTTGGCATCGATGTTATTTATCGATACAGTTAACTCACTTATCTGATGCGACTTTTCTGATTTCTTTAGCTGTGGCACTACTCCTCCACAATGCAAATTGCTCTGCCCCTCCTGTATAATTTAGAGTTTGTTCTGGCAGTGTTCTGATTATCTTCTCCTCAGTAACTTGCTGCAATGCCTATTAAGTTCATACCTGTGCTTAAAAGCAGTTGAGTCCCGTTCATCTGTCTTGTCTTTTATACCCATTGCATTGATATGAGGAGCACATCAACGTATGCCCCAACTGCCTAGTTTATGTGCCCATTGAAGTAGGATCTGAATTGCCCAAACTGATCTTCAACACTTCGACTGACTCTTTCTCACCTTCAGTCGTACCCTTCGCTCCAGAACACAAAATTCTTGGCCAGGATTCAGTTTCCAGACAACGACCATCCGTTACATTCACACCAGGACACTGTACAGGCAGGAAGGATAAGATGAAGGTCAAGAGAGCAACTTCACAGCTGGGAGCTTGAGTTTGGACTCGTGGCGGGGAAAGGATATTACCTTGAGGGTGGGAGCTCCTCTTTCTAATGCTGTTCCTGCACTTCATTTAATGACCTCTAAAATGGACAGGCAGAGGACTCCTCTCCCAGCTGGCAGCACCCACCTTTTAGATGCCTACCTTCTCCAGTGATACCCCTCTAGCTACACCTGCACCTAACTTCTCCATCATGCCCCATAGTCATAGTCAACACATCATCCAGACCTTCCCCATGGAAAAGGTGTCTCAAGCCATGTTCCTCTCCGGAGAAGAGAGATCTACAATGCTGCAGGACTTTTCCATACACTTGTGGTTTGCAGACTGGAAGCTCCCACACATGCAGGGAGCTTTCTTCTAAACACTGAGGAAAGACATCCCTTGAAAACACAAGGAGAAAAGGAGAGGTGGCTGCTTTTCTTTAATAGTTCAGGCGGTAGAGAAGTCGGACATCTTATGGTAGACCCGCATTCACTACATTTTCAAAGAACCTGAGATTGCAGCTATGCCTTGAAACCTTCCTTCCAAACAGACCCCACCAGGAGGACTCAGAAATCCTTTTTTTTTCCCAATCCTTGTGAGATTCAGACACAAGGAAGGTGGTGAGCAGATCAGCCCTGCAAAGGACACTTTAAATCACCATAACATTTACCAAACCCGTCCCACCTTCCTTGGCTTGTGGCTGTTCTTTGCAGACATCATTCCTCGCTTTATACCACCCCAAACATTTGGATGGCTGTGGGTTGAGCCAAACCACAAAACTGATCTGGATTAAAATAAACCCGGAAAATAGATATATATATTTGCTCGTATTTTAGGGGGTTAAATCTTTTCTCAGTCCTACTCCTAAACATCTTCGGAGATGACCGCCACCAAAACTGCACAGTTGACCTGCAGGTTCTTGACCAGCATAAGGTTCTGGTGGGGTTTGGGCATCGCTTTCTCCCTCCCACGAGAGTGGAGCTGCTGATTTGGAAACGGAGCCGGAAAACATTCAGATGCTGGGAGGGGCGCGTGCTTGCTGCAAAGCTCTTACAGGTGCGCTAATGAGAGACGGCGCTCTGCTCATCACAAGCCTGAGACCTTGGAGAATATTAGTAAAAATGCCAATTTGCACGTCTTGGGGTTAATTGAGGAAATCTCCGATGGAAAATCTTGCTGTCACTTCTGAAGCCTGTTCTGAATACAAATCATATGTCTCCACAGGATATTGTGAAAGCTTTTCAACTTCTTCGCAAACCTGTAGAAACAAGGAAGGTTGTGAGCTCCCAGAGCTCACAAAGGAAGTTTTCCTCAAAATTCAGAGTCACTTTTTATCTGTGTTGACATTAACGTGGGACTCACAGACCAAGTGTGGAGAATATGTGGGATCGTCTACCAAAGAAACAAAAAAGGGACTTGAATATTTTCTTGGATATTACCTAGGCCACACATTTTTCTAAGGAAAAAAGACATTTCTGCTTGCAAAAGAACTTCTATTCAAGTGGGACAACTGCCTTACTTTACTCCTTTACTCTATGCTGAGTTTCTTGTGGATAAAAATATTTACTAGGTGGTTTTATCTTTGTTTGACAATATGCAGTTATGTCATTGAGAAACTTAGGAAAGCATAGAAAAAAGGAACTGACACTGATGAAGAATCCACGCAGATTTTTATTATTCCAGAATCACAGTCTGTTTTTTCATAACCTGATCTTCTAGGGGGGCTTCTTTGCTATTACAACTGTTTTATGACATGCCACTCTAAGATTACCACCGACAGTGCAATTCACAACCGGAAATCCAGAATATTTCTATGTGTAATTGCAAATGCTGTGCGATTCTCTGATCATTCGATCAGCTGTTAGGGGATTTTATAAATGTCTTGCTCCACATTATGTCTGTATAATTAACTGCTCTTGTTGAAACACCTAATTTTTGAGGAGTTTATGGAGAACACTAGGGAGAAGCATTAGTTTGATGATGATTTTAAATGAGTTATTGCTTGGTTTTCAAAGTTAGCTTTTAGTAGTTTTGACATTCAGTCTTTTTTTTTTTAAACCAGCGTGTCCTATGGAGCAAAAAGATAAAAAATTAATTAGGGAAGGCAAGAAAAGAAAGCAAAAAGACCAAATTTTGCCTTCAGCAAGAGTTCCATAAAACCAAACTCAATTCCTGAACCTCCATCAGAACAGAAAGGTTTTACCAAATACTTTCACTTACAGTTTTCCAGTTTTCTCATTTGAGCATTCAGACGTGGCTGCGCGATGCTGCTGATTTCAACGTGTCGCAAAGGGTATAATTAAAAGCAGAATTCTACCTTGATTATCGCTCTGATATGTACACTTACCAGCAGTCGCAAGATGATGAGCTACTGAAACCGTACAACCATGCAAAGTATTACGGGTAATGTGCTGTGCCCTCGTTTGGGGTGGCTTTCTAGTTAGTGCCACGGAGGCACCGGTGAGGGGAGAAGATCTTGGGGTGAAACCCCCGAGGAGGGTGCCAGAGCCATGGGTGTACTTGGTGGCATTGCAACGCCTCTCCGGTGCTGTCTTGGGTGAGTCCCAATTCACCGTGCCTAAACACCACATAGGAGGAGTGGGGACGAGCACACAGTATCCTTTCTCTTGCAAAGGAAAGGGATGTTGAGAGGATAAATAAAATTAATTGGTGCCTAAAATAGTAAAGATACATACTACAATGGTTAACTGTACCATGAGTACAGGTTTCAAGATCTGTCACAAGCTGCTGAAGGAGAAATGAAAATCTAATTTTTTCACCGGCGTTAACATGGGAAAAGCAACCCAGGCAGTCACTTTTGAAGAGAAATTAGGAACAAAAGAGAACACATGTGGTAAAATGTTATAATAGTCAGAGCCAGAAGATCCTACTCATTTCCTGTAGGAGGAAAGTCACCAAGAATTGGAAAGGGGAAAGCCCACATGATTAAAAGAAGAACAAGACTGACTTCTCTCTGACTGACAGTCTGTGCATCAGTGCTATTCTGTTTCAAGACAGTCGTGTTCACAAGATAGTACAATCAAGCCAAATATAAAGCTGTGGAAAGGCACAATGACTGGCAGAGAGAATATCAAAGATTCACTTGCTGATGTAGAAAATCAAATCTCAAGTGGCAAACAAGGTTTTGACCCTTGCTAAGGCTGACCAGAAAGACTAGCCTGAAATACGAGATACAAAACAGCAAGTGCAAGACTGGAAAAAATAGTGTTGTGGATACATTTAACATGTGACATACATGATTCTCATAAGGTGTTGGGCTCCATTTCTTCACTTTAGTCGCAAGCTGGGTACAAGCCTGGTGAAGCTATGGCAAAGTTGCTGCATCCTCAAGTTTTATGCTATAATAAATGTTATGAAAAAGACACGGTTCCCTACTTATTCTTTATTGTGAAATGTCTTTAAAGCTGCAATGATTTTTTGGGGTGAAAATGAGTTTATATAGATGTGTTTACATAGAGTCGTGTAAAAATATGTATAAATATTTGTAAATATATATGTACTCACATCCGTATGTACTTCTATATACAGCTTTCTCACATAAGAGATCTGAAACGTATGGTGGGGCCATACACACTGAACTTATTTCCTTGCCAGACCACAACCTCCTTTGACCACAGACCTATGACTGAATTTTCTAGGATCAGAAGCAGATTTTCCAAGGCAACTTGGCATGTGTCAATACCATAAAGCCACGAAGAAGGGGTGTCTCAGCACCTTAATGCACTGTGTCTTCTGAGAGCCGCGATGGCTTATACCCCTCCAGCGGGGTAGAGCTGGGACGGGCAGCACCAGCTTCTGCAGCCTTCTCTGTGGCATCACAACGGCGCTTGTTACTGCATACAATTTATAAGGGCCTTCTTCCTTATAGGTTTCACAGTTCTGGACCTACTCCAAGTGCACGAGAATTGGCTTTCAAAAAAAGAGGGGTCTTTCTTTTCAAATTCAGCAAGTAAGTGCCATTAGGATGCATCCACCCATCAGAGCATTCATAGCTCATGGGATGGACAAGCAAGACCTTTCCTGCCCGGAGCAGGCTTGTCCTCCCTTTTCCTTCCTTCTGACCCCGCTCTAGACTCCTCTCAGGGAGAGGATGCTTTTACCTCCTTCTGCTGAAGCTGTTGAGATGAGCCTTTAATGTGCCATATGTTTATCGAGCTGCTGGGAGAGACCTGTGACCCAGACCTTGCTCCATAAATTAATCCCTCACTTTCATTCACAATAACAAACTAAACGGGGTTTAGCGAAGACGAGAGAATGGCTCTTTGCCCTGAGGCCAAGCGGTACAGCTAAGGTCACTGTCCCAAAATGAGGGTGGCCATGTCCACACCGTTCACTGGGAATGACCCCTGGTTCATGCTATACCCTCTGCTGTGCCGGGGGATTATTTGGGTCAATGTTAGTTGGCGCAGACCCAAACTGTGCCAGGGAACATGCTGACAATTTAATGCTGCCCTTGCACCCTTACAGCCCAACACTGTAGGCACAACTTGAGCCTCCCCCTTCCAGAGTCAGGTGAAGGGGTTTCTTCTTCCTCTCTCTGGTGCAATTCTTATTTAAGTGCCAAGTGAAGCTGAAAAGCTTCCACTGAAGGGACATAACACACCTACACCCCATCCTGGGATCACAGCCTAGGAGATAGGCAGAGAGATGGGGGCTCAAACTCTTCAGAGAAAGGAAGGCATAAACCCCTGGTATCCAGTATCCTCCCAGAGAGCCCCATTCCCAGAATTCATGGGGAAAAACCAGTCCTCCATTGCTCTGTTTTGTGCTGGTTCTGACTCGCTAAAACCTTCCTACCAGATTGAACCTCTGAGATGGGATTGATGGAGGAAACCTGAAATATGAACCATGACCAGCTCAGTGCCTGATAGCATCCCCTGGCACCGTTTAGTACACTGGTGTAGAGGCCACTCGTGCTTGGTAATGCAAAAGTTCCTAAGGTGAGCATGTCGAACCAGCAGCTGCCTCCCAGGTTACACAGCAACCTGGCTGGCACTCTGATGAACCGGATTCAGGAATGGCACATCTAATGCAACCGTTAGACCCATGAGATCTACCCAAATGCCTTTGTGAGTCTTGCTTTCAGTGTCTCTCTGCCTCATTTACCCATAGAAGGAGGCTCACATCTCCCCCCTCCCTGCCTGGATAAGAAGGTCGTGAAAATAAAGACGTGGGACTGCTGAGTGCTGAGGTGTTGTGTAAGTAGCCTTCTCCAGTTCTGGCCTGTTTCCAAAATCCATACTGACTCCCTTCAGCAAGGCACCTCCTTTCTTCATCCTCTTCAAGGCATTGCAAGTGAAGAGCAACTCAGAGAGGGGCTTCTGAGCCCCTGTTCAGCTGGGAGAGTTTCTTCACCTTAATATCAGAGGAGAGAGCTGAACACGGGAACGCCGCAGGGCCCGAGATTGTGGCATAGGGACAGGCTGGGAGAGTTGGGGGGTTCAGCCTGGAGAAGAGAAGACTCTGAGGAGACCTTAGAGCCCCTTCCAGTCCCTAAATGGGCTACAGGAAAGATGAGGACAGACTTATTAGCAGGGCCTGTTGCGACAGGACAAGGGGTAATGGCTTTAAACTAAAAGAGGGGAGATTTAGATTAGATATTAGGAAGAAATTGTTTAGGTTGAGAGTGGTGAAACCCTGGCCCAGGTTGCCCAGAGAGGTGGTGGCTGCCCCATCCCTGGAAACATTCCAGGCCAGGTTGGACGGGGATCTGAGCAATCTGGTCTGGTTGGAGATGTCCCTGCTCATGGCAGGGGGTTGGACTAGATGGCCTTTAGAGGTCCCTTCCCACCCAAACCACTCTGTAATTCTATGAAATGCCTTTGCACTGAATATACACCATCATTAACATGCTGTGTTTTGTTTAAAAAGTAAAAACAGAAATTTCCTGGAAATCTCATATACCCCCAAGTTGGCAATCCATCTGCCTTATGCCTTTGAGATGGTAAAGGTCATGATTAACACCTGCACTGAAAACCGAGCATTGCAATGTAGCAGGAACATGACCAGGGCAAGGAAAATCTCTGGTTCTCCCAAAAGTCCAAGTTTCCTGCATGGAGAGGAACTGGGAGAAGCCCATCCCTTCACGTCTCCCCTGTCTGTGCCTCCAAGCATCACATTTGCGATTTATCACAGCAGTATATCCCATGACAGCTCCTGTTCACTCACCATCTATTAAGCCTCTAACACCTCTCTGGAGCCACTGCTTTCCAAGAGCAATTCACCTTTTTGTAGGTTCATCTTCTGCTTTTTGTTCCTAAAACATTTAAGTTTGGATTAGGGTGCAATAAAAACAGCTGTCCCTTCCTCATCGTGATTTACTGTTCCGCAGTAAATCTAAGGGATACCTGGGCCGTTCATCAGCACTGCGTCTATATTTATTTCTCAGTGACTAATAAAAATGTGGAACGGTGGCAGACCTTGTTTTGATCTACGTGAAACTTTCATAAACATCCCTCCTTTTGACAGCGATCCTCCTCTGCGGACTGCTTTGTGAGACCTTCCTGTACTGAATCCATTAAAAGGAGATTTCATTGACATTGTAGTGTTATATGGTGCTAATTTAAATGCTTTACAGAAGTCCAAGGACATTGTATTTACTCAAAAAGCAACACTCATTTTTGGCACTGACTGCCCGCTGACGAATGTTATTAAGTTGCTGGCGGTTCAGTATGAGTTACTTCCGCAGTGTCTCGCAGTGTCTCATAGGAGGAGATAATCCCACCCATTGCGTGTTGTTAAGGCCTTACATTAGGTGAGATAAAGCTGAACAAGAGCTTCTGCATTTGTCACAGTATCCAAGCCTTGTTCATCGTCCATGTTCTTGGGAAAAATTTGGAAGCTGATACTGTCCCAGTCTCTGAAGTGCCTCACAAGAGCATCCCCAAATCATTTGCTGTAACCCGTATTTTCTACAATGTTTAGTCTAAAGACCTGGTTTTGGTTGACCTCAAACCTTTGAACAGGCAATGATTCCCCAGCAGACACATCGCTTCCCCCTGTCAAAGGTAGCTTCTTTGAGGAGGACAGATATCTACCATCTGCACACAAATACACAAGTAAGTGGAATACTTAATATAAATCATAGAATCACAGAATGGTTTGGGTTGGAAGGGATCTTCAAAGATAATCTAGGTCAACCTGCCATGGGCAGGGACACCTCCCACTAGACCAGGTTGCTCTAAGCCCTGTCCAGCCTGGCCTTGAACACCTCCAGGGATGGGGCAACTACCACCTCTCTGAGCAATCTTTTCCAGTATCTCACCACCCCAATAGTGAAAAATTTGTTCCTTATATGTAGTCTAAATTTCCCATCTTTTAGTTTAAAATCATTACCCATTGTCCTATGGCAGCAGGCCCTGCTAAAAAGTCTGTCTCCATCTTTCCGGTAGCACTCTTTAAGTGCTGAAAAGCCACTACAAGTTCTCCCCAGAGCCTTCTCTTCTCCACGCTGAACCCCCCCAACTCTCCCAGCCTGACCTCCCAGCAGAGGGGCTCCAGCCCTCGCAGCATCTCTGGGGCCTCCTCTGGCCCCACTCAACATGGTCAATATCTCTCCTGTGCTGAGGCCCCCGAGCTGGAGGCAGCACTGCGGGGGGGTCTCCCCAGAGCAGAGCAGAGCGCAGCAGAGGGGCACAATCCCCCCCTGGCCCTGCTGGCCACGCTGCTGGGGATGCAGCCCGGGATGCCGGGGGCTCGTTGGGCTGCCAGCACACATTGCCGGCTCATGTCCAAATTTTCACCCACCACTACCCCCAAGTCCTTCTCCTCAGGGCTGCTCTCCATCCATTGATCTTCCCGTCTGTAGAGTTATTGGGAATTGTCCCAAACCCAGTGCAGGACCCTGCACTTGGCCCTGTTAAACTACTTCATGCAGGTCGCACAGGCCCACTCCTCAAGCCTGTCAAGGGCCTTTGGATGACATCCCATCCCTCCGACATATCAACCGCACCACTCAGCTTGGCGTCAGCCACAAAATTGCTGAGGGTGCACTCAATCCCACTGTGTTACATATGACACTGGTGACGACAGTGGAGCTGGTGTCCATTGGACGTCCAGGATGTCGCAAGGGATGAGGACACCCTCCCAGGTGCTGACCTCTCCCTGGGCAGTGATGTCCCCATGCGTGAGGGCATTCTCCCAGGTGGTGACACCCCCCCGCCACAGTGGCATCACCCCCAGCCACTCTGCTGCCCCCCATGGCCAAGCCATCAGGGACCCCATGGGGATTCCAGGGGGAATCTTCAATAGTATTACTCCCACTATGAACTCTTGAGGGATACCACTTGGATACCAAGTGGTTTCCACTTGGACATCCAGCCATAGGCTGTAACTCTGCTTTTAACTCTTTTGGTAACCCTTCCTCTCCCTAGGAAGAGCTGCCAAAGCTGTTGGGGGCAGGACAGAACACTGCGAGCCCCCACATTCCTCCCTGGAGACGCTCAAACACAAGCAGCCAGACCAGTCTGGTGCACCCACCGCACGCAACAGACCCTCCATCGGACATAACCGACCGTGGGACTGCCAGCCCTGTGGCACCCACCCTGTGGCCCCTGCGCCCCCCAGTGCCCCGGTGAGTGCAGCCACTCGCCTTCCCCAAAGCCTTCGACGCCGCAGGTAAGGACTGAGCCCGACCCCGGCAGCCCAGGGACGCACTCGGGGCAAATTCACAGCCCTTCCTCCCTGGCACCTCTCCCTCCTCCTCCTCACTCCCTTGGTGCACCCTCACACCCCACCTGGGGAGGTGACCTCCAGCGTTTGCTCATGGCTCTCTTCCAGGATCAGCCCACCTCTGCCCACTGCCTGGGCAGGAGCGGCAGCCGTTCCCCGCACCCCGCGCGCCCCCAGCAGGTATGGCAACCCCAGCTGGCACCTCGGCACTCCCGTGTCCCCCGGCACCTCCGGCACCCGCGGGTCCCCTCTCTCCTCTCTCCCCCCCAGGCACCTCCAGCATCCCCAGCACCCCTGTCCCCTGGCAGCAGTGGCACAGGGGCTCAGCAAGGCACGGCGACCATACCTGCCGTCTCCTGGCCAAGGCCTGCCCAGTCCAGAGAACTTACAGACCATCTCCCGCTATCGGGGAGGGGCCATCTCTCCCGTCTCACCTCCCCACTGCGCAGCCCCATCCCACTGGCACAGCAGCTCACCCCGCAGGGATCGTCCCTCTCCCCTGGCGCAGAGCATGGGGACGGCCGTGCTCAGGGCCGTCTCAGCGGGTGCCCCAGGAGACTCCCCCCGGACCCCGGACCACCACGTCTCCCTCTCACCCATGCAGGTCTGCAAAAGTCTCCGGGCGGCGGCTCTTTCTACCCCCACGGCTTCTGCTGCGAGGGGATGAGCACCCAAGTGCCTCCATCAGCCACCTGCACAAAGGGACACAGCGTTCATTCTCCACCAGGCGCTGGTCTCTGGGGACATTGGAGCCAACCAAAGATGTTCCCGCCCTGCGACCAACAAGGGAGAGCAGTGGCAGCAGCCCCACCAGCACTGATACCGTCCCTGCCCGGCTACCACCACCTCGAGGGACACCTCAGCCTGCCCAGCAAAGCCAGCCCCTTGGGGAAACAGCAGGACAGTGGCAGCCCCCCAGTCAATGACATCCCCATGGATGTGGGCACCCTCCTATGCAGTGACACACCGCTGAGTACGGATGTCCCCATGGAGGAGGACATCCTGCCAGGGGTTGACATCTCCCTGGGTAGTGATGTCCCCATGCATGAGGATATCCTCCCAGGTGGTAACACCCCTCCACCACAGTGACATCACCCCCAGCCACTCTGCTGCCCTCCATGTCCATGGGGATTCCAGCACCACATGGTGCTGCCACAGGAGGTGCTGCTGCAAGACCTGCCACCATCTCAGGGCAGCGCATCCCAACAGTACCATGAGCCCTCACAAGAGAGGGAAGAAGCAGCAGCAGGACGCATTGCCAAAAAGTGGGAGCAAGCGCAAGGCTCCCGCAGCCAGCGCTGGGGCAGGAGGGTGGGATAAGGACTTTTGCAAGGGTGGGATGGTTTTGGGGAGGGCGGAGGGGAGCTGTTTATGATGTAGTAGCTTTAATGAGTGTTTTGTTCTCAATGTTCCCATTAAAAGCTGTTTCTCCAGAACCTCTCTGTGCCTGCATGGGATGGGGAGGGAGTGCAGGGGGCACCAGGAAATGGCACCAATGAGGTGCAAAAGCATCGCTGAGCCCCAAGTCAGATCCAACAAGCTCCGAAGGGCACCAAGACCTCCCCATGGCTGAGTCAGCACCAGTGGTACAGGCAATCATGGCAGATGACTCCCCTGTCCCTTTCCTCAGGGGAAGCAGCCCTTTGGTGGGGGACCCAGGACACATGGGTCTGTGCAGGACTCACGGACACAGCTCCCAGCATAAAGCAGCAATCCTGGGCACCATCCTCCCACCCTGCGGCTGTAGCAGGCTGCTGGACCTGCTCCTAACCACCCCACCGTGGCCCCACGCATCCCACTGCAGCCCCCAGAGACGGCTCCTCCAGGCTCCGCCGCGGCAGTGTTTAACAGGAGCAATGAGCCACGGGGTTTGCTGCCATAAGGTAGAGGGAAGAATGTTGTGGGGCACCATACCAAAGGCATCACAGAATTCCAGGTGGATGACATCCATAGATCTGCCCTTGACCACCGATGCCATCACTCCATCGTGAGACCCCACCTGGAATATTGCATTCAGGTCTGGAGCCCTCAAGAGAAGAAGGACGTGAAGCTGTTGGAGCGGGGCCAGAGGAGGCCATGAAGATGATCAGAGGGCTGGAGCCCCTCTGCTGGGAGGACAGGGTGAGAGAGTTGGGGGTGTTCAGCCTGGAGAAGAGAAGGCTCCGGGGAGACCTTCTAGCAACTTTCCAGTATGTGAGGGGGGCCTGCAAGAAAGCTGGAGAGGGACTTTTTACAAGGGCATGCAGTGGTAGGATGGGGGGGAATGGCTTCAAACTGGAAGAGGGGAGATTTAGATTACATATTAGGAAGAAATTTTTCACTCTGAGGGTGGTGAGACACTGGAACAAATTTCCCCAAGAAGCTGTGGCTGCCCCATCCCTGGAGGTGTTCAAGGCCAGTTTGGATGGGTCTTTGAGCAACCTGGTCTCGTGGGACAGGGGTTGGAACCAGATGATCTTTAAGGTCCCTTCCAACCTACACCATTTGATGATTCTGAGAAGGCCACTGGATTAGTCAGGTAGGGTTTGGCCTTGGTGAAGCCATGCTGGTCATCTCTCGAGGGGCTGCTGAGCTGTTGTCTTTCCATTTTCTAACTTTGCAGTCAGCAGTTGTGAAGCATTTATGCCTCTCAGTCACTATTAATTTACAAACTGGTAAAAATGAGCTCCCTAAAGCACAAACATCCTTCTCAGTAAACTGCCTTGGCATTTTATTTGAATCAGGTTTAGTTCTCCTGCTATGTGTGCAAATCTTGTAAATTCTTCACTGTTGCTCCTGTCACTGTTGTTAACGCTACTGTTCCCCAAAAGTGTTCAAGTTCCCTTTTGCCTGAAATACCTTTCGAATTCACTCAATACTATAACACCACAAACTGATTTGCCGCACACCACATCTCCCACAACATCTCCAATTAAACACTATACAGTTGGTCTTTTTCGACGTGCCAAGCTAATAGCTATTGGTTCGTTGTGCACTTCTCATAATACCAGGGAATGTGAAAGACTCTCATCTTTTATTTTTAATACATTGCTGCCTATCGTCACTTTCCGCAAGTTTCAATATGCTTCTGTCACTATTTCTCTTAATCACCAGATTTTCTACAGAATATCCCATTCACATCAACACAATGACCATGACCAGAACTGTCAGGAGAGCTCACCAAGTTCAGGTGTTCAAGTGTGCATAACTTACATTTGATACACCCCTGCCTGGTTCGAAAATCTGATTCCACATGAGGAGCCAGATGCTGAACACTTCTGCAAAAGTTCGTTTTGTATAAAAAATTCTCAAACTCTCTTCAACAGCTTACAGTGCAGACCTAATGTGCCTTTTCCCTTGATGTAGCATAACACATCTGTTCCTCTCATCCATAGTTGTCTTCACGTGTAATGGTGAGCAGAGGAGAAACTCTCCAGAGTAAGACCAGAACTTCAAAGCTAATGGCATAGGCACAGAAACTGCCCTAACATTGCTCCTAGGATGATGTATTTGCTCCAGGATCCTTCCCTGTAGGAGTTTTTGTTTGATTTTTTGGTTGTTATATCAATTTATATAATCTTCAGCAATGTTAACTTCCAAAGTCATGAGATTTGTTCCCAGAATTGTGTGATTACCTTAGGTTATCAGAGGTTTGGTTTGAACGGCAAACAAATGTTTTTATTCACCGCCTGCTTTTGCAGATGCTCCATTTTTTTTTCAAGAATATCACAGAATCATAGAATGGTTTAGGTCGGAAAGGACCATGAAGATCAGGCAGGGACACCTCCCACTAGACCAGGTTGCCCAAGGCCACGTCCAGCCTGGTCTTGAACACCTCCAGGGATGGGGCCTCAACAACCTCTCTGGGCAACCTGTGCCAGTGCCTCACCACCCTCACAGGGAAAAACTTCTTCCTAATGTTCAATCCGAACGTGCCCTCTTCCAGTTAAAAGCCATTTCCCCTCATCCTATTACTACATGCCCCAGTAAAAAGTCCTTCCCCAGCTCTCTGGTAGGCCCCATTTAGGGACTGGAAGGCTACAATAAGATCTTCCCGGAGCCTTCTCCAGGCTGAACAGCCCCAACTCTTTCAGCCTCTCCTCATAGGAGAGGTGCTCCAGCCCTCGGATCATCCTCCTCGTGACTCTCCTCTGGAGGTACTCTAACAGCCCCATGTCCTTCTTCTGTTGGGGACTCCCGAGCTGGATGCAGTACTGCAGGTGGTGTCTCACAAGAGTGGAGCAGAGGGGCAGAATCCCCTCCTTTCACCTGCTGGCCACGCTTCTGATGCAGCCCAGGATACGGTTGGCCTTCTGGGCTGCGATCGCACACTGCTATCTCATGTTGAGCTTCTCGTCAATCAGCACCCCCAGGTCCTTCTCCTCAGGGCTGCTCTCCAGCCATTCCCCACTCAGTCTCTGTTTGTGCTTGGGATTGCCCCAACCCAGATGTAGGACCCTGCACTTGGCCTTGTTCAATTGCGTGAGGTTGGCTTGGGCCCACCTCTCCAGCCTGTCCAGGTCACCCTGGATGCCATCCCTCCCCTCCAGCACGTCTACCTCGCCACACACCGTGGTGTCATCGGCAAACTTGCTGAGGGTGCACTCGACCCCACTGTCCATGTCGCCAACAAAGATGTTGAACAGTAGAGGCCCCAGTACCCACCCCTGAGGAATATCTCCGGGAAATAAAAACTTCCAGAGAGAAGGAAAGTTGGTTTTCTCCTGCAAGGAGATACTTGATCGTTCCTGGAGAGTGCCTCAGGATTATCTTTACAATTGTGAGATTTGCAATAAAATTATAAGTAGTAGTGACCTCACATTTCTGCCTGGGTAGGACAGTGTGTGTATTTTATATCCTAAGGTACAATAGTAAAATATTTCAAAAAGAAAATAAATGTAATGTATTCATAATTGCTAATGTGATTGAGAATGTACATTTCAGAAATGTAATGGCATAAACCTGAAGAATTGTCCCAACCCCAGTGCAGGACCCTGCACTGTTAAACTACTTCATGCGGGTCGCACAGGCCCACTCCTCAAGCTTGTCCAGGGCCTTTGGATGACATCCCATCCCTCCTACATATCAACCGCACCACTCAGCTTGGCGTCAGCCACAAAATTGCTGAGAGTGCACTCAATCCCACTGTGTTACATATGACACTGGTGACGACAGTGGAGCTGGTGTCCATTGGACGTCCAGGATGTCGCCAGGGATGAGGACACCCTCCCAGGTGCTGACCTCTCCCTGGGCAGTGATGTCCCCATGCGTGAGGGCATTCTCCCAGGTGGTGACACCCCCCCGCCACAGTGGCATCATCCCCCAGCCACTCTGCTGCCCCCCATGGCCAAGCCATCAGGGACCCCATGGGGATTCCAGGGGGAATCTTCAATAGTATTGCTCCCACTATGAACTCTTGAGGGATACCACTTGGATACCAATTGGTTTCCACTTGGACATCCAGCCATAGGCTGTAACTCTGCTTTTAACTCTTTTGGTAACCCTTCCTCTCCCTAGGAAGAGCTGCCAAAGCTGTTGGGGGCGGGACAGAACACTGCGAGCCCCCACATTCCTCCCTGGAGACGCTCAAACACAAGCAGCCAGACCAGTCTGGTGCACCCACCGCACACAACAGACCCTCCACCGGACATAACTGACCGTGGCACTGCCAGCCCTGTGGCACCCACCCTGTGGCCCCTGCGCCCCCCCAGTGCCCCGGTGAGTGCAGCCACTCGCCTTCCCCAAATCCTTCGACGCCGCAGGTAAGGACTGAGCCCGACCCCGGCAGCCCAGGGACGCACTCGGGGCAAATTCACAGCCCTTCCTCCCTGGCACCTCTCCCTCCTCCTCCTCACTCCCTTGGTGCACCCTCACACCCCACCTGGGGAGGTGACCTCCAGCGTTTGCTCATGGCTCTCTCCCAGGATCAGCCCACCTCTGCCCACTGCCTGGGCAGGAGCGGCAGCCGTTCCCCGCACCCCGCGCACCCCCAGCAGGTATGGCAACCCCAGCTGGCACCTCGGCACTCCCGTGTCCCCCGGCACCTCCGGCACCCGCAGGTCCCCTCTCTCCTCTCTCCCCCCCAGGCACCTCCAGCATCCCCAGCACCCCTGTCCCCTGGCAGCAGTGGCACAGGGGCTCAGCAAGGCACGGCGACCATACCTGCCGTCTCCTGGCCAAGGCCTGCCCAGTCCAGAGAACTTACAGACCATCTCCCGCTATCGGGGAGGGGCCATCTCTCCCGTCTCACCTCCCCACTGCGCAGCCCCATCCCACTGGCACAGCAGCTCACCCCGCAGGGATCGTCCCTCTCCCCTGGCGCAGAGCATGGGGACGGCCATGCTCAGGGCCGTCTCAGCGGGTGCCCCAGGAGACTCCCCCCGGACCCCGGACCACCATGTCTCCCTCTCACCCATGCAGGTCTGCAAAAGTCTCCAGGCGGCGGCTCTTTCTACCCCCACAGCTTCTGCTGCGAGGGGATGAGCACCCAACTGCCTCCATCAGCCACCTGCACAAAGGGACACAGCGTTCATTCTCCACCAGGCGCTGGTCTCTGGGGACATTGGAGCCAACCAAAGATGTTCCCGCCCTGCGACCATCCATGGAGAGCAGTGGCAGCAGCCCCACCAGCACTGATACCGTCCCTGCCCAGCTTCCACCACCTCGAGGGACACCTCAGCCTGCCCAGCAAAGCCAGCCCCTTGGGGAAACAGCAGGACAGTGGCAGCCCCCCAGTCAATGACATCGCCATGGATGTGGGCACCTTCCCAGGCAGTGACATACCCCTGAGTGCGGATGTCCTCATGGAGGAGGACACCCTGCCAGGGCCTGACCTCTCCCTGGGTAGCGATGTCCCCATGCATGAGGACATCCTTCCAGGTGTGGACCTCTCCCTGGGTAGTGATGTCCTCACAGAATCACAGAATAGTCAGGGTTGGTAGGGACCTCTGGAGATCATCTAGTCCAACCCCCCTGCCAGAGCACGGTCACCTACAGCAGGTTGCACAGGACAGCGTCCAGGCGGGTTTTGAACATCTCCAGAGTGGGAGACTCCACAACCTCTCTGGGCAGCCTGTTCCAGTGCTCCACTACCCTCAAAGTGATGAAGTTCCTCCTCACGTTAAGATGGAACTTTCTATGGTCAAGCTTGTGCCCATTACCCCTCGTCCTATCAATGGGCACCACTGAAAAAAGACTCCTCCCATCCCTCTGGCACCCTCCCTTTAAGTATTTGAAAGCATTAATAAGATCCCCCCTCAGTCTTCTTTTCTCTAGACTAAAGAGACCCAAGTTCCTCAGCCTTTCCTCATATGAAAGATGTTCTAATCCCCTAATCATCTTCGTAGCCCTTTGCTGGCTGGACTCTCTCCAGCAGATCCCTGTCTTTCTTGAACTGGGGAGCCCAGAACTGGACACAGTAGTCCAGATGCGGCCTCACCAGGGCAGAGTAAAGGGGGAGGATGACCTCCCTCGACCTGCTGGCCACACTTTTTTTGATGCACCCCAGAATGCCATTGGCCCTCTTGGCTGCCAGGGCACATTGCTGGCTCATGGTCATCCTGTTGTCCACCAGGACTCCCAGGTCCCTTTCCACAGAGCTGCTCTCCAGGAGGTCAGCCCCCAACCTGTACTGATGCATGGGGTTATTCCTCCCCAGATGCAGTACCCTACACTTGCCCTTGTTGAATTTCATTAGGTTCCTCCCTGCCCAACTCTCCAGCCTGTCCAGGTCACGCTGTAAAGCCGCACAGCCTTCTGGCGTGTCAGCCACTCCTCCCAGTTTAGTGTCATCAGCAAACTTGCTGATGGTATGCTCTATCCCTTCATCCAGATCATCGATGAATATATTGAACAGGACTGGACCCAGTACTGACCCCTGAGGAACACCACTTGTTACTGACCTCCAACTAGACTCTGCACCACTAACCACAACCCTCTGAGCTCTACCTGTCAGCCAGTTCTCAATCCGCCCCACTGTCCATTCATCTAGCCCGCACTTCCTAAGCTTGCATGTGAGGATGATGTGGGAGACAGTGTCGAAAGCCTTGCCAAAGTCAAGGTAGACAACATCCACTGCCCTCTCCTCATCCACCCATCTAGTCACTTCATCATAGAATGCTATCAGATTAGTCAGACATGACTTCCCCTTACTGAATCCATGTTGACTACTTCTGATAACCTTCTTTTCATCCAGGTGCTTTGAGATGATACCCAGCACAAGCTGTTCCATCATCATTCCAGGGATGGAGGTGAGGCTGACCGGCCTGTAGTTTCCCGGGTCATCCTTCTTGCCCTTTTTGAAGACTGGAGTGACATTAGCTATCCTCCAGTCCTCAGGCACCTCACCTGTCCTCCAGGACCTTTCAAAGGTAATGGAGAGCAGCCCAGCAATGACTTCCCCCAGCTCCCTCAGCACTTGAGGGTGCATCCCATCAGGCCCCATGGATTTGTGGATATCCAGTTTATCTAACTGATCTCTAACTTGCTCCTCGTCAACCAAAGGAAAGTCTTGCTCCCTCCAGACTTTCTCTGTTACCTGCAAAGTCTGGGTTTCCTGAGGACTGGCCCGAACAGTGAAGACAGAAGCGAAGAATGCATTTAGCAACTCCGCCTTCTCTGCATCATCTGTCACCACGGCACCTGTCTCGTTCAACAGCGGGCCCACATTTTCCCTAGTTTTTCTTTTGTCTCCTATTTGCCTCCTGTTGGCCTTGACATCCCTCGCCAGGTTCAATTCCAAGGCTGCCTTGGCTTTCCTTGTTTCCTCCCTGCATACCCTGACAGCATTCTTGTATTCCTCCCAAGCAGTCAGCCCCTTCTTCCACCTATTGTAAACTCCCTTCTTCCACCTGAGCTTTTTCAGAAGGTCTCTGCTCAGCCATGCAGGCCTCCTTCTTCCCTTGCCCGATTTCTTTCTCTTTGGGATGCACTGATCCTGAGCTCGGAGGAAGTGACGCTTAAATAGCAGCCAGCTCTCTTGAGCCCCCTTACCCTCTAGAGCCCTCTCCCATGGGATTTCTCCAAGCAACTCCTTGAAACGATCAAAGTTAGCCCTCCTGAAGTTTAAGGTTTCAACTCTACTTGTCATTTTGTCTATACTACACTTAATCCTGAATTCTATCTTCTCATGATCACTGCAGCCCAGTCTGCCCCCAACCTTTACATCCTCCACCACTCCCTCTTTGTTTGTCAGTACCAGGTCCAGTAGAGAACCTTTCCTTGTAGGCTCCTCCACCACCTGAGTCAAAAAGTTGTCATCAATGCACTGGAGGAACCTCCTGGACTGTACATGCCTAGCTGTGTGGCCTTCCCAGCAGATATCAGGGTAGTTGAAGTCCCCCATGAGAATCAAGGCCTGTGACTGTGAGGCGATTTTCACCTGCCTGTAGAAGGCCTCATCAACTACCCCATCCTGATCAGGTGGCCTGTAATAGACACCCACAACAGTGTCTCTCATATTACCCTGCCCCTTGATCCTTACCCACAAGCTCTCAATGTGCTCTTCATCTGCTCCCAGGGAGAGCTCATTACATTCCAGTTGCTCTCTCACATAAAGAGCAACTCCACCGCCTCGCCTCGCCGGCCTATCTTTCCTAAAGAGAACACAGCCCTCCATGACAGTGTTCCAGCCATGTGAGCCATCCCACCACGTCTCAGTAATTGCAATGAGATCATGGTCCTGTGACCACACACAGATCTCTAACTCCTCGTGTTTATTCCCCATGCTACACGCGTTGGTGTACAGGCATTTCAGAAAGGCCACTGAGTGTGTAGTTTTTGCCCTTGAGGAGTGGTGGGCCTTCTGATTCTCAAAAGTACTAGCACTCTGCCCCACAGTTGCTGAGCTACTATGCCCAGGCGCCTCTCTAGCAAGCCCATTTACACGCCCATCCCCCTTCAAATCTAGTTTAAAGCTCTCCCAATGAGCCCTGCTAACTCTGCCCCAAGAACCATTTTCCCCCTGCGAGACAGGCTTTTCCCATCTGCTGCCAGCAGGCCTGGTGTTCTGTAGATCAGGCCATGATCGAAGAACCCAAAACCCTGCCTGTGGCACCAAGTTCGGAGCCAGTCATTGCCCTGCTGGCTCTTCCTGTTAACCCCCTCATCGTTCCCTGCAACAGGAGGGACAGAAGAAAACAAGACTTGGGCTCCCGATCCCTTAACTAGTCGTCCCAAGGCCCTGAAATCCTTCTTTATTGCTCTTGGCGTTCTTCTTACTACATCATCACTGCCTATTTGAAACACTAAAAGGGGATAATAATCCGATTGCTGCACCAGGGACGGAAGCTTCCTCTTAACATCACCAACCCGGGCCCCAGGGAGGCAGCAAACCTCCCTATATAGCGGGTCCAGTCTGCATATGGGGCCCTCCGCCCCCCTCAGAACTTAGTCCCCTATTACAATGACTCGTCTTTTCTTTTTCACTGAGAAAGTTTTGATTCGGGGTGTGGATTGACGAGGCCTCTGCAAGTCCTCCAACCTGGGAGGATTATCATCCTCACTGTTGTGCCATTCCCCCTGCAGAACAGTGTATCTATTGTGCAGTGGGACTTGGGAAGGTGTGGGGGCTGACCTCTCCCTGGGTAGTGATGTCCCCATGCATGAGGACATCCTCCCGGGTGTGGACCTCTCCCTGGGTAGTGATGTCCCCATGCATGAGGATATCCTCCCAGGTGGTAACACCCCTCCACCACAGTGACATCACCCCCAGCCACTCTGCTGCCCTCCATGTCCATGGGGATTCCAGCACCACATGGTGCTGCCACAGGAGGTGCTGCTGCAAGACCTGCCACCATCTCAGGGCAGCGCATCCCAACAGTACCATGAGCCCTCACAAGAGAGGGAAGAAGCAGCAGCAGGACGCATTGCCAAAAAGTGGGAGCAAGCGCAAGGCTCCCGCAGCCAGCGCTGGGGCAGGAGGGTGGGATAAGGACTTTTGCAAGGGTGGGATGGTTTGGGGGAGGGGGGGAGGGGAGCTGTTTATGATGTAGTAGTTTTAATGAGTGTTTTGTTCTCAATGTTTCCATTAAAAGTTGTTTCTCCAGAACCACTCTGTGCCTGCATGGGATGGGGAGGGAGTGCAGGGGGCACCAGGAAATGGCACCAATGGGGTGCAAAAGCATCGCTGAGCCCCAAGTCAGATCCAACAAGCTCTGAAGGGCACCAAGACATCCCCACGGCTGAGTCAGCACCAGTGGTACAGGCAGTCATGGCAGATGACTCCCCTGTCCCTTTCCTCAGGGGAAGCAGCCCTTTGGTGGGGGACCCAGGACACATGGGTCTGTGCAGGACTCACGGACACAGCTCCCAGCATAAAGCAGCAATCCTGGGCACCATCCTCCCACCCTGTGGCTATAGCAGGCTGCTGAACCTGCTCCTAACCACCCCACCGTGGCCCCACGCATCCCACTGCAGCCCCCAGAGTCGGCTCCTCAAGGCTGTGCCACGGCAGTGTTTAACGGGGGCAATGAGCCACGGGGTTTGCTGCCATAAGGTAGAGGGAAGAATGTTGTGGGGCACCATACCAAAGGCATCACAGAAGTCCAGGTGGATGACATCCATAGATCTGCCCTTGACCACGGATGCCATCACTCCATCGTGAGACCCCACCTGGAATATTGCATTCAGGTCTGGAGCCCTCAAGAGAAGAAGGACGTGAAGCTGTTGGAGCAGGACCAGAGGAGGCCATGAAGATGATCAGAGGGCTGGAGCCCCTCTGCTGGGAGGACAGGGTGAGAGAGTTGGGGGTGTTCAGCCTGGAGAAGAGAAGGCTCCAGGGAGACCTTCTAGCAACTTTCCAGTATGTGAGGGGGGCCTACAAGAAAGCTGGAGAGGGACTTTTTACAAGGGCATGCAGTGGTAGGATGGGGGGGAATGGCTTCAAACTGGAAGAGGGGAGATTTAGATTACATATTAATCACAGAATCACAGAATCACACAGAATCACAGAATTTTCAGAGTTGGAAGGGACCTCTAGAGATCATCTAGTCCAACTCCCCTGCCAAAGCAGGACTGCCCAGAGCACATTACTCAGGACTGCATCCAGGCAGGTCTTGAAAATCTCCAGAGAAGGGGACTCCACAACCTCCCTGGGCAGCTGTGCCCGTGCTCTGTCACCCGAACCGGAAAGAAGTGTTTCCGTGTATTTGAACGGAACTTCCTGTGCTCTAACTTGTGCCCATTGCCCCTCGTCCTGTCACTGGGAACCACTGAAAATAGCCTGGCTCCATCCTCCTTCAACCCACCCTTTAGATACTTGTAAGCATTAATAAGGTCTCCCCTCAGCCTTCTCTTCTCCAGGCTAAAGAGTCCCAGCACTCTCAGCCTTTCCTCATACGGGAGATGCTCCAATCCCTTCATCATCTTAGTTGCCCTTCGCTGGACTCGCTCCAGCAGTTCCCTGTCCCTCTTGAACTGGGGAGCCCAAAACTGGACACAGTATTCCAGTTGTGGCCTCACCAGTGCAGAGTAGAGGGGGAGAATGACCTCCCTTGACCTACTGGCCACACTCTTCCCTATGCATCCCAGGATTCCATTGGCCTTTTTGGCAACAAGGGCACATTGCTGGGCCATGGATAATTTACTGTCTACCATGACCCCCAGATCATTCTCCTCAGAACTACTTCCCAGCAGGTCAGCCCCTAACCTATACTGGTGCTTTGCATTCTTCCTCCCCAGGTGCAGGACCCCGCACTTGCTTTTGTTGAACCTCATTAGGTTCTTCTCTGCCCAGCTCTCCAGCCTGTCCAGGTCACGCTGGATGGCAGCACGGTCCTCTGGGGTGTCAGCCACCCCACCCAGTTTGGTATCATCAGCAAACTTGCTGAGGATACACTCTGTCCCCTCATCCAGGTCATTAATGAATATATTAAACAAAATAGGACCAAGTATTGACCCCTGGGGGACACCACTGGTTACAGGCCTCCAACTAGACTCTGTGCCGCTGATCACAACCCTCTGAGTTCTGTCGTGCAGCCAACTCTCAATCCACCTCACTGTCACCTCATCTAGCCCATACTTCCTCAGCTTCCTAATGAGGATGTTGTGGGAGACAGTGTCAAAAGCCTTGCTAAAGTCAAGGTAGATGACATCCACGACTCTCCCCTCATCCAGCCAACCAGTTATAACATCATAGAAAGCTATCAGATTGGTCAAGCATGATTTACCCTTGGTAAATCCATGTTGACCACTTCCAATAACTTCCTGTTCCTCGACGTGTTTGGAGAGGACATCCAGAATGAGTCGCTCCATTACCTTCCCAGGGACAGAGGTTAGACTAACTGGTCTGTAGTTCCCTGGGTCCTCCTTCTTGCCTTTTTTGAAGGCAAGAAGGAGGCATATTAGGAAGAAATTTTTCACTCTGAGGGTGGTGAGACAGTGGAACAAATTTCCCCAAGAAGCTATGGCTGCCCCATCCCTGGAGGTGTTCAAGGCCAGTTTGGATGGGTCTTTGAGCAACCTGGTCTCGTGGGACAGGGGTTGGAACCAGATGATCTTTAAGGTCCCTTCCAACCTACACCATTTGATGATTCCGAGAAGGCCACTGGATTAGTCAGGTAGGATTTGGCCTTGGTGAAGCCATGCTGGCCATCTCTCGAGGGGCTGCTGCCCCTCGAGGGGCTGCAACCATATCTCAAGGATACGGTTGGCCTTCTGGGCTGCGATCGCACACTGCTGGCTCATGTTGAGCTTCTCGTCAATCAGCACCCCCAGGTCCTTCTCCTCAGGGCTGCTCTCCAGCCATTCCCCGCTCAGTCTCTATTTGTGCTTGGGATTGCCCCAACCCAGCTGTAGGACCTTGCACTTGGCCTTGTTCAACTGCATGAGGTTGGCTTGGGCCCACCTCTCCAGCCTGTCCAGGTCCCTCTGGATGCCATCCCTCCCCTCCAGCGTGTCTACCTCGCCACACACCGTGGTGTCATCGGCAAACTTGCTGAGGGTGCACTCGACCCCACTGTCCATGTCGCCGACAAAGATGTTGAACAGTAGAGGCCCCAGTACCCACCCCTGAGGAATATCTCCGGGAAATAAAAACTTCCAGAGAGAAGGAAAGTTGGTTTTCTCCTGCAAGGAGATACTTGATCGTTCCTGGAGAGTGCCTCAGGATTATCTTTACAATTGTGAGATTTGCAATAAAATTATAAGTAGTAGTGACCTCACATTTCTGCCTGGGTAGGACAGTGTGTGTATTTTATATCCTAAGGTACAACAGTAAAATATTTCAAAAAGAAAATAAATGTAATGTATTCATAATTGCTAATGTGATTGAGAATGTACATTTCAGAAATGTAATGGCATAAACCTGAAGAAATCTAATTCTGAAAGGAAGCTGTCTAAATTTAGAGTGATGTAGTACTAATTAATCCATTTAGCATTCCATGCTGGTTTCAGCCCCAGGAATGACTAAAGAGAGGACTGCCCCCGGCTTAGGAGGGGCAAGGAAAATGAAAGACATTGGATATTTTTTTCTTTTTTTTCTTTCCTTTTTTTTTTTGCTGTCAAGTCAAAACAGATCATCTCTGATCATTTCAGTGACAGAGGTATTTTTTCCAGGTCGATTTGCACTAACTGGGCTTGGATGGAAATGCTTTCTAGCAAACTTGTTGGTTTACATGCAAGTAAAAGTTGTGTCTACTTCAGTGAGGGTTTTATTTGCATCAGGCCAGCAAGACCGAGCCCTGAAATGATCAGTGGTATAGAGATTTATAGAGATTTATATATACTACATAGTGGTGTGTACATATACATACATATATGTAACATATGTATAATCCAGGGACTAACCAAAGCCTGCTGGAGCCAAGCCAAGCCAAATATTTCCATCGATGCAATGACCTTGGGACAAAGATCTCCAGTTACCTGCTCAAAACCTTCTTGTTGTCCCCACATTGCATACGAGAGAGCATCACATCAAGGCTTCAAGGGTGGTATGAGATTTTCCCTCCAAAGACAGGGACGCTGCTCTAGTCTCCGGGCCTAGAAGGGGTTTTGGCTGAGTTTTAGCTTCCCAAAGGAGAGAGGCAGTAAATTCACCTGATGGTGGCGTGGGGAGGATGGGATCTGGCAAAGTGTCTGCAGCAAAGTAGCCTCAGGGAGTCTCCAAGTCCATGCTGTCTTCTTCCAATAGTGGGCCAAGGATTAGAGGCTTTAGGGGTTCCGCTCTCAGTCCTTATTCCCGTGAAAAAAAAAAAAAAAAAAAGAATTAAACACGAAGGAAAAATCATTGGGACCATGGGAGATAAATAGAGACAGAACCAAAATCCATGAAAAATCCCGGTCTTTGAATCATAATAGCTTCCATATAAACAATACAGCAGGGAGGTTCTTGTTATTGAAATCAGTGGATACCAATTAATTTTTCTCAGCTGAATGGCATAAAATCCCAGCCTTTTTACTTTCGGGGAGGGCTTTTGAAAATTCAGCCTGTTTAACTATTTTTGTTCTTGTAACTTTTTTTTAGCCTGTGTTTCCTTTCCCCTTCTCCCTATGAGAAGCCTTATAATTGTCTTCAAAACCTACTTAAAGTCTCAACCAAGGAGTTAGTGCAGTGTTGAAACCTCTTACAGCTCTTCATTACACACATACAGCTTCATTCTCCACCGAGGATGCAGTGAAAAGTCACAATATTTGACAGTTGTGGCCAACATCACTGCTCGCTGGTCCCCACTACTCTGGGACCAGACATAAAAGACACTCCAGACTTCCTTATAGTTATCATTGCTGTTACGAAGGAAGGAGTTAAAGTATAGGATTGAAGACTACTGCATCTTTTGAGTGTCTTGGCATGGACAGCAGGGACTGCGGAGACTTCAGAGACAGAACTATCAACTGAATTAAAAGCACGAGGTGTCAAGGGATATTGCACCGAGATATTGGGGACAAGGACACTTTTCTTTCCGTGTTGGTCAGACGTGTTTAACTGTGAGGCCCTGGTCCAGGCACGCAGAAGGAGGTGGTGAATAGCAATCAGGCTACGCTTGAGCTATCCCTGCCACAGGGAGATGCCACACCATGAAATGCACTCCTTTTTGGGTGTAGGCAAACCCTTGCCATGAAAATAGCCACTGGGAAGTCCCAGAACTGGGAGGTGTGTGACAGGGAGGTCCCCTGGGGTGCTGCGATGCTGGGATGTTCCCTCGGGCATGGCCCTGCTAGCCTGTAAAAAGAAAAGGCCTTCTAAAACCGAAATATAATACATATGTATAAGAGTGTGTGTATATATATACACACACATATCCACATAGAATCATAGAATCATAGAATCGTTTAGATTGGAAGAGACTTTTAAGATCATCGAGTCCAACCGTTGACCCAGGGCTACCAAGTTACCCCTAACCCATGTCCCTCAGTACCACGTCTGCCCATCTTTTAAATACCTCCAGGGATGGCGACTCCACCACATCCCTGTGCAGCCTGTGCCAGTGCTTGACAACCCTTTCCGTGAAGACGTTTCTCCTAATATCCATCCTAAACCTCCCCTGGCTCAACTTGAGGCTGTTCCCTCCTGTCCCATTGCGTGTTCTGTGGGAGCAGAGACTGACACCCCCCCCCGCTACCCCCTCCTTTCAGGGCGCTGTAGAGAGTGAGAAGGTCTCCCTTCAGCCTGTCTGTTTGTATAAATAAAGTGTTTTTTTCATGTTAAGCCCTTACATCATACCCGCTTTGGCCTTCACATGCTATAAAGTGATGTGCCAAGGTTGGCCGAGCTCTGCCGGTTTGCAGCAGCTCAGGAATTCGCCGTTGCGTCTCTGCGCGAGTGGCTGCGGACATGAAGTCATCAGGGAAAGGAGCAGCAGCCAATGCAGCTTCGCTTGCACAGATCCACTGGAATTACGCAATGACTTTCTTCAAGCTAAAAGTATTTTGAGTGTTTAATTGCCAGTGCTACATAACAATCTGGAGTAATTATATAATTAGCAAGAAATTGCAGCTCCCATTAGGTACTTAGAACAAGTCAAATTTAGGTTTGATTTTTTAAAAAGGTGGGAAGTTGTGCACATGTGGGTTTTTGCATAACGATATGACCTCGAAGAAGAGAGTCGATTTTCTTTCTTTCCATAAATGAACGTTTCAGTATTCATTTAGAAAATAGTTCAAGTAAGACTTGCTAGAGAAGACTGAGAAATCTAGTGAAACTGTTGTTTAAAAAGTTCATTGGGATTAATTGTTTCCTTACCAGAAAGCTTGCCAGGATAGGTAATATTGGATTTCAATATCACTTTGAATGGAAAATAGAATTGGACCAGCTCCAGGGGCAAAGTCTTGCAAGGCAGAAGATGGGAGAAGAAACCACATCTGACACCCAGACCATAATTCTTCTCCTCTAATGGGAGTTGCCCTCTGACACAACGGTGTTATCTGGTACTTTATAACCAGGATTGGAAAAAAGGGCTATCGCATCCATGCCATATTGCTGATCCTGTTGTTCAAGTGATCAACACTGCATTCATTAAAGCCATTGGAGTCTTGCCATATATACCAGCCAAATTTCCTCCCCAAGTGAGCTCCCGACTCTCCCAACGAGAAACAATTTTATCGAAGGAACAATGATGTGAGCCGTTTGTATGTGCAGGCGGAGGGAAAAAAATGCCTGTGCAGTTTCCACCCAGATGTGTAAAATGAAGACCCTGCCTAACTAACCTCTTTTAAACTCTTGAGCGGGACCCAGGAGATATAATTGATTTGGATTTTTTAAAAGCCGGTGCCAATTTCATCAGAAAGACGTCTTGTGCAGCTAAAACCCACCGGGATCTGGCATGAAATAATGGAATGGTTAAGTAACTTATTACAGACAGCAAGGAGAATTTGTAGCAGAAACTGTAGGCATGTCATTCTGGTGCCAGGTCAAAGAAATCAGTTATAAAATTGATTTCATTTGGTGGCGATGCAAAAAACAAAGGTGCCAGACAAAGGGAGATGGGGCAAATGCAATACTCCTGTTGCAACACCGAGCCGCCGAATGGGGAGAGAGCGGTGAAACAATGGGAGAGGGGAAAAACAGCTGGAAGAGCTGTATATGAAGACTGAAATGATACTGCAAACTTTGGAAGCTCCGTCGTCACGTGGAAAAGTAATTTAATAGCCTGGTAGACAGATAGCTGTGTCTCAGCTAAATGCAGGGCTGAGCAATCCTCATTGATTTCCATGGAAGGCAGCAGCGGTCGGGGGCTGCAAAACTACGGAGCACCTTGGCACAGCGATGGGGAGGAAAGCAAAATCCCATGCCATTCAGGTGGCATCAACCCTTCCACCCACCAACAACCTCCTTCGTGCCTCAATCTGCGGCGAAGACCTGTCCGACCGGGGCTGGGGGTACCCGGGACGGGAGCTGCCGCTGCTCCGGGCACCCACCGCTGCAAGGAAATTTGACAGCTGCCTCCTAAGCAGACAAAAAAAAAAAAAAAAAAACCAACAATAAATTATCAACAGGGACAAGGAATGTGATGGTGGAGATGGCGAAGTGAGGAATGGGTTTTGGAGATAACCGGTGTCGCGCCGTAGCGGATGTAAATCCCTACAGTCGGGTCTGGCCGTTTACACCGCGAGGATCCAGCCCTTTGTTCCCCGCAGACTCCAGGATTAGTGGAAATGAAAAGGATAAAAAACAGACCTCATGAAGCTGCGATTCACCCGAACATTAATGTATGCGCATAAAAGGGACGGCCACCCGGGCCAGGCTGCGGAGAGAAAAGATGCTAAGGTCATTCAGGAGCAGATGTCACCTTAGCAGAAAACAAAGCAGTAAAATGAACAAGCCTCAATGGACCCAACGCCTTTTCAGGCAGGCTCCAGAATTCATGTTCCAGTAACAGAAATAAATGTAGAGGGAAAATGTGCGTGTTTGTTTCTTTCTTTCGCAGCAATATAATCACGTACCCGCGGCTGTGCAGGAGCTACTTGAAATAAAGCTAGAACAACGCTTATCTCTTATCAGCACTCGGGATTTGCAATAATGAAAAGATTTGCATAACAAATGCTTCTTCTCCTTGTTCTGGTTGGGATGGAAGTATTAATTTCCCTTACCTTTCTACCATATTTTTTTTAAATATATCCACCTTGGAGTCAAAAATACAAACCCCTCTGCTTTTTAACTACTGCCTAAGCCTTCTGTGTGCTGACTCTCTCCTGCTGCAGTTTGGGGATTGAAATAAATACATTTTTGCCCTCATTTATATCCTTGCAGGCTCTTTATGGCTTTTATGTACTTTCAGAGGAAATAAAGACAAAAGGTCTCGTTCGTCCCTTGTGTGGCTCGGTTTTACACCCCTGTCACTCTGCCCGCTTCTGTAGCCCTATTTAGAGCAAGGGAGGTGAGAGAAGGATCTACCCCACGTAGTCAATTAATTATGAAGTCAATCAGGAGGTAAATATATGCATTAGCATCGGCGAGGGCTAGAGGGGATCTCTTCTGCTGTATCACAGCGTCTTTATGCACATCAGCCTGCTCTGCCCTTTGATCATTTATGCTCGCAGCCGTGCCCCCCTCCCGAGTGCTCGTGTTAGATCTCCCGAGCTTTGTGCCTCGGCCAGGCGGCGAGGGGAAACGCTTAGTGCTGCTTCGAGGGCTGGGGAGCCGGAGGGATGTATGAATGGACCTCCAGAGGGTCTCCAGGCTGGCACTCAGCCTCCCCCTTCACTAAAGTGGGATGAAGTAATCACAGCCCACTCCTGGCAGATATTTGACTCATCCCTTCAACCCAACGAGGGCTCTCAGAGACCTTTCCCAGGCCACATACCAACACAAAAACATGGGAGAGCGATCGCCTACAGCTAGGGCCTTTATGAAACACAACGTGAGTCGTGTTAGATCTGTGAATTTCCCCCTTCCAGCCCAAACTGCTCTTGTTGAAGAGGTCATGGTCATATGGATTCATTATTTCTTTTCAGGACCATCTTGGAAAAGGTCGTCTTCCACTCTTAGAGCGGAACAGCTTTCCTAATATCTAGCCTAAATCTTCCTCCCCCAAATAAAGCCTATTTCTTCCAGTCCTCTTCCTGGGGAGCAACCTACATTTGCTCCAGAACAGCTGTTCACAAGTGCATGCTCTTCTGGTGTCCCATCATTGTATTTTCTCTTTGGTAGCAAAAAAAAACCCCGAATTCAGCTTTCTTATCCCCTTCCCCATGTCTCTAATTCTGCAGCAGCTGGAAGCACGAGACACGCAGCAGCAATTGCCAGCCCAAGCTCCTGCCCTGGATCATGTTTGCAGTTTATCTTATCTATTCGGGGTGGCTTCAGTTGAGAGCTTGGGGTTCACCACTGTCATTGCCGCACCCGTGCCGTCGCATGGAGGCATCACAGGAGCATGGTGTCCAGCTCGGACATGGGAGTGGGCAACTCCTCCTTCAGGACCCTGCCACGAATCCCCCATCCTGGCCTGTGTGGAAGCAGTGTGTTTGGTCTTTCATTTTTTCTCCTCCACTGAAACCCTGTGGGCCAGTAAAAGCCTTTTTTTTCAGCCTAAATGTTTCCTTGGATAAATCTTCTTTTTTTAAAAAAATATATGTATAACAAAGAAAGATCAAACATAATGTGTCCACGGGGGGCTGGAAAATTGCAGTGCATTACTTACAGTGTGACTTTCTGCATATAAACTAAACTCCAAGCGGGTTTTAGTCTCAGTTTTGAAAAGCCAAAGTGCAGAGAGAAGAAGAGATAGACCAGATCCTTTCAGTCCTGTAACAAACAGCACACGCGTCAGATGGGAGCCCATAGCCCACAAAGCAGTAAACTCTTTGGAAGGCAGAAAAGAAAAATGAGTTATTGATTTTCTTGTCATTCTTATGTTTCTTCAGTAAGATTATTAGCAAAATAAATTTAAGCAGGAAAACGAAGGGCTGAGAGAATGAGCGAGTTCCCTTGTAAACTTCTGAGCCCGTTTTGCTTCTCGCCTTTCGCTTGTGCCCTGTTGCAGGGTCACTAGTCAATGAAAGCTGTTCTAATATCTGATTTCTAAATCATTAATATCACTTTCAATTCTCGGTAAACTACTGTTGGGAAAAACAACGTCAAATCTGGGTAAAGCTGGGCTCATGGTCCAGCTCATGGAAGCTGAATTACTCCGGCAACTTACTGCAAATTCGTATTTTTGCTACCAAATAGCAAATAGCAACTGTGGATTTGTCAGTCAAGTGCCTGCCTTACAACCAAAGGTGGCCAAGCAGCCTACAGGAATTTTGAGCCGTTGTTCGCTCCGGGTCGCTTGGGAAGAACCTCCATGAGCCATGTTTAGAAGACTCATTAGAATTTGCAGCATGAATATTGTTTCCCAAAGTAATCAGACTCTGCTCTGACATACCCACAAAATCCAAGATAAAGTCCCATTTCATGTCAGCCAGAAGTCAGTGTATTACCCATGCGGACATTAATATGGCAGAGCAACTATTTCTGCCGAAGAGAGGAAATTAAAAATATTACCATTCTTTCCAGTTCATTGTGCTGGAACAGTCCATATTAATGATATCCATAGGTCAAAAAGGAAGAGGGGGATGCTTCCTCATTCATGGACATAATGTAGAAAATTTAACAGGCCCTTTATTTATTTATTTTTCTTTATTTAGGACACTCATGCATGCCATCTCTTATTTCAGGGCACTGTGCTTTTTAATTAGGACATAGGCTTTGGAGTAAGCGCATTTAAGAAGAATTGCTAAAGAAATAAAACCTGAGGACATTAAACTAAAATGACAAGGAATTAAAAATGCATATGATTTTTCTGATTTCTCCCCCAGGAATCATTTTGAGATTGTTGGGTCATCAACAACACTTTTTTAAACTTAAAAGAGAAGAAACCTTATTCTTTTCCCAATAGTGCCAGAGAGGGAGATGAATCTCTGCAACATTACAAATAATTCTCAGGCCTCAAAATTCCACACTTATGTAAAGTCTAATTCAGTTCAGTACTCAGCCACCGTTCTGCCATGACAATGTCCATGACTGACTGCCACCTAACGACTTGGGGGGAAAAAAAAAAAAAAGTCAGGTATTCCATTTTCATTCTGGCTGTTTGGTCATACAAGAAATGATGCCTGTCTTCCTCGATTTCTCCTCTTGACAATGAGGTGCTGAACAAAAAGCAGGAACAAAAAGGATAAGCACGAAAAGTTAATGCCGTAGGATTCGGCTTTTGCTTCTCACTCACAGGGGAGGAATTACAATGACAGGTGAATTGATCCGGTTTCCCTGCCCAGGGATGGGTGACAAGTGCAGAGAAGCTATGGACAGTCTAAGGATCTTCTCATGGAGCTCTTCAGAGTACCTGCCTCTCTGCCCTGAGCGGGTAACAAATCTATACGTTTCAGGACAGGAGCAAAATTTAGGTGTAGATGGGGTGCCTACATTAGGTAGATTAGATCCTACTTCTAACTCATACGCAGGGATTCATATTTTGTTACTGGGACTAGAACTCATTGGTTTCGGCAGAAAAAGCAGACGCCTCCATCCAGTGAGTTTGGCCCATCTCTCAGGGACTTGTGGGGACTTACTGGGCTGGTGCTGGGCAGAAGGATGCAGAAGGGCTTCAGACTGTGGGCAAAGGGCACAAAGAGCAGAGTGGGTTGAAGCTGTGCACTCTCTGTCCTTGGACGTTTTCAAGACCCAACTGGATGAGCAACCTAGTCTAAACCCAGGGCCCACCTTGCTTTGAGGAGAAGGTTGGACCAAACACCTCCTAAGGCCCTTTCCAGCCCAAATTCTTCTTACAGTCCAGTAAGACAACAACACTGTTGCTAATTTTCCTTTTCTTGGCGTGAATCCCTCACACTCAGAACTGTTCCCACCTTTAAACAAGGGTCTGTGTTATTAGTTGATGACCTGGGACATCCCACTTCAATCCCTGCTTCAGCCAGGTTTCCTCCACGGCTCTCCGATCTCCGTCTGCTGAACGGAGGCATTGCTCTGCCTGCAAAAGGCAGCTGTGAGATTAAATTCATTAGAGATCAACGGGTCCTAAATTCAGTGGTAATAAGGGCCGTAAGACAGACAAAATACAGGGTGGGAAAAATCTGACAAGATTTTGATATCTGGTCTAGTTGCCTGGATACTCTCTCCTGGCACAGAAAACACATGCGCCACTGCCACCGTCACATGGTGTGAGCTCAGAAGTTGATTCACTTCAAGTCAGGATGAATAAACAGAAAATAAAATGTCTTCCATGATCATTTCGGGGCCAGAACATTAGCAGTTATAAATTGCTGGAGACCTTTATCTTTCACACCTAAGAGTACCTTGGTTGATGTAGAGGAGCAAAATTGTCTTTTTGCCACAAGCCTTGGGTTTGGAGCAGCCTATGGTTGCATTGTGTCAGGAGCATGATTTTGGAAGCTGGAGCGTGTTAGGTAGTCAAGATCTGCAGCCTACTTCCATATGGTCACATTAATTTCACGGCTTCGCCAGCAACTATGCGGAGAGGAAGACGATGTGCCTCCCACCATCCTTGTGGAGGAGAAGAAGTGCTCCTGCCAAGGAGTTTGCACAGGACAATAAATCCAAGTGCTGTCCCCTCCACGAACAGCATAGGAGCTTCGGATGGGGCTGCTGAATCCTCCCATCGCTCCTCCAAACCACAGAGCCAGGGAAAGCCCTTGTAAACCTTGTATGAGCCCAGTGGGTTTTCTCTTCCTGGACCGCAGCAGAGTGGAGCAAGAAAAATAAAGAGAAATAAGTTCCTTTTGCTGAGGAAAGGAGACAATACGTAACTGTGGTTCTTAAAAACCTTAACGAGCTCCCAGAACATAAGGGGGTAGAAGTCCAGAGAATACAGGGAGGTCCTTTTAAGAGCATTATTATCTTGCAGCAGCAAGAAAACTAAATGTAGGTCAAACTTTAAGACCTCTCATGGCAAGAAATGGGACGTGTTCTGGAGCACCACCACCATGGAGGCTCGCTGCCAGCTATAAGTCGGTGCACGCCTGCTTCATCCGAGGAGAGACACCAACACGCCGTATCCCACGTAGCTGTCGGGTTTGGATGGATCTCCAACTGAGATTCTTTTAAAGTTAGGAAAGCCTTGCAGAAAATGGGTTATTGGCACAGCACTTTTCCTCTGGCCGTCTGGTGCTGTGGGCACTTATCTGTGAAGGAATTACTTCTTCACCATCTTTTTTTCTCACATTTTGTTCGGTTGGGATTTCTTAGTGCAAATTTTGATTCCCACTGACTTGGCTCTGAATTTGAAGCTTTGGCTTGGAGGTTTTAAGTTCTGGATCCACAGTCAATGGAAATGTCCTGCACCGGTCCCTCCCCCTTCTGATGGCTTTACAAGAGAGGTCAACAGGAATTTGTGACAAAATTAGTTTGTTTATTGATTACAAAGGTCCTTTCAGCAGGCTGCGTGAAGATGGCACCATTGCGTACGGCTTGCCTCAAAGTTTAAGATCCCACAAAGACATGCCAATTAATCTCAGCAGAGCAACTGGTAGGCATGAGTGCCCATCAATATGACGCTGTAGGAAAGATTTAAAACTCCGAAGACCGATCAATTTAATAAGCTTTAAGGGCTATACCTAAAGTGCCAGCTGCCAATCTGCGGGCGCTGCAGCCGGCGTTAGATGCTAACATGCTTGTGCTTGACTGCTCCGCATTACAATTGCAAATGGCCTATTCTGCTGTTTCACAACATTAGCCTAGCAACAAATGAGCAGGAAAAAAACATTTACTCTGTAGCACATTTGAAAAGGCATTTCGTATGCATTTAACAAACTGCCCGGTGCAAAACCTACATGCAAGAGCTACCTGCTGTGCGGGAGCTCCTCCGAAATTGTAGTTAGCCAAAAAATGGCAGAGGTTGGAGTGAACCCTTCTGTTTGCTCCCTGGAGTCCTCTCTCCACTGGGAGCCTTGTCTTTTGTAGACGGACAGGGTGGAAGAATGGATGAGTGGATGGATGGAAGGAAGGAAGAGAGAAAGGAAGGGAGGGAAGGAAGGAAGAGAGAAAGGAAGGAAGGAAGAGAGGAAGGAAGGAAGGAAGGAAGGAAGAAAAGAAGGAAGGAAGGAAGAAAAGAAAGAAGGAAGGAAGGAAGGAAGGAAGGAAGGAAGGAAGGAAGGAAGGAAGGAAGGAAGGAAGGAAGGAAGGAAGAAAGGAAGGAAGGAAGGAAGGAAGGAAGGAAGGAAGGAAGGAAAACCCATGTCAAAATCCAGGTTTCAACCTCTGAAGTTAAACTCTCATTTACACTAATCTTCCTTAGAGCATGTTAAATCTTGAATAAATAAAAAAAGGAAAAAAAGCAAAAGGCAACCCCTATTCCAGTAAGTTTATTATCTAAACCAGGAGGATATACTCATCTTTAAGAGTCTGGGTTATCACTAACAGAGATAGCAATTAATTTTCTGGAAGATTGCACGATAATAAAGCGTTAGGGCCCCAAATCAGACCTGGCACTTGGTCATGCTGGACAATGTGCCGATGTTATTAAAAGGCCAATTGCCATCAGTTTGCGTTCCAGATGACAGTATAGTACAGCAGGAGCAAACAACCGCCAGGAGAAAGGGGAGAGCGACCAGGGGATCATAACAGTAGGACAAATATATTCTTGCACCACTCGAGCTAGTTACAGCCCCTACATAAGTAATTGTTCAGCTGTAAGATCAACTCTGATTAAGAGGTTTACAAAAACTTTGCTGACAAGCGAGGAATTTCATCCTCGCCTACTGATTGACACCTTGCTCCTTTCTCTGAAATATTTAACAGGCAGCATTGCAGGGGGCAGCCTCAATCCGATAAGATATCTCAGATGCTCCTAAATTAAAATCCAAAATAAAATAGAGTATTTCCTCTTGACCTCCACCCGACAGATAAAACGAGGACAATAAAATAAATGAAATTCACTCCAGCTCTCAAAACACTTATCTCCCCAAAGCTCTGTGCAAGCGATGGGGGGAGACAGATAGTCTAATGGGTAATAAACCAGCCCAGTTCTGTGGGAGTAAAGTCAGGGCTTTTCTCTGTGCCAGACTTTGCAGGACGGTCAACAGAGGCCTGGATAAAGAAGGACCAGGAGGTGCAGGTGGTGTGGTGTATCCCCGTCCGCTGTTGAGGTCTTCTGAAGCGTTGTGAATGCCACCACCACAGCCACTTCTCCATCATTTCCAAGCACGTCACCCCGGACCTCGTGGGAGTTTGTGGCAGAGCAGGACGCTGACCCTGACGCGTGTTCCCAGTGGCTTGCTGGGATCTGTGGGACCATGCCATCCCGCCTGGCACAAAGAGCAAGCTGGTAGTGCAGTGTTTGCTGGACTGAGAGACTGACGACAGAAAGCAGACACGTCTTTGCCACAGACCTGTTTATTAATGAAGGTTAAACCCATGTTCTCATGGGGATCACTCACAGAGGAGGCACAACCCCATGTTTTCCCTCTCGGCTCCCTGGAGTTCAAGCCTATCCATCAGCAATGGGATATATAAACCAAATCTTCTTGAGAGACCTGATTTGGTCTCTCTGGGGAGAAAAGGAAGACTTTAATATTGGTTTCAATGGGAACTATTTAAAGCTACAATGAAGAAAAGATCCTTCCCCATTTTCAATTGTTAGCTAATTCCTACTATTTATGTGTACCGGTGTAGTCATTGGGCAGTACTGTTACTGAGGTCGCACTATGAATATCAAAGACATTTTCCAGTTTAAAGGTCCCTTTTGGGCAGAATGTGCTTTCTAAACACCTTAGCCTCTGTGGGTACACATGGAGATGCCTCTGTTGGCCAGAGCCACATCCTTTCAGGACAACCGGCCTTCTAAGAAGTAAGAGGTAGTTCAGACATTTCATTGGGCTGTGTTGGGTGGACATGCCTCCTTCTACAGACAGTCACAAGTCCTGGCTGTAGGACATTGGGATCTGGAGCCTCCAGCTGACACCAAACATTGCAGATGGTTTTTCCCTTCTGTGCTTGAATGGTCCCGCGTAGGTCTGTGCTGCTGATGGCAATATCCTCCAGAGGAGATATCAAGTTTGGCTTGTAACCATTTGTGATCATTCATGGTGCCAGCACACATGTTTTGATTAACAGAATTAACTCCAGTGCTCTGGCCAAGCTTTAACTTGAATAATTAGGGAATTTCTCTATGCGACTTGAATTCAGTTTGGTGCCCTAAGGAAGGGACTCTTCGTCATGAGCATGCGGGAACCCCTCTCATGGCTGTTCATGAATACCTCCCCACCGTGAATGACCACAGGCTTTCTTTCAAAGCAAGAAGCTCTGTGGAGAAGGTGGGGAAAGAGCTGTATTTTAACCCCAAGGTAGCAATGAGGTTTTATGTCCGTGTCCGTGCTGTATCACACATCACTTTCCAAGTTGCTTGCACACTCAATAAATGCACCACCATCTCTCTGAGGACTGGCTCGAGGTCCAGGAGCTATGGGACTGTAGGTGAGAGGACAACCTGAGGACCAAGTATGATATTTCCCCAGGAATGCTGGCAGGGTTGCACCGGTGGCTGCTCCAGGGATGGATGGTCCTGTAGGGACAAAGAGCGTGGCCTGGGAGAGCTCTGCACAGCATTAGAGATGCAACCCTAAGCTCCCTAACCTAATTCACAGGGTACTTCAGTGCACTTTATTCGATTAATATTTGTGAAGGGCTTTGAATAAAGACGCAGCAAGGGTGCGAGGCGTGCAGCGCTAAGGATGGTTATTCTGCCGGTTATCTGTTAGTTGTATCTTGAGCTTTGAATTTGTTGCCATGCCGCAAAATCCACAGGCATCTCATTGAGCAGGACACATCAACCAAGTGCAGCAATGCTGAGCAGCCCCAGATTTTTTTTAACTTCTTTCCAATGAATGGAAGAAAGAGGGTGAACAATATCTCCATCCCTGCTGCCAAAGTCACTTCAGCAGCCCAAACCTTTCCCCATCACCAAGTTTTCCAGGCTGGGTGTTAAAGCCCTTCAGAGACCACCTTGTCCCACCTGAGCTCACTCACAAGCGCAGACAAGCCCCAGGGTTTCTGATTCCGGGTCTGGCTCGTCGTTGCATTGACGTCGGTGCCGCATCAGCCAGCAATGCTACCCCACCAGAACACCACTTTGCAATTGCTTCGAGCAGATATAAACGAGGACACCAGGTGGGAGATGGGCCAGGTCGGCAACGTGCAGAGATGTTTCTATTTCATTGTCTGATATTACCAGTCTTCTCATAAACAGGCAGCTCGTGTTTTCCTTCCCAAGGAAGATATACCCTACAAGAGGCTGTTATATAGCTCAATGAAAAACTTCTGATTGTCAGGTTTTCCCCCTTAATTGACTGGCAGATAAAAATAAAATGTCAGCAACAATAACAGCTCCATGCTCTCTTTCACTTAAAATTTCACAAGCACTTTGCAATCCTGAGTGAAGTAAGCTTCGCAGCCTCTTCTGAGGCAGGTGGGGAGGTTAGGAGGGAAGGTGGAAAAGAAAAAATTTTCTGAGGTTACCCAACAAATCAAGACACGGTTTTATCTCTCTCAACTCACTGTCCCATCCTCTAGCCACCAGGATGGGACCCAGCATGGAAATCAGAGCTGCATTTGATAGGATGAGGGGGAATGGCTTCAAACTGGAAAAGGGGAGATTTAGAATAGATATTAGGAAGAAATCCTTCACTTTGAGGGTGGCGAGCCGCTGGCCCAGGTTGCCCAGAGAAGCTGTGGCTGCCCCATCCCTGGAGGTGTTCAAGGCCAGGTTGGATGGGGCTGGGAGCAACCTGGGCTGGTGGGAGGTGTCCCTGCCCAGGGCAGGGGGATGGAACTAGATGATCTTTAAGGTCCTTTCCAACCTAAACCATTCTATGATTCTATGATTTTCTCGGCATTGGGGTGGATTGAGGAAGGTCACCCTGATGCTGAAGGCCACCTTGACGCTGAAGGTTTATTCCCTGCTTTTTCCCCTGATGCTCAAACTGTCGCTGCTGCAATCCAGCTCTCTGCTTCCTGTTGATAATTTCCAGGCCTGTGGAAAGGAGGTATCGACCTGCATGAGTCCTTCTCATCTCCCCTGCATCTTTCTTAAAAGCGTGGTCCTTCTCAAGAGGCAGCACTTGCTTGCAGGATGTCTTAAAAAGACATATTTTTCCCCAGAAGCTACTGCAGCATGCGCAGGCTGGAGTCGGTACCTCCAGGATGCCACATGGCTTTGAGAAACCCAGCTGGGCACTGCCCCACGTTGGGGCCTCGCTCTGCTGGGGCGAAGGTGTTGGGTTCACTGGCAGCACCGGGGTGGCTGCCATCCCCGGCACGGAGCGGGACACCAGCAGCCCTCCCCTCGCAGCATGCCAGGGCTCAACGTGCCGAAAGTGGAGGCCGAGCTGCTGCCGCCCTCTGGGAGAGCCGTCAAAACATCTGTGATATTTGGGACTGTTCCAGGACGAGGGAATCAGAAGTGGATCCTGGAAATCTGCCTATTATCCTAATGAGGATGTTTCCGTATCGTGGCAGACCGTTCACACACGAGACGGGGAGGCTGGCGCGGGGGAAAGGTTGGTCCAAGTGACCTTCTGCTTTCCCAAAGGTTGGCCCAGCACAAAGGGCATTTCTGTCCTCCCCGTAAGGGATCAGTTACCGGTTTGTGTTGTGTGTTATTGCCTGTGTAACTTCAGTTCCCAGGAGGATTTTCCCATTAAGAAAAAAAAAAAAAAAAAGCGCTTTACACGGGCTTTTAAGCAAACAAAATGTGGAACATGTGTGCACACAAGATTTCACACCCACGCACAATTTCCCTTCTAACGTCGCAAATGGCTCGTGCGCGAGGACCTGGCGTAGTGCAATGGATAGGCTTTGCAGGCAGGGAGAGGTGGGAAAAACAGGGGGAAACCAGAGAAAAAGACGGGCAAATTTTAGTTACTATTTCATCTTGGAGAGATCATGCGAGTTTTTAGCAAAAAAACACCCAGCCCTGCTTTAGCTGATGTTTGATCGAGTCAAAAACCCGTTGGCGTTCCCTTCCTGCACACTGCCACAAGGGTACTGTAAAGCAAATAGGAATTTGAAGTAATAATAACAGATCCGGGGTGGCAAGTGATTTTATTTAGCGTTTATTGCCGTCAGTCATTCTGGGGTGGGTAGGAAGGACTTGGGGCTGCAATCACGGTCTGGCTTGTAGGGCAACAGCCTGAGAAAGCTTCTGGATCATGTTTAAAAGCTACCAAAGGCTTTACGAACGACAGCAGGGAAGAAATATCCTGCTCTTCCCAAGATTTCGGAAGAAAAAAAAAAAAGGAAAAGAAAACTGCAGTTTCTCTGTGCACATCCAACACTGGGCAATTTGCAACCTTGCAACCTTTTCCGAATCCTAAAAATATTCCAGTGGACCCCTTTTTGTGTTTTTACTGGTGAATCTGGCAGCACAACGGAGATGACTTTGCTCGTCTATTCACCAGCGGTAGCCCCTGCAGAAATAATTTCCAGACCTTCAGGAACACAACTCACAAAGGCTGCTTTAGAAGCAAAACCACACACGCACAACCCACATAAGCCTCTCCTTCCTCCACTCCACCTGCATCTAAAAGTCTGGCAGACTGACCAACAGTGGTGGTGGTTTATTCCCATGGCCTTTTTTGTCAGTGCGGGTCTTCCACCAAATTATATATAGAATTTGGAGAAAATTACTGTAATGCAAACCCACTTGCAGAGAACTATCTAAAATAAAGTTCTGGCCAGGACTCAGAAATCATGCGAGCAAGTCAAGACCACTCAAAGTTAATCTTGATATGTGCGTCCACATGGTGTCACGCCTGAAGGAGGATGCCGTGTCTACAGGCAGGTCCGTTACGACGCCCACGTGGACACCACTGACTGCCTTCGCAGGGGACCGTTAACACACACACACACACACACACACACACACACACTCCCCCAACACTGAATTTCATGGCACCACCTTGGGTCACTGTCCAAAGGCTGCGGCATCACTCCTCACCTTCTCAAAGCCAATTTCTACTCCGTTCATTGAGTGTCCGAGTGCCTCCTCCCCACCACATCGGAAACGCAAATGTGAAACACGTGCTCTGCTTCATTAAAAATTATGCTAATAGGAGACATCATTTAAATTGCTAATAGGGTCGGCTGCTTCTAGTAAGACATGACAAACTGTCTGGAAGGAATTTTTGCATTTTTAAAGATCCCCTTTATTCCCAAAGGGAAGCGAGTTGCTTCAGAAGGGAAAATATATATACGTATTTATATATACACACACGCCCGCACACGCAAACACACATACACATATACAAATACTTTTTTTTCCTGCCTAAAATGCAAGTGCTGCGAAACAGCTTTTCTTTTACGGGTGGGACTCGGTTGCACCAGGTTGAATGCGTTTTTTTCCACGGCAGCTTTGAGCTTGGGAAAGGGGCCGTTTGGGGCTGCTGGAGGTGGGAGCCGGGGCAGGAGCTGCCGGGAGGGTGTCGCTTCACTGCCCCGACCACCTCCCCACCCTCCGCACGCACCAACCACCGCCGGCAGATTGGCAGCTGCTCTTTGCGAGGAATGCTGATGAGCGGCAGGCAGGGGATAGAAAAGCCACAGGGATGGATAAAAGATGAAGCCAGAAGAGGAACCAGGAGATTCGGTCTTCTGCTCCCTCCTGGGACCGGATTGTCTCAGAATAAGTTATTTTTGTAACAGATTGGAGCAAACCCTCCAGCAAAGGGGAAGCCCCACTCTATCCGCTGTGTCCTAACTAGGCAGGGTGCTTGGCTGTCCCGTGGTTGGGCACGGTTTTCGGGTGCTTTCATCCCACCAAGAGAGGTGTTTGCTCCATTCAGCAGTCATTAGAGGGAAAACCTGACCCCTGGGAGCACTCAGGAAACCCATCCCAAAGTGGTGGTGGTCTGGGTTGTGCCAGCAGGAGGGGGGACAGATGGCAGCACGGCCGCTGGGGACATCCCCCATAATGCCATCAATCTGCCGGAGGGAAAGGGCTTCCAAACGGGGAGCAAAAGAGGACAGAGAAGCATTCAGAGGCGAAGACAGGAGATAACGTCAACTGAGGACCACTGGCAGGAGCAGGCAGCTGCCAGGGGACCGCAGCTGAGTCTCTCCAAGGGATCTGGGCATCTTCCACCAACTTCACAGCAGCCCTCCGGCTGGGAACATCTCCACATGGTGTTATGGTGCTGACATCAGTGACTGCAGAAAATGTGCTCTTTGCACCTGCAGAAGAGGGATTCTTTTTGTCAAAAGCTGAATCAGCACTTCTTCCAAGCCCGGGTCAGGCTCTCCAGCAGCAGCACACAAATAGTCACAGCTGAAAGGATGCTGTTGGTTGTCACTTTGTAATTTCAGTGGTTATTAATAAATTCAAGCCAGGGGTAGCCATGAATTCACTTTTAATTTTAGGTGTTTTTTTCTTAAAGGCATTTGCATTGAACATTTCTGGTTCTGTGGTGGTTCCTTCTAATCCTTCAGTTCTGTCTGGTTTGAATCACAGCTACATAATAAAAGCAGGAACAGCCTAAATATGTGGGTTTTCCCTGTGCTCCAAACTCTCTGTGCAGGCTTGGAAAATGCCCCTTATCCCACTTCATTCTATGGCTGCTTGGGGTTCCTGTGGGTATTTCAACAGAAATGGGTGGGTGCAGACAGAAGGATATTCTCCACTGCTCCGAGCTGATCCGAACTGGGCAGGGAGCCCGGCTATGGACAAGCCAGTGTGGACACAAGAGATGACCATGTGCCCCTTTGACCAGGGCTGCCACATCCCCTGGAGGTGATCTTATCTCAGAAGGACAGGTAAAGTGAAGATGACAAACACTAACTCACTTTGTTTCTACTCCAGACTCGTTTCTAACACCCGCTCCCATCCGTCCTCCCAAACACTCCCCTCCTTCCCGCGCCCAGTCTTGGCAGAATATATATTGTCAGCAATATGACACCCAGACGGTTGACGTTATCTGTTATTTTATCTTACCTGAACCACTGCTTGGCCTTTCTGTCTTGGTATTTTCACCATCCTCTCTCCATTTCCCCATGTACCATCATAACTCAACACACCAAGGCCCATGGAAAAGTCACAAAACCAAATATGTACATCTGTCATGGGGGGGTAAAAAAAAAAAAAAAAAAAAACAAAACACCCAAACCCAAGGAAACCCAGCAGGCAATAAACTTGTGCTACACTTAGTAATGCAGGACATACCGGCTTATTCTGCCTCTGATGGAATATGATTACATCTGGCGTACGATGGGCAGAAAAACTGCCCGACAACCAGGCAACCACTAAAATTTCGAGAGTTCAATTACAACTTTCTCACAGTGCAGCTTTAGAAAATACAGCCGAAGCCCAGGATAAAACAAATGCACAATAGCACTGGGCGATGGCTGCGCTGATACCAGGCTGGGATGCCAGACCATGCTGCGGTAGCGTTAAGGCTGCATTTGTCCTGGTAAAATAAACAGTGCCAGGGTCTGTCCTCTGGCCCTGGCGTGGCTGGGGTGGTGTAGCCACATCCATACTGCCAAACCCCCTTGTTCCCCTAAACAGGGTGGTTACACCCAGACAAACCATTAAGAAAAATCTCTAACCCATGCTAGTCTGGGTTTGGGGATTATTTCATAGAATCACAGAATAGTTTGGGTTGGGAAGGGACCTTTAAAGGCCATCTAGTCCGACCCCCTGCAATGAGCAGGACATCTGCATTGCAGCCCAGAAGGCCAACCGTATCCTGGGCTGCATCAGAAGAAGTGTGGCCAGCAGGTCAAGGGAGGGGATTCTGCCCCTCTACTCCACTCTGGTGAGACCCCACCTGCAGTACTGCATCCAGCTCTGGAGTCCCCAACACAAGCAGGACATGGACCTGTTGGAGCACGTCCAGACGAGAGCCACGAGGATGATCTGAGGGCTGGAGCACCTCTCCTATGAGGAGAGGCTGAGAGAGTTGGGGCTGTTCAGCCTGGAGAAGAGAAGGCTCCGGGTAGACCTTATTGCAGCCTTCCAGTACCTAAAGGGGCTACAGGAGAGCTGGGGAAGGACATTTTACTGGGGCATGTAGCGATAGGATGAGGGGAATGGCTTCAGACTGGAAAAGGGGAGATTTAGAATAGATATTTGGAAGAAATTTTTCACTCTGAGGGTGGTGAGGCACTGGAACAGGTTGCCCAGAGAAGCTGTGGCTGCCCCATCCCTGGAGGTGTTCAAGGCCAGGTTGGACAGGGTGTTGGGCAACCTGGTCTAGTGGGAGGTCCCTGCCCAGGGCAAGGGGGGATGGAACGAGATGATCTTTAGGTCCCTTCCAACTCTAACCATTCTATGATTCTATGATGCTATGATCTTCAACCAGATCAGGTTTCTCAGAGCCCCTTAGCTCAGTGCTACTTATTCCGGGTCAAAACCATGTCAGAGATGTTGGGCGTGATGACCGTTGAGCTCCAACATCCATCAGATTCAATATTTCTGATTGAGACTACTGTGAGATGAACATTGGTCCCAAGGACGTGAGGTTCAGGTCTATATCCAATTTGTAAGTAACTACCTGAGGCAGGATGCGATGGAGATGGAGGACCCATACCCACATGAGCTTGTGGGTGATGGAAAAGTGGAGTCAAGTGGCACTGAACTCAAACGGGCTGCTTTGTGGAGGAACACGAGCGTTAACATTGACGTTGATCGGGCCCTTCTACTTGAAAATGCGACAGGGCTCATTGGGCTGTTACAGCAGGCACCGAGAAAATCCTTGATATATGTTGAGAGGTTTTTACTATATGTAAGTTATGCATTAATGTTGGTACAGATGATATGATACACACTTCAGTAAACAGGTGAAAGTACTTTACTTCCCACATTTCAAGGGAATTCTGTGAAAAAAATGTATTTATTTATAAGAAGAGGCTGTTCAGGAAGATCTTGTAGCCCATGTTTCTCATGAGAGAAAAGTGAAGTGTCAGAGACACCTTCAAGGTTCACAACAGAAGCAACATGACGATGGGAACACAGTGTTCAGCCCTATAAAAAAGGTCAGGAAGATCCTGCATTGCACCCAGAGGTGGAACAAAGAAACACATTCGTTCCAGGTGGGGATGGTACTCAGTGTTTTGTACGACTGAGCTCCAAAAGGATTACCTCAACTTTAGATTTATTTCAGATGTTAGATTGTATCAGCACAAGTTTATACCAAGAGTAGGTCCCAAAAGAGCGGCTCTATACTAAAAAAAAACATCCAACTGCAGTCCTTCAAAAAGGTTTTTAAAGTCATTAAGAGATGTGTACCTTCTTAGCTCCTTTTTTCTTCTTTTTTGCTATATTGATATTTGGGGATGCATCTAAAGTATAACCATATATAGAGGCAGCGGTGACATGAAAAGTCATAGAAGACATCCTTCAGTCAGAAAGATACAAAGACATCCCAGCTATAGGGGACGGTGCAGGAATTCAGGAACAGTACCTGCAAGACGTACGTGGAAAACTCAAAACCCACCACTACACTGGTAGATCTTACAGTAGCAGAACATGGGCTTGCTCAGTACAGCAGGACAAGTGCCAGTCCCAAAAGGCAGTTGGGATGTGTCCACCTGGTTTTGGAGACTCTGATAATATGGCCATGGCACAATTCTGCCAGCTGACTCCCAGCTTTAGGCATGAACTTGCTAGTAAAGGGGTAGCCAAAAATCCAGGATGCAGCTTTCCTCTCTGCCACAGAGTGTCTGTACTACGTTACTCAGGTCACCTCCTCTACTGCTCTGTGGACCACTTAGATTGCACTGTTGTGGAGGTCCATTGTGGGGTGCTTCAGGATTATTTGGGAGGGGGAATAAAGCATTAGTACGCAAAACTGTGATTGCAGGGGAGGCTCCTAGCCACGCCGACTGCACTGCACCTCTTCAGTAGTAGTGGAAGAGGTCTGATGTCGGGTGGCTACACCGATAAGTCTGTAGGATAACAGTTAAGAAGCCACTAAGATGTGAATGAGGAGCTGCACCTAGTATGCAGCAAGATAAGCCACCTCTGTGGGGTTTTAAGCAAGACAGAGACAGAAAGCAGACAGAAAGCATCATTATGCTTTCTGAATATGGGATAGCGTTTGCGGATGCAAAGCGGAACTCAGCGAGGCCAACAAGGGACAGCAGCAGTGATCAAAACAAGAGTCCTCAGCATTTTTCCATTGCTCTGTCTCCAAAAATAACCCACAGCGTACCACGAGGGCTCGCCAGCTGCATCCACATTCAGCCAACTTGTAGATGCGGCTCCTTGAGCGGTGAAGGGTTGCGTGACATCTCATGCCCTTAGCCCCCAGTTGCCAAGAAGATTATGCTAGAGCCGGCTTTAATGGGCCCGATAAGCATCTCAGCGCAGCCACGTGTGATCACCCACATCCCAGCAGCAATGGGAGGCTCTCCATCTGGCAGGGCTTCACCAGAGTCGGCAACCTCACCAGTCATCCAGGGCTGCGTGCCACCTCTCCGGCTAAAACTCAAACTCAGGTAAAAGAAGAAGCAGTGTCAAACGGAGCTGTTTGCTTATGGGCCGTGCAGTAATGCTGAAATTAAATTTAAATGAAGTTTAAATGAGAGTCAGTAAAAATGTGACTGCCCTTCAGCCTTCATCAAACTCTTATATGTTACAGACCCTCCCTATCTAATAGTCTGCAAGGAAAACGCAGCCACGGACGAGAAGTGCTTGGGGAAATCACCCTCTGAAATTCAGCGCAGCCGTGGGCTGTGGAGGCTGCCAGAGGTCTTCAACCCAACCCAGCAGCTGGAGCCCCACACAGTGCAGAAACCTTTTTTTTCTTGCCATGAGCAGGGCCAGAGTAGAGTGTATGGCTGTGATGTCCTCTGGGGCAGGAAGAAATCCCCTGCTCCCAATATTGGACAGATTCAGGACATCCAGAAGTGGGAGCCAACAGATCAGGAGCTTCCAAAAGCTGGTGCTCGTCTCTTGGAGCTCTTTTCCTCTTACATTGGATAGACATTTTTTGAACGCATCCTTAAGAAGGATATCAGTGTTCACCTATAGAGCTCTTTCCTTCAGGAGATCCTTTTATCCCGAAAAGCAATGGAGCAGCTGAAGCTTTGAGGAGCAGCAGATCCAGCACCCATCTCTGCAGAGCACCTCGTGTGGGTATGACTCTCTACTTCATCTTCACCTCCCACAACTCATCAGCATTACGTGTTTACCTGAGGTTTGGATACTTCATCTTCTGACTCCTGACTGCATTCAAGAGGGAGGAGTGGGCTCACAGAAAACAGTTTGAATAGGTGACTTTCCGCAAGATGTTAAAAATGCGTTAGGAGGAATATATGTTGTTGTGACTGCTATGGAAAAGCAGTCTCTGCTTCTTGCAGTGATACTCAGCTCAGAAGTCAGAAGTAGACTGAAGCTCACGTATTGTATTAATGGGTCAGCACGGGTGTCTGAACGGGATTAGCTGAAAAATGAAGGAATTTTGTCATATAGCATGTCTCTATAGATGACTGACGGAAGCTTTGTTTGGCTAAGTTTATTTTCAGAGCTTGTCAGAAATGCTCAAAGACATATTTCCAAAGAAATTTTCAAAGGAAGCAAACTAAAAAATGCATCGTTCTAGACCATTTTTTCAATGGGTATTCAAGGCTATTTTTACAAAACAGGAAAGGGATTGGTTTTGGAGATTTTTTTCATATGCTGTTTCCCTTTCTCTTTTTCCCCAGTCTCTTCATTGAAGAATAGGGTCGTCGGGTTTTTTACCAAAATAAATATTTTCCATGGAAATTTGCCTCAGGTCATTAATCTTATACATATACATACAATAAATGCAATCCTAGTGACAGCACTTTGGCTGACTCAGTCTTGCTCACAGTTTTCATGACGAGGTGAGGTGCAAAATCAGAGATACATCTTAAATTATGGTAACTGTCCCTCGCAGCTATTTACCAAGCCGCACGAGCATTTCTCTGTCGCTCATGAAGATTACTCAGGATATTCGGACATGACCTCAGCAGACCCGTAAAGCTGTCTCTGCTGCTGCCTGGGAGGATGACACAGGAATAGCTCAGCACGTGAGAGATCATGGATTTGCTCAAAGGAGCTCAAGAAGCAGCTCCCTTCATGCTCGCAGCCCATCGGCTCGAGCACAGCACGGCTGACTAAGGGTCTACAGGACACCTTGGGCATTTGCTCCATGCTCATAACAGCTCTGCAGCACCTGGTCAATATGGGGCTTTTCCAGGGTTTCCCCAAAGTACCAAGTGTCTCACAGAATCCCAGACTGGTCAGGGTTGGAAGGACCCTCTGGAGCTCCCCCAGTGCCACCCCCCCCAGAGCAGGGGCACCTCCAGCAGTGGCACAGGACACCTCCAGGCGGGTTTGGAATGGCTCCAGAGTGGGAGAGTGCCCCCCCCTCTCTGGGAAGCCTGTGCCAGTGCTCTGCCACCCGCACAGGAGAGAAGTCCCTCCTCATGCTTAGATGGGACTTCCTATGTTCAGGTTTGTGCCTGTTCCCTCTTGTCCCATCACTGGGCACCACTGAACAAAGCCTGTTCCCATCCCCCCGGCACCCTCCCTTGAAGGATTGATAAGCATTGATGAGATCGCCCCTCAGTCTTCTCCAGACTAAAAGCCCCAAGTCCCTCAGCCTTTCCTCATAAGAAAGATGCTCCAGTCCCCTCATCATCTCCATAGCCTTTGCTGGACCGTCTCCAGCAGTTCCCTGTCTTTCTTGACCCGGGGAGCCCAGAACTGGACACAGTGCTCCGGATGTGGCCTCACCAGGACAGGGTAGAGGGGGAGGATGACCTCCCTCGACCTGCTGGCCACACTGTTCAAAACAAAAAACAAAGACAAACAAAAAATCCTTCTTTAAGTATGTCAGCAAGAAAAGAAAGACTAGGGAAACTGTGGAACCTCTCCAGAAGGAGACGCAAGAACTGGTTACCCGGGACAGAGACAGAGCTGAGGTACTCAATGACTTTTTTGCCTCAGTCTTCACTGGCAAGGACAGCAACCACACTGCCCATGACGCAGAATGCAAAGGCAGGGATTGGGGAAATGGAGAACTGCCCACTGTAGGTGAAGATCAAGTGCAAGACCACCTGAGGAATCTGAAGGTGCACAAGTCTGTGGGACATGTACTGTGGTACATCCACGGGTCCTGAGGGAACTGGCAGATGAAGTCGCTAAGCCACTAGCCATCATATTTGAGAAGTCGTGGCGGTCTGGTGAGGTTCCTGCCAACTGGAAAAGAGGAAACATAACCCCTATTTTCAAAAAGGGAAATAAGGCAGACCAGGGAACTACAGGCCAGTCAGTCTCACCTCTGTGCCTGGCAAGATCATGGAGCAGATCCTCCTGGAAACTCTGCTGAGGCACGTGGAAAATAAGGAGGTCAATGGTGACAGCCAGCAAGGCTTCACCAAGGGCAAGTCATGCCTGACAAAGTTGGTGGCCTTCTACAAAGGGGTTACAGCAGCAGTGGACAAGGGAAGATCAACTGATGTCATCTACTTGGACTTGTGCAAAGCGTTTGACACTGTCCCACACAATATCCTGGTCTCTAAATTGAAGAGACATGGATTTGATAAATGGACCACTCGGTGGATAAAGAACTGTCTGGACAGTCGCACTCAAAGAGTTGCGGTCAACAGCTTGATGTCCAAGTGGAGAGCAGTGATGAGTGGCGTTCCTCAGGGGTTGGTACTGGGACCTGTACTGTTCAACAACTTTGTCGGCGACATGGACAGTGGGGTCGAGTGCACCCTCAGCAAGTTTGCCGATGACACCACGGTGTGTGGCGAGGTAGACACGCTGGAGGGGAGGGATGGCATCCAGAGGGACCTGGACAGGCTGCAGAGGTGGGCCCAAGCCAACCTCATGCAGTTCAACAAGGCCAAGTGCAGGGTCCTACATCTGGGTCGGGGCAATCCCAAGCCCAACTCCAGGCTGGGCGGGGAATGGCTGGAGAGCAGCCCTGAGGAGAAGGACCTGGGGGTGCTGATTGACGAGAAGCTCAACATGAGCCATCAATGCACAATCACAACCCAGAAGGCCAACCATATCCTGGGCTGTATCAGAAGAAGTGTGGCCAGCAGGTCAAAGGAGGGGATTCTGCCCCTCTACTCCACTCTCGTGAGACCCCACCTGGAGTATGCATCCAGCTCTGGAATCCCCAACACAAACAGGACATGGACCCGTTGGAGCACGTCCAGACGAGAGCCACAAGGAGGATGATCCGAGGGCTGGAGCACCTCTCCTATGAGGAGAGGCTGAGAGAGTTGGGGCTGTTCAGCCTGGAGAAGAGAAGGCTCCAGGGATATCTTATTGCGGCCTTCCAGTCCCTTTTTAGGGACCTACAGGAGAGCTGGGGAAGGACATTTTACTGGGGCATGTAGCAACAGGACAAGGGGGAATGGCTTTAAACTGGAAGAGGGCAGGTTTAGATTAAACATTAGGAAGAAGTTTTTCCCTGTGAGGGTGGTGAGACACTGGCACAGGTTGCCCAGAGAGGTTGTTGAGGCCCCACCCCTGGAGGTGTTCAAGGCCAGGCTGGACGTGGCCTTGGGCAACCTGGTCTAGTGGGAAGTGTCCCTGCCTATGGCAGGGGGGTTGGAACTCGATGATCTTCAAGGTCCCTTCCAATCTAAACCATTCTATGATTCTATGATTCTTGGTGCCCCCCAGGATGCCATTGGCATTCTTGGCCACCAGGGCACATTGCTGACTCATGGTCATCTTCTTGTCCACCAGGACTCCATGGGTTTGTTCTGAGTTCTCCTTTAGATGACTCAAAAGAAATGTCTCATTACCCAAGAATTTTGTGGTTATCAAAGGTCCTCCTGTGGAATGAAACTTTCTTGTGTAGAAGAAGACAGGCCCTGCCAGAGGTCAGCTCAGCCCACCCTGTGGTAGGTAAGAAAAACTGCCCTCTGGAAGTGAATCTTTCTCTGCAGTGGAGACCTGGACTCCTAGTTTGAAGTAGCCTTCTAAAAGGCAGGCGAGCCACTTGCACGTGTCGTTAATAAATATATAATAATTTGATCCCTGTACATGTGTTTACTGCCCACTATACATGGAAAACGTCAGTTTTCAGCAACAGTTACAATTCTCTTGTAGCTTTAGACTGGTGGCAGACCGCACACACAAAAAAGGAGGAATTATTCCATATAAATCACCGTTATATCTGCATCCACGCTGAGGTTCCTTCTAAATGGAATCATTTCATTTTCCATTGGAAACAGCTATAGTGAGGAAACATCTAAGGGCAGGCTAACCAGAGGCCCAGAGATGAAATAGAGAAAAGAAAATGTTTTGCACTCTATTATCAGTGACACCCCAAATGCGCAGCGCAGTGCTGGAGCAGCTATCAATTACCCGGAGAACAGCAAAAGACAGCGCTCTTAATGACAGCAGGTCACAGTAACCAAGAATTTTTGGAGAGCTGTGGCCTCTCAGCGGTAAGGACATGTCTCAAGTACATTCTCCTGGGAGAAGAAAGGTGAAGAGGTGTATGTGAAAGGCAACGACTTTTTATTTGGTGCTATCCCTGGTAGCATCAGGGGTAGTGGCAGGAGCTGGCAGCCGCAGTACCGCGCTGTGTGCAGGGACACGCACCGCTTCGACGTACTTTGCACACATGAACGCACGTGTCTCTGCTCAGGATCTCGATTTAGCGAATATAGATCACTACCAACACCCCTTGCTCCATCAGTCATTAAAATTTGCTCATGTAAAGCACTTTGGTGCATACCATCATTGCCGTCGTTGCTGTTAACAAAGACATTTCAAAGTATCTGCTCGCTATTTTGCATGCCCAGAGGTAACCATCCCCGTGACAGTCGTGTCACCAGTAAGGTCCCAGTCAGGTGGACAAATGATGCATTTAGATCAACCAAGGGAAATACTGTTCTGAAAGGATGAGATGGTTCTGGTGCAGGTTGGGTGCAGAGGGGTGCAGCCAGGCTGCCCTGACAGCCCTGGGGACGCTGCAGAGGGGTCTTCAGCGGCACAGGAGAGAAACACACTGTCCACAACTTAGTGGGAAGGATGGCCAGCTGAGCTCTTCTGTAAGTTAAAAATAGTGGGATTTCTGCTTATTGGAAACTACATTTCAAGTTACAAAGCCAGGAAACTCCAAAAAGTCCTTAAGTTTGAAAGAGGCCCTTGACTCCTGCCGTGGGGTTTCCAAGAGCACAAACCTCCATCTTCTACAGGAAACAAACAGTATCTGATACTGCCTGAAGTTACACAGCGTGGCCTCACGTTTGTATGGTGAAAAGTCTGATGAGGGATGATGGTGTAGACTGTGAACAGCTCAGATCTCAGCCAGCTTAAATCAGTGTAGCCACCAAGATCATGATGTTAAAGCACAGCCTATGCTACTGGTGGGACACACTCACGTTTCTTACTCAAGTTCAGTGTCCGTGGCTAAAACATAACAATGGGAGAAGGTGAATTCACAGGTCTGAGATTATTCCACCGTGGATACCCTTATCTCGTGAGGGTGGCTGGGGAAAAGTGATAGGAAGAGGGGCAATGGCTTCAAACTGGAAGAGGGGAGATTTACATTAGATATTAGGAAGACATTGTTCACCCTGAGGGCAGTGAGCCCCTGGCGCAGGGTGCCCCGAGAAGCTGTGGCTGCCCCATCCCTGGAGGTGTTCAAGGCCGGGTTGGACGGGGCTGGGAGCAACCTGGGCTGGGGGGAGGTGTCCCTGCCCAGGGCAGAGCGGTGGGACTCGATGATCTTTAAGGTCCCTTCCAACTCTAACTATTCTATTAAAAGATATTTTTCACATTTTTTTTTTTTTAACAATATCCTGTGGGGAACAGATACATTAACAGATTCGTTTTTCAGAAGGCAAAAGGGAAGCAAAAGGATGAATCTGGGGCCACGCTCAGATGACTATTTTTGGTGCCTGAATTTGCTGTCACACCTGTCTGGGCATTTTGGGATGAGAAAGCTAAGAGTAGTTGGGACAACACTCCATGGCTCCATGGCAGGACAACACTCCATGGCTACCAAACTGCAAAGGAAAGTGGCCTTAAACAACTTATTTTTGGTGCAGACAGCTGTCCACGCTCCCAGCGGCCACCAGCCCCAGTAGCCCTGGACCATGTCAGTATCAGTGTAGGGCATGAGCTGGTGTCCAAGTGAAGATGGGACATCTCGAGGAACGGCACAGCACAGGGACCGTTCTCACGGATGGAGAGGGTGAGTCCAGGCTGTCCTGGAGCAGCGGTGGAGAGGTTAACTAACGCCGAGCCAGCACGGCGCGTGGCTCCGCTTGTCCTCAGCGCTAAGTGCACTCTCCTGGCTTCCGTTTTTGTTGTATCTCCCGCTAATCCTTCCTCTCGCATGCCTCGCGTAATCTCCTCCAGCCTTCGCCCCCATTGGTTGGCCCCGTTTAATCCTATTACGGGGATTGCTATTTTAAAAGTTCGGCCGAATGATGCTCCGAGCCCTGCCCGGTGTTCCACCTGTTTCTGAGGTTTGCTGAGGAAATCACCAACCCGTCGGCAGCTCCGGCAGCGGTTCATTCGGGGTGATGCATTGAAATACTATTTCCGAGTTAAAGCCTAAATCCCCCAGCTCTTCTTTAGCCCTTGCTCAACACAGCCACTCTTGGGGCTTGTCCTTAGAGTCCTCTGCACCGCTGGGGAAATAAGGGAAGGGTTTGATGCTGCACAGTCATTTTAAGGCTGTTTTACATTGTTACTGAGGTTGGAAAGAATTAAGTATAAATACAAGAAAGAATTAAGTATAAATACAAATCAGGGGCTCTGATCTCAAAATCCATCTTAACGTATTACTGCATTTCAGGTTAGATCTGTCCCGTTGCATCAGCTTTCCCCAAAATCGGAGGGGACCTGGTTTCAGCTCGGTCACATCAGCTGCTACGCAGGATACATGGAGGTGAAAATGGGGTGGCTTCTCAGCTGGAAAGCAACCTCCAATTACCCTTTCTTGCATGCTGTACGTGATATCATGAGACAGAAAATCAGGAGACCTGTAGCCACATCTTCTGGCTTAGCCCTGAATTTGGGCATCTCCCAGACTGCTCTCGCCCGCCTGTTAGCTGTCTGGGCAGGCGGGGATGTCTTATTTACATTTCAAATAACGCACGGGCGCTTGTAAAGACCCGCGTAGGCACAAATCTCATCTAGGTGAGGCTTGTTTGGAGAAATGAAGTAAAGCCTCCTCATTACCAGCCACTTCTCTCTCACATACTTAATTATGAACAATTCTTAGGCTCCCAAAACTTCAATTATAAAAAAAAAAATAAAAAAATAAAAAAATCTGTATTTGGAGATCAGGATTCATGTGAAAGGAACTGCTGACATGTCCCACGCAAATTCCTTTCCAAAAAGCCACTGATTTCTACCAGCTCTGCATGCAACAGAAGCAGTGAAACATCAACTGCTTGAATTTCCCTGTGTGTTTTTCTGCTAATGACTGATTTCCAATGCAGAAATAAAACCCAAAGTACTCACCAAATTTTCCTCCCACGTTGACTAATTTTCTGCTGACATTGCTTACTTTTTCAGATTAGCGATACTGAAAATAGTAAAACTTCTAATCACATAATCCAAACAAGACAGGTTTCAGCTCCTCTTTCTATAGATTTTCCTTCTGGTCTCTCGTTAGAACCTGAATTTTAACTAGTTTGTTTGCTGGAAAGCAATTTCCTGCTTTAAAAACCTGATGTGATGCTTATTTGGGCTCACAAAGGTGTTTTCTCATTATCTGAATCCTTCTTTGTGTAAATAAACTGACCTGTTGTTGAGAACTGCTGCTAGAATTTCCTCCTAAAGGAACAGTGAAAGCATTTTCCAAGGTCACCCAAACCAGAGCAAACTTAGGTGACTACACCTGATGCAATGGCAGCCGATCCCTCCCTGGCAGAGCCCGCGCCATTCCCAGGCATCCCGTATCTGCAACTCAATGCCCTGTCCTCTCCCACCCCGTGGACCTCGCAATATCCCACCCCCAGCCCTGGGTGTCCTCCCAGCTGCTGGAAAACCAAAGCAAGGCTGGAAACCTTCTCCTTCAAGTATGGACACCAGCCGCAAAGCTCCTCCAGCTGCCTCCAGGGACCAGGAGCTTTCCACAGGGCTCAGAGACATGAGATGTCCCTCCGTGCAGAGCCATGCAGCTTAAAAATAGGCTGAGTATATTACGGGTCAAAACACGTTATGAATGTTAAACTCTGGGCGCTGCCTGCTGACACACTCAGCTCAGCTGAACCAGCACAGCGCAGCGGGGAAGTCTTCATTCGCAGGTCCACAATGCACGGCACCACAGCTCCACTGTGGGATGGCAGGGTCCCAGCCTAACTCCAAGGTATTAACAGCTCTCCCAGAGAGGATTTCTGATTTTCTTCTACTTTTGGCATTCATCGGGTTCTAGAAGAAAGGAGAGAGCAGGAGCACTCTGTCCGCTAAAGAGCTGCTTCCCTCTCTAATCTCCTATCTGCTTTTTTCTCTCCTGTCCCACCAGAGAATCCAGAAAAGCCAAATCTAAGAGGTCCTATGGGCACCTGACCTGCAAAAAGATGATGCTTCTTGCCTTTAAACATGGCTCCGTTAGCAGGACAAGTGCTGCACACAAAAGATGAGGACCTGGAGAGACAACAAGGTCCAAACGCATGTTCCCATCCTGTTGGGATGGCACCACTTTTCCTTTCTGTGTCACTACAAGTCATTTACAAAGTCACAAAAAAGCGCTAATTTCAGATGAACGAGGTTGTGTAAGCTCATTAGCATCAACAGTGGCAAACGCCATCTTTCCTCTTTCTTCACAGCTCACATGATTGACTTTGGTGTTCCTTCTTTCACAAGCGCAACGCTGCTCATGGGCATGGTCCTTCCTTGGTTGGACACAGCTACTGCTCGTGTTTTGACCCAGCGCAGGCACTAGAACAAACTGCTTCGTCTTAACAACACATCATGTATTTTCCAGAATTTATATGCACGCTGCAAACGTCCCCCAGGCACGCTACAAGTTACCATGCATGTTTTCTGGGCATGGACCGGGGCCAAAGCAACCAGCGTTTTGCAAGATCAAACCTAAGGAACATTATGCCTCTGCTCAGAAAAATGAAAATATGGATAAGTCTAATTCTAACTCAGCTTGTGTCACAAACATCTCTTTGCCTAGATACAGAAGGAAGAATAAATTAAGAGTCTCTTCTGCTTCGGGAACCAGCACTGGTGATTGAGTTCTGACAGCCAAACTCAGCATATGGCCACAGATTGTGGAAGAGGCAGAAAGAAAAGAGATTTCGATTTCCAGATGACCTGAATCAGAGCTTAAAGCTTTGTAGCTATAAGGGGGCTTCTTTGAATTCAGCTGATCTGGAACTACGGGGGACAATCACCAGGAAACCCCATGATGTCTTTTTAGCATCATTTCAAACTCCGACGTGATCAAGCTTCCCAGGCATAACGAATTCCTTTGGATCAGTGGAGCGGGGGGAGCTGCTCATCCCCCTGCTCTTAACCCATCGTGAACCCAAAGCGAGCCCAAAGCGCTTGGCACATTGCCCCGACCAAACGTGCCCACCCCTGTGCAGACCATGCGCAGCCCCACTGCCGTTCCTGCTGGGCCACCAGAAAAGGAGATGCCGGGCCATAACTTGAGGACTTTATGTTTTCTTCTAGTTTAGAAATGCTTTTCCCATTTTCCATATTTTCAATGTTTTTCCCCCATCGCCACCTTGCAATTTCTCCTTTCGTTCTACAGCCTCCCCTGACACACTCCTCTTGGAGGACGTGCGTGCTTCTAGTCCAGCTTGCGAGCCGTGCCATGGGCCTGCTCCTGAAACACCTCCTGGGGATGGAAACCCCAGCCAGGAAACCGAGATACCAAAGAAGATTTTAACTGCGTGAGCAGGGGGAGGTTTTTGAGCTTGTTGTCTGAGTTTTAGCATTTTATATCATTCTTTAAAATGAAGAAATGTCCTGACCGCTGAGTAGGGTTTGCATGCAGACCCTCAAGCCTGAACTTGCAGGACCCCGGTGGCAAGTCACCCCTGTCACATCTACACAGCAGCACCTCTGTAATACCTGAATGGGGACAGATCAGAACAAAACCAGCTTCAGCTGCGTCTGCTAACAGGGTGGAAATTATTATTTTTTTTCTCTTTTGCATCATGCACAAAAGCCCGGAGCAAAGCAGCATTTGCCTTGTCGCAGAGTGCTCTGCACATGATGCTCTTCTCCGACCAGCTGCTCCCTCGCCATCACCACCCTCAGAAGGAAAGCTCCCAGGAAGGGACGACAAAAAGCTGTGACTTCAAAAGAAAATGCAAGTCTCGCATGAAAATTCGCAGACCCCGCAGCCACGTCCTGCATCTCATGGTGCTTCTGCCAGTGAGAAGAAGATGGAGCCACTGGCAAAAAGAAAACTTTAGCAAAAGATAATGAGGATAATAATGTAAACTTAAACTAAACGAGGGGAGATTCAGACTAGATATAAGGAAGATTTTTTTTTAAGCTGAGGGTGGTGACCCCCTGGCCCAGGTTGCCCAGAGAGGTGGTGGATGCCCCATCCCTGGGAACATTCCAGGCCAGGTTGGACGGGGCTCTGAGCAACCTGAGCGAGTTGAAGATGTCCCTGCCCATGGCAGGGGGTTCGACTAGCTGGCCTTTAAAGGTCCCTTCCCACCCAAACCATTCTGTGATTCTATGATTCTACAAATGTAGTCATTAAAATATAGAGTATAAAGAACCTTTCCCATGAGCTAGTGACCATGGTCCACACGCAGGGTAAGAAAGGTGTTTCCATCTCCCTGCCCCATGTGGGCCCAGTGTCAGCACTGCTGTACCCCTACAGATGAGGTTGTGGTCACAGCTGGATTCAGCCCTGGTTTACCCCTCCTTTAAGTCCCTTTCACACTGCCGGTATAGAGTAAAACCTCCTGACCATATCTGGTGTCAGGAAGAAGGGTTTAAGTCACCTAGAATTAAAACAGCAGAGCTAGAACAAACACTTTTAAATCCAAAATATTTCAAGATCAGGAGGTACTAAGAGACTCACCACCACCAAGGAATGCCATAGCTAGGAGCCTGCGATGCTTAAAAAATTCACTCGTTTATATGAGTGACGACCAAAGTCTAGTCTCATGGAGGAGCAAAAATGTGTCACCTGTATCTCCAGAGTGAGGCTGACATGGCATGCTGTCAAGTTTCTGCTCCTACATGCTAGGAATCACGGTGAAAGCATAAACACCTTCATGGACATGCATCTGGCTGGGCAGGGAGCGTGGTGGGGTTGCAGCATGGGACACCAGCCCCAGCAAATTCAGCTTCCCATACATGCACGAGGAGAAAGTTAAACACATGCTGCCCTGGAGAAGGAGGATTTCATGTTTGCTAAAGGGCTTTCTGGAATATTGCAGTGACACTGGAAAATGAGTCAAAAAATCATAGAATCATAGAATGGTTTAGGTTGGAAGGGACCTTGAAGATCATTTAATTCCACTCCCCCCTGCCATGGGCAGGGACACCTCCCACCAGCCCAGGTTGATCAAAGCCCCGTCCAACCTGGCCTTGAACACCTCCAGGGATGGGGCAGCCACAGCTTCTCTGGGCAACCTGCGCCAGGGGCTCACCTCCCGCACAGTGAAAAATTTCTTCCTAATATCTAATGTAAATCTCCCATCTTCCAGTTTGAAGCCATTCCCCCTTGTCCTATCACTACATGCCCGAGCAAAGTCTTTCCCCAGCTCTTCCGTAGGCCCCCTTTAGGGACTGTCTCCCTGGAGCCTTCTCTTCTCCAGGCTGATCAGCCCCAACTCTCTCAGCCTCTCCTCATAGGAGAGGTGCTCCAGCCCTCAGATCATCCTCCTCGTGGCTCTCGTCTGGATGTGCTCCAACGGGTCCATGTCCTGCTTGTGTTGGGGATTCCAGAGCTGGGTGCGTACTCCAGGTGGGGTCTCACCAGAGTGGAGTAGAGGGGCAGAATCCCCTCCTTTGACCTGCTGGCCACACTTCTGATGCAGCCCAGGGTACGGTTGGCCTTCTGGGTTGCGATCGCACACTGCTATCTCATGTTGAGCTTCTCGTCAATCAGCACTCCCAGGTCCTTCTCCCAAGGGCTGCTCCACAGCCATTCCCCGCCCAGCCTGGAGTTGGGCTTGGGATTGCCCTGACCCAGATGTAGGACCCTGCACTTGGCCTTGTTGAACTGCATGAGGTTGGCTTGGGCCCACCTCTGCAGTCTGTCCAGGTCCCTCTGGATGCCATCCCTCCCCTCCAGCATGTCTACCTCACCAAACACCTTGGTGTCATCGGCAAACTTGCTGAGGGTGCACTCGACCCCACTGTCCATGTCGCCGACAAAGATGTTGAACAGTACAGGTCCCAGTACCGACCCCTGAGGAACACCACTCATAACAGGTGTCCACTTGGACATCGAGCCGTTGACTGCAACTCTTTGAGTGCGACCGTCGATCAGATCTATGTTTTGAAGACCACGAGGGATATATGGCTTGTGCTGAGGCACAGTGCCAAGAGGAAGATGATCACCGTATACAGCAGACCAGACCAAGGGCTCGCTCGAGGAAACTGGCACTGCTGCTGGGACAGAAACGGGATGCTGTGCTATAAACTCCGGCTGGGGGCTTGCAAGGTGATTCTGCATCAACGGGAGGGCACAGTTAATAGCAGAAGCAAGTGCTGGTATTTAAAGTTTGGCTGTAAATCGGTTAAATAAACAGATCTGCTTTGTTGGGTTTGTCTGTGAGGGGTGTACCGCGCAATCGCGCTCAACATACAAATGGTGGAGGAATAAACCTGTTAAAAAGAATTAATGTACTTCACACCAAGGCTGCGCGTCTCAGAGCTCCTTCTTGCGCTGCTAGAATTGATTACCGGAGAAGTAAGCATTACCAATCATGTAAATCTCAGATTAGACTGTTCGATCCAGCTGAATTATGTCTGCATAACCCCCTTTAAGCACTCTGAAAAAAAAAAAAAATTATAGCTCTGGGCTAGATCCTGCCATTAATTTTAAGATGCTTTAAGGAATCTGCGTATTACAACTCCTTCTGATTAGCCTTGGCTATGCAAGATTTGTCTGATCAATTGGAGACGGTTGTATATAGATTTTCAGATTTATTTCCACGTTGAAAGCAATCCTCGTATGAAGCAAATCACTCTGCTGAAAAGGTGACTCTTGAATAATATCATGCGCTCTGTCTTGCGGAGGCTACGTGCCGTGGTCGTCCGTCCCCCGTTCCCCCCCCCACCCCGCCTCGAGTCAGCAGCAGCAGCTTTTCGTCTGCTGGGCTCAGCACTTTCGCGCTGGCGCAGTGGTCGAGGGAGGGGAGGGACCATTTCTGCTTCACACGGTGGCATCTCACCCCGGAAAAAAGCAGCATCCAGGTCCCCCCGGCTGACGATGCTCAGGGGGTGAGTAGGGCAGCAGAGCACACAGGGCGATTTGGGGTTTTCCAAACCGTATCGAAGGGCGGCTCCGTCAAGAATGGTAAAATATTCACGTGCGGTCTGGTTTTTCTTCTCGGGTTAATTGAGCCGAGATGACATTGAAGGAGGAAGTGGAATAAATATATGCAAGAAGTCTTTTCACAAAGTTATTTAATTCACCAGAAGGGACACTTAAACATACAGCAGCACCTTATTTACATTGAACTACTCTTTATGCATCCTGTAAACATCAGAAGCAATTTCTAATAAATTACAATCCAGGGAGCAGCAAATCAACAATATCACCTGAGCTGCTTAAACGAATTCATTACAAAATATATTGCCTTTTTCCCCGTGACTTTCTTCAGATTGCGTTTGAAAGCATTATTCTTCTGAGTTTTCTTTTCAGGATATAGACGTGCAAAAATATCTCCAAGGCAGAAGAGATTATATTTTAAACTTTATTGCCCTTGACCTCGGATCCTTTTGAGTCTATTGTGCTACAGCTTTTCTGGTATCACCATCGCTGGTGACATCTAACAACAAACAGCCCAAACAGCGGGTACCAGCTAATTCAAATCGAGATCACAGATTCAGCCGTGTAAGAGTTTGAAAAAGAAATCCTTAAAATTTCTATAACCTCTGGGCTTCTCTTTACCAGAAAGGATGTTCTCCGTGAAGTAATAGGAAAATGTAATATTGTTTGCCCATTTAATTGGATGTGCTCCTGCCCTGTTATGAAAGAGATTGTCTCTTGCTGACCGTGTATAAAACACAGGATGGGAGCTGATGCTGGTCGCTGGAAGTGAAAAAAAAAAAGCCTAAAAAAAAGCAGCAGTGATTTGAGATGATGTGACAGCGATTGGGACATTTTCTTGGCCTCCATTTCAAGTGCAGAAAGGGACTTTGAAAAGAGGCTCCTTGGGGTGGACGTCACTTTGGTGGAGGACAGCTCCATCACGCCCAAATCTCTGCCTCGTTGAAAACGAGGCCCAAGACAACCCCCACTAACACAACTCCTGGTATTTGAGGTTAGCGGTGGTGGTCCCCTGCATCCCGCTGCTGCTGGCAACACAAAAATCCACCACAGAGAGGGACACGGATTTTGGGGGGTACACCAGAGGGCAGAGCAAGAGGTCATGGGGGAGCTGTTCTTGCTCGCCCTTCACAGACCCGGCCGCGATTTATTACGAAACCAGGAGCTGGAAGAGCAGCAAAGGGAAAATCTGGGCAGAGGTGATAAAGAAGCGGGTTCATCGGCGGCAGAGAAGCCTTGTCCCAGCGGCCCCGCAAAGCTCTTGTAGGCTACGAATCGCCGGGTGGAGTGGTTCAAGTAGCTGCCGTCTGCCCTGCTTTCTCTCCCTTCATTTACGGAAAGCCACGAGAAATATTTCATCCTCTTTGTTGAGACAGTTTCCTTGCACTCGGGAAGGCAGAACAAGTGCATTTATGCTCTCACTCCAGGACGCGCTGATGGCCGTGAGAGGCAGCCGGGGACTAGGACTGGGCTTGTTATAGCTTCAGAAATTCAGCGGTGAAGTGCCTTTGCGTTGGGTGAGAACGAGGAGAGCTCTCCCATCAAACAGCAACATGCTGGCTGACCTCAGCTCCCCTCCAGAGCAGCCCCGGCTACAGAAGAAGGCTTTCTGCCAGGGTGAGGTGGGCTTCCTAGGGTCAGACATCCCTTCGGAGGTGCAGAGCTGCAGGTGGGTGAAGCCCAGGGAGACCTTGGACATGGGGGAAGGTGGAAAGAGCTACCCTGGGGCGTACCTTGGGGGTTGCAAGACCCTGGTTTTGGTGACCACCTTCGTGATGTCCTTCCAGCAAAGCACAGGAGCTGAAACAGAGGAAAGCATTAAGCTGAGCTGCTGAAGCAGCACAGGCTAATGAACCAAAAATTCCCCATCCCCAACCCGAAAAAGGTGGCCCACTGTTTCCCATCTCTCATTCACCCTTGCCAGCACCAGAGCAGAAGTGAAGATCCTTTGGGATAAATTGTAGAACTTAGCTATGCATCTACTAATAAATAAAGCTGTGCCGGAGCCTCCTTCCTTGGCCATGAGGTCACGTCTTTGGGGTGGGGGAGCTGTGACCATGGGGGCCATGTGCAGTCTCAGCCTTTCCTTGGTGCCCCCAAATTGCTGCCGGCTTCAGAGACGCCTCGGAGCAGGTCTTGGCACTGGGCAACAGACCAGCTGAAGTTTGGAAAGCTGAATCCCGCTCCACCGTGAGCAGAGACCTGGGTGACGTGTGAGCCTTGCTCTTCCCCTATATTGGAGTTGAAGCACATTTTCTTATTTTTTGATAAATTGAGACACGCGGAAGGGTCTAGCCAGGGATTTCTCGGCTCTCTGGTGCGATGCTGTCAGCAGCGAGCTCAGCCCACGCTCCACGGGGCTGGTGTAAATTCAGAGCTGACCCACCAAATCCAAGAGGGTCCTTCTTGGTTTCTTCACCCATGAAGTGCCTTCCCTAGTCTCAAAAAGGGGGAAAACACTGCACTTTGGTGCACCTCTGCAGCCAGCCATCCCTTGAGACAAGAAGGAAGACTTTTCCTTGGATATAATTAGTTCCTTGGCCAGACCTCCCATGGTAGATTGATGCCCTGCTCATCTCTCTGGTCCCAGGACCAACTGCGCGTGTTGGCACATCTCCTGAATTTTGGAAAAGGTGCCGTTGGTTCCTCCTATCTATACCACTTGCTATGAATTGTTGCGTTTCATTAATGAACTAGATAGGATTGCCAGCGGTTTGATTAAGGAGAAGACCAGACGAGGCACGGTCAAAGCGGAGGGCTCAGACCGTGAAGATGGGGCTCAATTCTCAGTGGGTTTCCCTGGGCCACCCTCATTAAGGTGCTTCTCCTCCCCAGGCGTATATTCTGCGTATGCAAAATAGGGCTAATTCTCTGCACTTTACTCAGTGTGCGAGCCTTAATTAAGGTTTTTGAAGAAGCCCTGGGAAGTCCTAGGCCGGGGAGTGGTTTTTTGCCGTATCTGAGCAGGCATCCTTCCAGGCCTGGACCGGCAGCGGCAGCTGGCTGCCGTCCAACCTCCCTCCTCTCCCCGCGCTCCGGGTTTGTTAACATCCCAATCAATAACGCCGCGACGTAAAATTCAGCTTCAACTTTTCTCTGTGGGTTCAGCTGCAGCGCGGGGTTGGGTTTGTATTTCCCCACCCCCACCCCCCCGAGCTCGCACCCTAAATCCTAATTTTCCAGCTCCTTTGAGCCCCGCTGGGAGGTATTAAGGTATTATTATCATTCCCCGTTGCTGCGGGGAATGGGGCGAATGCTAACGAGGGAGATGCGCGCCCCGTCCTCCCCTGTAAGTCAGTTCATCTTTTCATACGCCACCTCTCCCACCGCCGTGAGCTTTTAAAAATAGCAAATTGCGGGTTATTCCTCCTTCCTTTGGGAGGATGACCTTTAGGGTTCGCAACGCAGAGCTCTGATGGATAAAGAGACATTTATTTTCCGGGGGAAGGTGGGGGGGGGGGTGGGCAGGGAAGGAAAAGAAAGCTGCGATTTTCACGTGATCACGTGGCGTTAGGAATTGGACCTTTCGGGGGAAAAAAAAAAAAAAAAACCAGGCTGTTGAGGACCTTGATAAATTTAAGAGCTGGGAAGTGCCCGCCGCCCGGCCGTGAACGCGTTGGGAGCGGGTTGGTTCTTGCTGCGCGCTGGCGCGGGAGCCAGCGGGATGAGGGATGCGGTCTAAGGCGGGCTGGTGCAAATATTACCCTATTAATAATCAATAACTGCTAGCAGGGCGAGATGATTCAGGCCAGATTGGTGTATAATTGCTATTATTGTTATTCCGGTTTAAAACCGGTTCCTCTTCGCTACTGCCACAAGTGATCTGAAGCGATGTATTTTTAATTTGTTCGCAGGCACGGCGCAATCCATCACACGCCGTTACACCGGCTGGAACCAAATGTCAGCGCCGAGCGGCGAAACATTTTTGTTATTTAAGTTACTGTATGCTAAGTTTATGTTGATTGCTCTGAGTATCATCTCCGAAAGTTAACTAGCGTTAAAGTGTTGATAATGTCCCACTTTCGCAATCATATTTGCATAGTGCACAACAGAGTTTAGCAGAAAAAAATTAGCTTAAGTGCTGTTTTTCATCAGCCCTGTCAGTCTCATACTGTTTGCTTCATCTCGGTGCGCGGGGCATTTGGTGACAAATGGTTATGACATTTTTCATCTAAGCATTACGTTATGATATAATCGTCGTCTTCTGCCTCGTGGCTGCATCCTCGCCGCGCAGCGGGAGAGGGGAGGGCAAGAATAGGGGGGCAGAGGAGAAGGAATGGGGATTTTTTAAAAAAAAAAAAAAAATTATTATTTCTTTTAATTAAAAAAAAAAAAACCCACCATATTTTCAACCTCTCTCCCTTCCCCCTGCCTGAGGCAGCATGGCCAGAAATATTCCCGTGGGCAAACGGAAAGCATCCTGCTCCCATTGAAGTCAGCGGCAAATCGCCGGGCGTACAGGACCCGTATACAAATGGGGGCGACCTCTCTTTGTTCGGGGTTTGGCGCGGCGGAGAGAGGACCACTGTCACCAGAGGCCTTCTCCTCCCTCCCAGCATCAGCGCGACCTGCCCCAAGTCCGGTGTGTGTCTGCCCCCCTCCCCATCTCCGATTCAGCCCCAGCCAAACGATGGAGAATATGGCTTTGGGTTTCTACCGCGGCGATACGTTTAAAAGATAATTGAAACGTTTCCTCGGCGTTCCCAGCTCAGGAATAAAATCCCCCAGAGTTGAGGAATAAAGCAGGAGTAAGAGATCTCCATAGCGATTTTGGTTTGGTTTCGTGTTTTTCTCTCCCTTCCACCCCCCACCCCCCCTTTACTTCTTATCTTGGGTTTGTAGCTGATTTTAGGAGAGCGATTTAGTCCTAACCTGGATCAGTCAGAAGTTTTAACCTGCGTTTTACAGGGTATTACGGTGGCAATTTCTCATTTCGGGCTCCGGCTTCTGTTGTGCACCACGAGCTTTACCTTTCTCCGGGTAAATGCAGCCGTAATAAAGCCGAGCGTTATTACGGAGTGCGTTTTTAGCCCCAGCACCCCCGCCGTACGTTAAGCAATTCATCCTTATTGCCATCAGGAATTCAGATGCTATTTTACGGAGGGGGAAGGGGAGGGATGTGCGCAGAGCGCAGCTTATATTTTGCAGATATTTTTTTGTTTGTTTGTTGTTGTGCAAGTTGCTGATTTACTGGAAGAGACCTCCCGGAGAAAGGTTCGAAGGAAGCTTTCTGGGAGAAATAAGGGATTTTTAATAGCGTTTGGGCTTCTCCCTGCTAACGCGCAGCTCCTACTGCCTGCCTCGCTCTCCGGGCGTGCAGTGCGGTATAGGATACGTTCGCCTTTGCATTAATAATAGTCCAATAAAAGCAGCCAGTATTCTCGCTTAAATGCGTTGAGTTATGTAGATCCTAATTCTAGCACATAAGCAACGAAAGGAAAGCAGATATTTTGCTCCTCGCAAAAACAAATTCTGTGATACAAACGCAAGCCGACATATGGTAAAAATTGCCTGCAGCCCTGCTGATTTACAGAACTGTTTTCACTCACAGATAATTCATTAAAAATCATTTCATATTGGCTGCACATACATAAAAAATATTTACTTGCGTAAATATCACTCATGAAGGTATTGGGGTTGGGGTTTTTTTTCCCTTCTTTCTTTTTTTTTTTTTTTTATTTGACAGCTGATGGGGGGGAGAAAAACAAAAAAAAAAAAAAAAAAAAACCAACCCGAAGATATACGGTCGACGAAGGGGAAAGCGAAGGTATGCCTGGCGTTCATCCCGCGAAATAGGTCAGGACTGGGGGCTGGCGAGGACAGCTTTTAAATCCGCTACCTGAACCATCTGCTGCTCGGTGCCAGTTGAATCTGCGCATGGGAAACACACGCTAGGCAGACGTTTATATTGTGGCATACGGCACAAAAGGGACTAGGAAAGTGCTTTTACCTGATTCGGGGCTCTCAGGCTGACCTATAGAACAATAGGAGCCAAGATAATGTATACGCCGGGAGATGTCACCGTAAAACCGGAGCCGCGGGATTTCAAGGCCGTCGCTGCTGCGGGCAGAGCAGCTCAGAAAACAAATAGCAAATTCCGGCGAGGCGAGGCGAGTTTTGGGGTTTAATCTGCTTTGCGAATACTCATAAAGCGACGGAGGCGCAAAACGCGAAGGGGACGAATGACGCCACGGGGTGCGCGGCTCCCAAACGCGACCAGCCCGGGTCTATTTGAGACCAGCCCTGAAATCTCACTGCTCCCCCCCCCCCCCATTTTATTCTCTGAAATATACATTACGTTACTCGAAACGCTTAACAAGGCTCCAGCCCGGCACTACATCTGTCCTTTTCTTCTCTGCGCTCACTCTGATATAATTTGCTTTAATACGATGCGTTATTTTAAACCCTTGGCTCCGAGACCTTTAGACGATTTTTTCCTCCCCCTTCGAGGAAAATGCAGAAATAAATCGCAGGGTACGAGAGATTTGGTCTGGGGTGGGGGTTATTTTTCCCCCCTCTACAGCCAGTAGATGAAATAATATTATTAAAACTGTGGAAGGGAAGAAGTGCTTGGAATAGGGATCTCGTCCGTCAGCTTCCGTCCGCCACAAAACCCAGTAGTAAACAAAGCAATAATATGGGGGGGGCTTAGAGGGGGCTGCTCTGGGGGGGAGCTGGGGGGGGGGGGTTAATTAAGATGAAATGGCTCCGTGGGGAAGGGGGGGGGAAGGCGCGGCTCCCACCCCACGCCTGCGCCCGGCACGGCGTCGAGGGGAGAAAGTTTGGGCCCGTTTCCTATGGAAATGGGTGCGACAGCGCACGCCGCGGGAGCAGGAGCCGCTGCCTCGACGGGAAATGTTCGTATTAAGCTGAACCTGAAAGGGAGGGTAAAATAAACCCTCACTTCACCGTCGGAGCGTCTGCATCGAGAAAGCTTCTCCCGCTCTATTTATACGCCGTATAAATCAGTCTCCAGACTGTTACCATAGATAACAGAGTTTTTCTTCTGCTGTTGTCTCTAACAGCTTCTTTTTCCCCCCACTATATTTTGTGCGATTCCTACCTATCACCTCGGTGAGTAATTCGCCGGGTTTAAAGCAAATTACAAGTCGGGAGCAAGGCGGGTTTTGCAGGCAAGGGAGAGATTTTTCATCCCCCTCTTGCTGAATTTTGCCCCCCGATTCAGTACGCAGCCCCGAGAAATCCTGCGGGAAGGGGAGCTATAGGTGACTGCGTCCCATCCCGATACATATTTAACCTTCTCGCAGCCTCCAGGAATTAACCGTTTAGGAGGTGAGCAGCCGACGCCGGCGTCGCACCAGAATCACACGGTCAGGCTGGTTCGCAGCGATGCCGACGCTTTCGGCAGAAACCGTCATTAATTCTCAGTACAGAGCTTCTGCGGGAGACATCGCCACGGGCGGGGATTTTTAGTGGAAATAAATAACTCCGTAAACGCGGCATGGTCCCTATTTCGGGGGTCAGTGGATGCGGAGTTTCCCCTCGCAGGGATGGGGAGTTAATGGGATTTGTTGCTCCTGGTTGGGGGGCGAGGGGGGTTAATCCCTCCCTTCGTGTATATCCCCGCTAAGCTGGTTTAGGTTGTGTTTAGAGTTAAAGTTTTTCGGTACGGGCTGTGTCCGTCCATCTCCATGGGGCTGAACCCACCGAGGTGCCGCCGGCTCCGGCTCTGCCACCTTCGCCCCCTCACACCTCCTTCCAGCACCCAGAAATTCAGGTGAGCCCCAGGAGAAAAAAAAAAAAAAAAGAAAAAAAAAAAAAGGAAAAAGGAAAAGAAAAAAAAGAAAGCTTAAATTTCACCAAAGCGGTGAAATAAAGCTCGTAAAGGCTTTCAGAAACCCGTCATCGCTCGGGGAAAGCTCCCAGCGAGGCCCAGAGCCTATTGTTTGCTGCGCTGTGATTTATCGTGGAGCGGATAGGGCAGAAATGGGATTTCCCTTCCCCCCCCCCCCTCCCCAGCCCGGTGCTGAGCACCCATTCCCCCAGGGTCCCCTCTGCCATCGGCTCCAGCAGCCTTTAAGCTGCTGGTAGGGATGTAGCTTTGGAGTTTGGGGTTGTTTTCTTAAGCCCCATCGCCTTTTAGGAGCCATCCTGCAAAGCGTTAAATAGCCTCACCTGACCTCCTCCAGCAAAGCAAAGCTCCGCATCCTTATTTAGGGGCATACATCACCTCCACCGTTTTTCCTCCAGCGCTGGAGGTGGAGCAGAGAAGTGAAATGTCGGGGGGGGGGGGGGAGAAAAAAACAAAACCAAACCAAAACAAACTCTAAACCCATCCGAATTTGCTTTGAAACCCTTTTCCCGTCCCAGCCTGCCTGAGCGCGCGCATCCAGGCCATCCTGACCGGAGCGCGCGGGAGGGCCGGAACGCATATGCCGTGCCATATGGAGCGGCGCGATGCTGGTCAATCGGATCTTTAGGAGTTTTATCGTTTAATTTCTTAATGTGCTAATAGTGCAGAGGGAGGGAATGGATCATCGGTTAAGTCCAAGGATTTACGTTTTTAAGGGAAGCGTAATGTATTTCCAAGCGGGTTGCAGCGGGCTTTAAATATCCCCGGGAAACACGATGGGGAGTGGGCAAGTGTGAACTAGCAAAGACCCTGAAGATCCCTTGGAGCATTAATCCTGCACGGATTTATACCGTGGCCCCCAGCCGCGGGGTGAGCGGGCTGAAATTCGGGCTGAAAATCCCCGCGTCCGTTTAGCCGAGGCACTTCGCCCGGCGCTGAGGGCTGCGGGCGACGCGAGCCCCGGGCTGGGTCTGCACCTCCAGCTGCCCCCGTGGTCTTCAGCGGTGGCTCCATCTCCACTGCTTGGCTCTGGAGGCATCTCCCTCCCGCCCGCAGCCACGAAGGACGGGCGGCAAAAATATCCCAGAGGCCCCTGATCCTCAGTTTCCCCCACTTGTGAAAAGGGGGAATTGCATTTATCGCTTTCAGATTGCCTCTTCGGAGCGGTGCTCATGCAGATTCCTTGGGATCCTCCAAAGGAAGATGTTACAGAGAGATAAAGCACTCCTGCTTATATAAAATATATATATATGTGTATATATAGCTGTCATTTTGGAGGGATACCGAAATTACAACTTTTTACCTCCAACCAACTTGCCTCCCGTGAAACACACATTATTTGATTTTTAAGCAAAACGGCTCAGCTCTCCGTAAATCTCCGCGACAGAAAACCGAGGAGGAGACAGATAGATAGATAGATAGATAAATAAGGTGACGCCGTGACCGGCCGCGGTCCCCACCGGGCAGCTGCCGGCGGGCAGGGGCTGAGGCTGGGCCGGCCGGTGGCTCCAGCTGCGGCGTGAAGCACGGCGGTCCCAGAGGGATGCTCTGGCTGTTGGCTTCTGTCAGCGAGACCTTTAAAATCTGCGCTATACGATTCCTTAATTTGCATTGCAAACAGTTTAGAGGAGGTATAGGAGAAGTCGCTCATTCAGGGGAAATAGGGTTTGCTTTTATTTTTAACCAAATAATATTGTGTCGCCTTTTTTTTTTGGGGGGGGGGGGGAGAGGGTGGCGTTATAAAGGGCGGGCAGGGAGATTTTTGTGCCTGGGTTGGTGATTCTCCTGAACCATTTTCGATGTTTAATATCCAGTATTTCCTTGAAAATTCCTCCGATTTGGTGCATTAGATGAAATATCATTAGCGTAATGGAAACAAAATGGTACTACTGTTAAACAGCACTAAGAAGAAAGGGCTCGGCACGAAGATTTTGAGCACGTGGGGGGGGGGTCCCCCCAAAGCACACGGGGCCCTTGTGCTTATTGAGCACTGGATGCTTCTTCCCGTCACTGTGACACGGTCCGTGCTCGGGGTACGAACCGTGCGCTCATGCTTCCATGCGGTTTTTTCTCAGCAACTTCTAGGCCTCGACTGGGGTAAAAAAAAAAAAAAAAAAGGCAAAAAAAAAAAAAAGGCATGTATTTGTCTTCAGGCAACGGGAAGGAATATACGTGCGATGCGGTGCGATACGTATCTCAGCGGCACGGTAGCCGTGGCGTGTGCAAAGAGATGCCAGGAGTGGGCACATGCCCTTGGTAGGAAACAAGACGGTGGGAAATAAAGGGTTTTCTGCCTTCAGAGCCCGCTGCAGCGCCGGGTTTAGCCCGGGTTACGCTGCGCAACGCCCCGACAAGGTTACAGGGTCTCACGGGGTGCCCAGTGAGGACCGGTGATGCCGGGAATATATCCATATCCCTGGATATAGATGTATAGGTAGCCATGGCACGCGTTCCTTATGACGGGTATCCATCAGGACCTCACCATAAACAAAAAGCACTCTCTTCTCCTTGAAACTCACCTTGAACGCGGTGAGACTGGGGTTGGGTTTGTTGTTTGTTTTTTTGGTGTTGTTTTTTTTTTATTATTATTATTATTCACCACCACCAAAACCCCTTTCCCTGACAATTGTCAGCAGAGAGGCTGCAAAAAAAAAAACAAAAAAAAAAAAACAAAACCCAAAAAAACCCCGAGGAGCGGCTGGGGGCGGAAGGCAGCCCTGGGAGCTGTCAGCCCCACGCCACTGCAGTGATGTCAGCCGCAAAACACAGCCACTGCCACCCCCAGCCCCTCGCACACACGCACACGCACAACTCGCAAGAAGAAGAATTCATAATTACAGTAGCGTAGCCATGAAACCAGCAGTGTTGCGGGGAAGGGGGGGGGGGGGGGAGAGAAAGAGAAGCCTCATCCAAAACTGGTCCTTTATTTTTTTTTCTCTTTTTTTTTTCTCTTTTTTTATTTTTTTTTCCCCCTTTGCTAACTGCACCCAGCTCTGCAGCATCCTTTCTCCGCAGCGCGGCTGGGGGAGTGGGGGGGGGGGGGGGGGGGGGAACCAGGGCAGGGGTTTTCCCCCACACACACACACACCCTTCTCTCCCCCAGCCGGGTGGAGGGTGCGGGGGGGGGGGGGGGGGGCGGC